>NC_055975.1:21458610-21638610 GCF_018492685.1 Alosa sapidissima | reverse complement strand
CTGTAAGGAGCGGACAAACATGATTGCTAGTGTAACACAGTCTTGAAGCGAATATCACTGAAGCAATGTGGAGATGTCACTGATATTACCAAGTCTTCACATATAACTTTATAATGAGATAGATGGGGGGATAAATATGCTGGAAATTAGCATTCAAAATTACTTATAATAACATAAAAATAAAATGAAAATACATAATGTAAATAAAAATAATAACTGAACTGCAGAATATCCATTTAACACAAGCTTTGAATTCTTGTATGCAGTATTCAAGGTGATTACCGGTATGACAAAAAAAAACTGATAAACTGGGTTTTTTTCTGAATTTCAGAAATATCTGCAAATAATTTCACCCAAGATAATCTTCTTTTGACAGTTCTATATGAAGTGACTGCATGCATACAGAGGCATTTTGATCTTTTTTTAAGGAGTTGCCATTGACGTTTTGCTGTTAGTTGTGTGGATGTAAGGCATGCATGTGTGGTTGTAATGACAGCTCCATGTGTCTCATTTTAATCAGTAAACAGATGACTTTTTTGCCCATATTCACAGAGATAATGAGACTGCCACTGACATAGCAGTTATCAAAGCCACTTTCACTTTTACTTTGTTGAAGGTCACTTTTCCTAATCACAGTGTGTGAATGTATGGTATCCACATTTCCCAAAATGTTCCATTCCATTCCCTTCCTGTTTCATGTTTGGAATGTAAAGGTGAGAATATCTGACATTTTGCTGTCTGTTGGATGTGGTTTCTGGATCAATAAACAGTCTCATGACTTTACACCCAAAGGACACAAGAAAATGAATCTTTCTGTGTCCTCAATTCAGCAGCAAGTCTTTTGAAACCTCGCTGAAGATCAATATCACAGACTTCTTTGACAGAGGCAAAGACAACATGGTGGTATTTAATTATATGACGTTTTTCATAAACCTGACCAGGTGGCCAAGCTGTGAAGACACAGCACTCTTCCTTTTTCAGTCTATGTATCTAATACCCATATTTCTATACATATTTATGCATATTTACAGTCGTCCATTAAACTGTAACCAAGTCCAAAAAGTTCACTTATTTCAGTACACTAGAGCATCCTCACATACCCACAATAATAGGCTTTAATGTGTAGGCCTATACAAGAAAACCCTATGCCATGATGCTTTCTAATCCCAATATGCAACAATATACAACATCAACAATCTACTGATAATGTATTCATGAATAAGAGAGAGAGAGAGTCCAGTATTTTTTACAATAAGAGACTGAATAGTCATTTTGCAAGTTAATTTCCAAACCTGAGCAGACACAGGATGGCACTGGCTTTTACCTATTATATAATCTAACTTATCTATTATCTTAGATTGTTACCGATGGCAATTACCTCCAAGTTCAAATTTGTTCCTGTTGTGGTCAGTAATGGTTCTCTCACCGTCCTTTATTTATGCTTCAAAATAAATATAGAAAATACTAGAATTTTTCTCTTTTTTCCACTTCTGAAACAAGACTGGCTATGCCATGCTTGGGTGCTTGTGAATGATCGTGTGCCCCTGTATTTAACTTTGATTTACCCCCTCCCTTTTTGTGTAGCAGCCTTCCATATTTGCCAGGCAGTCTTGTCAAGCTGTTGTTGAAACTGACTTGATTGAAACGGTTCCCCACTGTTTGCCAAAAGACATTGTTTAATTTCGCATCAATCAGCCAGCACTACCCCCCGCCACTGCACACACTCAGGCATGTATGCACGTCTCCGCTAAAAAGGGATCACGGTCTCCGCCGCAGTGGAAAACTCCCCCAACGGGTGCAACCCTAAAAGAGTGGAGAGAGAGAGAGAGAGAGAGAGAGAGAGAGAGAGAGAGAGAGAGAGAGAAAACACATCTTTCAATTAGTGGAGCTTATCAGCAGTGTGAAGACGACTGCGTTCTTCAGTCGGAGTAAGTGAGGGAGAGGACAGTAGCAGCTTGCCTGTAACTAACTCAGAGCCTCACAGGAAGTCAGGCCTCCCTACCGAAAGCCTCGCACTACTGTTTCACTCTGTGACACATCTGCTAGCCTTTCTCACTGGACCCTAACTGGACAGAATGGCCTCTCATCACGAATCTGAGACTATACAAAATATACAAAATACTAAGTATCTTCCTTTTTCACAATAGGTATTGAAGACATTTGTAAATGACTTGGTATGATTACGTTTCATGGATTTAATCTGACTTATTCCAACATGGGTGCTACACAATACACAGATGCTATACAGTAGATTACTTAAAGCCTGGGGGAATTCATGCAATCAGCCTGAAAAGAAAATAAGGATCCACACAACAAAAGAACCTCTCGGAATTGGAGTTCACGTCAAATGGCAAGCATACTCCATTAATAATAGCATTCTTCAAGGAAATGACAGGCTCTGAATTAGAATTTATGTAAAACTACAAGTGAAGCCTATTACTTTTGTACAGGAAGATTAAAAAAAGACTTTGTGGGGAGAGAGTAAACTGTAGGGACTGTGTTTGAGTCCACAGTTTGGGGCCCTACCATATGTGGAATTCTACGGGGACATCCAGAAGTGACTGAAGTTTGTTTAATTAAAGCTATCACATTGCCCCGGCAACGCTCCATATAAAAATTTAATTATTGAACAATGTCCAATTAAGTGGCTGGTGATTGCGGGTCCTTTTCAAAATTAAAACAGGGGGCCCGGTGGGACCCACACTTATATTTCTATTACCCCTATCTTAAGGAGGATGTCCCCTCAGAATGACCCTGTGGAGCCAGAGGAGCTGGAGCGGAACACACAGCTCCTGTCAATCACACGAGGAGGGAGGGACCTGACTGCACTCCACCTCATTGCAAAGGGCTGTCTCACCTTGTTGGATAGAGTCATACCGGACTTAACCCAAAGCAAGACCACAGGGCATAAATCCAAGGGTCCAAGAGATATAAGGGTGGCACTTTTATATGAGACTGCAAGAAGGTACAGAGTTTTAAAGAAAATGCACCCATGTCAGAGAATTTCATATTAGTCTGCCAATAGCAGACGTTAACAGGTAGTGGTGTGTGAGGTTTGGGGAGCTTGTAGCGAAATGACACAGGGTGAGCAACGGAGAGCGAGAGAGAGATGGCAGGTATGGAGCACAGGGCTCGTCTAGATGGCGTCTAGATGGCGTCTGGATGGCGTCTGGACGGCGTCTCCCTCGTCGGTCCGAGCGAGTTTCATTCGATCTCTGAAGGTTATTGGGTCGCGCACGCCCGCAAACAGGCTAATGGAGAAGTTGCGCCATTACAAATTGCACTTTGTGGAAGCGAATCTCATTAAGCAGGGGCTTGGCGGAGGGCGAATGTCTGGCGACTGCATGGCGCACACTTCGCCTCGCCTCCTCTCACCTCACCTCTCTCTCGCTGGCTTCATTACCGATGATATGAGCGGATCGCGTTGCCCTCACATATCTCAGGGTGATGGGGCTGGCACAGAGGATGTGAGATGAATTCTCGCTGCATTCTTGAGCAGAGAGGGCCGGTCAGCACTCAATGATTCTAGGTGGCAATTAAAGCCAAGAGGCAGTCGCTCAGAAAAAATAGAAGTTTAAATAATTCACACTGTAATAATATCTGCCATTGACTCTGTATAGTATCTAACTATGTATATTTGTTTGCATGCATCTATGTGTGTATATATGTAGATATATTTAAGTGTTTATATACATACAGAATATAATACATACGGTATATGCATACAGTATATGTATGTGTTTATGTGTTTGTCTATAGTATGTATGTACATAAGAATATGTATGGATGTAAAATTTCATATGTACATTTCCAAAACAAAAAAAAACACAATTTAGCAAGAAAAATGAGAGGAAATCATATCAAACATAAATGCTTATATCTCTTCCTGTGCTAAGAGTGAAGCATGTGCTAACACTGAAATGAAACGTTTGGCTGTTTCCATGGAATGTCACCACTGACAGCATCAGAGCAGCAGGGACGCCATTTGACAAGTTTTCTCTCCAGCTTGGACAAATGTACCCCTTCCCTCACCTCCAGCTCCACCCCACCCCTGGGGTGATTGGTTTGCGTCACCCGCCAGAGGCTCTGAACTTTTTCCCCAACTGTGATTCATCAGCGGCAAGTGCAACGCACGCAGCAGCTCAGCAAGTGAGTGAGTGAGTGAGCGGCGTGTACCCCATGCCTGCTCGGGCGCCAGTCGTCATCAACAGCCTTACTCATGTCGGAGCGCTGGCGGGGATGGGTCAGCCGGGTGATTGCTCCGCTCCCCCCACCCCACCCCACCCCCAGTTCACGGCCAGGACACGGACACTCTCACAGACACCACTCACAAGTGAATTGATGGCAGCCAGGCTCAAAGAGGTGTGTTACTGTGTGTGTGTGTGTGTGTGTGTGTGTGTCTGTCTGTCTGTCTGTGCTGTGTGTGTGTGTGTGTGTGTGTGTGTGTGTGTGTTACTGTGTGTGTGTGTGTGTGTGTGTGTGTGTGTGTCTGTATGTCTGTGTGTCTGTGTGTCTGTGTGTGTGTGAGTGAGAAAGTAGGGGAGAGAGAGAAAACAGTACCTATTAGGGTGTGAATGCCCATATGGAAAGAAATAACTAAATGTGTGACTGAGAAAGAAATGACACGATAGAATGAAAATAGAGAAATAATGTCAGTTTGAAAGAGAGAGAGAGAGAGAGAGAGAGAGAGAGAGAGAGCTGCTGCCTATCAGTATGTGTGTGCCAGTGTAAGAGTGAGCAAGTGAGAAAGAGACCCACAGAGCGGGGGTGTATAAAGCAGAGTACCACTCTAGTGCCAGAGACCAGGTAACCTCAAGGGAGACAATTAGGGTCTCTTCTCTGAGAGGACGCTACAGAGCGGAGCAGAGCAGGAGACTCACTACCAGCCTCCTGCACCAGCACTCGAGAAACTTCATTACCCGTAAGGGCCAAAAGCAGAGGAGCAGAGATTAATGGGTGTCGGCCGATGGCCACCAGATTTTAGCACCAGAGCAGCCCTGAAGTGTAGCGCAGGGCACAGGGCTTCCATACGCGCAGGATGACCCACATGAAGCTTGGTCCTGAGTGAGTATGCTTTTGTAAGCTTCTCCCCCGGACTTGCTTTACAGACAGAGGGGATTCTTCATGTTTTGCCCCGTAAATGATGAAGATGGATCTCTTTGTTACCTGAGGTCCTACAGTGAACCGATTAAGGATGGATTTCTTGGCTGACCCTGTAAGAGGTGCACACTCAAGGGTGGCCTGAACAAAATAAGGAAAGCGGCTTCAAGAGTTTGTGGAAATGGTTCTCTAGGCTAGGACAGATCTTAAGACAGATGTTATTGCAAATGTAAACGTCATTTTCAGTCTCCTTACAGTAATACAACTGGCGACAATTAGCCTCTTCAAAGCCTAGTCCAGATTTTAGTTTTTTTTTTTCTTCTAGTCAACCTTTGATGTTGAGTTCTTGCATCACAGGACAAGCTCTTCACAAAGCGCTCCCGTAGCACAATGGACTGGACGTCGCTGTGCAAAGCACTTGAAGCATTGTGCCAGCGTCGCAGGTTCTAATCCTGCTTCATGACGTGACCACCGCTGTCACGCCGACTCCCGTTTAGGGGCAGCCGTGGCCTACTGGTTAGCACTTCGGACCTGTTACCGGAGGGTTGCCGGTTCAAACCCCGACCAATAGGCATGACTGAAGTGCCCTTGAGCAAGGCACCCAACCCCTCACTGCTCCCTGAGCGCTGCTGTTGATGCAGGCAGCTCACTGCGCCGGGATTAGTGTGTGCTTCACCTCACTGTGTGTACACTGTGTGCTGTGTGTGTTTCACTAATTCACGATTGGGATAAATGCAGAGACCAAATTTCCCTCACAGGATCAAAAAAGTATATATACTACTATACTAAATGAAGGCACAAAGTCAGAACTCTGTTTGAGAGAGAGAGAGAGAGAGAGAGAGAGAGAGCTCCACAAACATGGCAGAGGCACGTCGCATGAATTTCCTGTGCTTTCTCTTTCCCTTTGATTTGTCCATAGAAAACAGACTGGACTCTATTATTCCTCCCACTTTACACTAGGTCCTGATGTTGCCGCGGGCAACTGGATGGTACACTTTCAAGTGGCCCCTCCTTCTCCTTCCCACAGGTATTTAATTAACTTTATCACCAAAGGCTCATGCACAGTGCAGAATGAGGGACGCCCATATCACCTCCCTCCACCCAAACTCCGCTCCCCTAGACCACCTCCCCTCCCCACCAAATTAATTTCCCACTGTCCCAACCTTCCTCCCCAAAGACCTGCATCAAACATGTTCTTAACGACGTACCCACTACTTATTAATTAAATCTCTCCGAGTAGACTTTGTCTCATATGTCCCCTCCGTAATGATGCCCAGGGTCGAAGTTAATCTCCAGAAAATTGCTCGGTCGGAGACGTCAAGACGGGCAAAGTCATTATTTCACCTTATATTACCATTGTCCCGGAGATGAGCACGGCAGCACTGGGCGAAACCGAAAGACAACGCCAAGCTCGCCCTCTCCACCTCTCCTCTCCTCTCCTCTCTTCTCCTCTCCTCTCCTCTCTCCTCCTCTCCTCTCCTCTCCTCTCCTCTCTTCTCCTCTCACACCCCTAGCTACGCGTTCTCCTTCCTGTCGTCCGGTGAGTGGCAGAGCACTCATAATATGGGGCCAGTGTTCCTTTAATCACGAGTGTGCTTTTCCAGTGGCGGGATTAGAAAGTGATTTATGAGCTGCCGCCAGCAAAAGGTTAGAAACTCCTGGGCAGGCCCAAGTGACAGGTAATCAGACACCCCATACATTGATTTGCAAAAACGATATACCAATTGCTCGGCCTCTAGTTCAAATGACTTTAAAAATGTGCAGGTATAAGAACACTATTAAAAGGAAGCTAAATTATTAAACTATTAAAAGGAAGTTAAAAAGAATGTGGGAATAATAGGTAAAAAGTCAAGTGCATTCGGTCAGTTGACAAAACGCATTTGAGAACAGTGGGGGATTTAAGTCAAGATTTGAAGTTGGCTACAAACTGGTTGTAGCCAACTTATTTGTAGCCAAATTGTTTCCCAAGCTCAGCAGTGTACCAGCTGAAAGTCACTTCACCATGTTTAATTCTCACTGTAGGTATTTCAGATTTCTCCAGTAATCTGAGAAGTCTAGCAAGTATGTTCTCCTAAAACATCTCTCAGAGTAATTTGGTCCTGTCCCATTTCTATGACTTACTGGAAGCCATTGTAAGGACTTAAGTACTGAAGTAATGTGTTTTGTTTTGTTTTCGTGAGAACTCTAGCAGCTGCATTTTGTAATGGTTAAAGGTGTTTACAGTTTTTCTCGATTGCTTTTACCTGCTTAAGTAAACTGGAACCCACTTGATCTTCATGACTACATTCTTTGCACAGAAGAAGTCATCTCCTGCGAATGTGTTCACACATTTTTATTGGGTTCACACATTTCTCACACCCTTTTGCAAAACAGTTAACACAGGTGTCATTCAAAAGCCCTAAACTCTATTGGTTTTCCCATGCTAAACAAAAGGAAAACATCTTTTCACAGGTGGTATAGATTCCATGCATAAGTCTGAATCTCTGATACACCTGTGTGAAACTCCTTTGCACAATTCTTCAATCAGCAATCATTCATTATACATAAGAGATGTCTGTTCTGTGTTGCTATTTGCAAGTTTGGATCTAATGCACATTTGACAAAGTATTGTATTGCCTATTTGGTGGAGAAAACCGTACAAAAGGTCTTTACTGTAGGTTTATTTCGATGAAAGTTGTAGTTCAAGGAAATTTACAGTATCTTGCTATAGTGTTTTGCTGTATGTCTTACATGTTAATGACAGTTACATCTTGGGAGGAATAAATAAATTGTTTTTTTATTCAGTACATTTTGTCTTTTCACAGTTTTTTTCTGATACCAGAAAAGATGAGAAAGTAATGGAACAGACATAGAAAAAATGCTCATTTTGAGAACTAGATTTTGCATTTTGTTGTCAAGTGTGTAATGATTGATTAAAGACTGTTTTTGAATTGGCAACAAGTTGTAGTGTTTGAAGGTAAGATTTGCTTTTGCTGCATGTTTTAAGTGTTCTGAGAGAGTAACAGCCTTTTGCAAGCAAAATGTGTCATTTTGTCGAGAGTGCTTTTGTTCAGACACGGGTGTTAACTGTTTTGAGAACGTGATGTCACAGTTGACACAGGTATCAAAACAATCGAGAAAAACTGTAATAGTCTTATTTAGGAAGGCTTGGGGAAATAACAACTCCACCGGAGATAAAGCCATGAATCAGTTTTTCTAAATAAACTTGACAGAAGGACTCTCAGTTTGGCTATTGTTTTATTGAATTTGGCACTGCTGTCGCCAATTAAGACTCAGTCTTTTAGGATAGATTCGGGAAAGGGGACTGGGTCCTGGGCCCTGGGGCTGTGAGTGTTGAAACAACGTGGTGATGTCTCTTAATCACCACAAACCTTCTCTTTGGCTTTGATACGTTACTATTACTGTAATGTTGAATTCAATTCAGGGAAGAAACACTAGCCTAATGTATTGTGTGTGTGTGTGTGTGTGTGTGTGTGTGTGTGTGTGTGTGTGTGTGTGTGTGTGTGTGTGTGTGTGAGCGAGCGAAAGAGAGAGAGAGAATGTGTATGAATGTGTGTGTGTGCATGCATGTGAGTGTGTACTGCTTGAGTCTGCCTGTGTTGTGAATTTGAAGCATTGGAGGTAGGATGTGGTGGGAGGACAGAATTAATGGCTGGATGATTGGATGGATGAATGGATGAATGAACGTACGAACAAATGACTATTGAAGGATCAGTCTGAGTAGAGCCTTCATCACTAATTTCCGCATAATGTGAACTCCAGAGCCACTTCCCTTTCTTTCCTATCAAACCCACCGAGTCAAGTTTTAACCGACCTCAACAATGTCCGCCCTTTACTTCCCACCACAGTGCTGGACTCTTCCTATTAGACAGGCCCGTAGGGGCCACTCAGTGTTGCACAGTGACAGTAATGTCCATAAGCGGACTTCAATTACAGCTTTTGGCAGCTGTGCACCGGCTGAGCTTGATTTGTGTGTGGTGCAGTTGGACACGGGATGACCTCTCTGGGTTCTGGTGGCCAATTGCATTCATAAATTCATGCAGGCGAGGGAGTGAGGGTGATCATCAGAGGTAAGAAGGTGTGGACTGCAGAGGAGGGGAGACTGCACCTACATTCTTCTTGACATTCCTCACAGGGATCATTGGGTATATCTGTGCATCTGAAGTGTGACTCATGTGTCCTATTCAATAGGCGGGGACTGCACCTCACCTCTATCATCCTCACACATGCACACGCACACACACACACACACACACACACACACACACGCAAACACTTTCATACACACACTCACACACCAACTGGAGTGTGCCCAAATATTCACACACACACACAAACACACACACACACACACACACACGCACACACACACGCACACACACACACACACACTCGGCAGCAAGGCTCCCAGTGTCGCTCGAGATCACTAGATTAGTTCTGCCATCACGGCGATACGTGAGCGAAATCCAGATGGCAACTGGTGGTGGTGGTATTGGTGACGGTTCGCTCCACCTCCACCAGAGCTAGTGAGCGGAGCAGAGAGCGAGCCAGCGAGGAGGGGAGCGGATGGAATTTTGTTGGAGCGCGGAGCGCTTTTTTATTCAGAGGCCGGAACGGCCACTCTGTCCCACAACATTTTCGCTCTGATACCGCTTACGCTACGAGTGTGAGGCATGTCCAAATCCACTCTGACCCCAGGTCTTCATAGTGTAACTAAGACCGCTACAACTCAAAATAAACATATTGACCATAATTGTAAAGGATTAGGCATAGCCAGAGCTTTGTTCAAGAGAAGCTTTTATAGACTAGTATTCAGAATCAGGGGAAAGAATACAGATCACGAAAACAGAGCACACTAGGCATGTCAAACACACACACACACACACTACACATACAGGGGTGGACGCAGCCCCCCACACAAAAAGGATCACACACAAAGAAGACCTAAAAGGGTAACACGCTACACTAAAACACGGACATTAAACCAGTAAATAAATGTATTAACACACACAAACAACCCCCAGAGTTCTCCCCTGTATCCCAGAATGCATTGTCCCAGAGTCCATAGCACATAGGACTAGTCCAGCATGCCGACGTTATAGTAAGTTCGTTGGGGATGAAGTCGCTAAATATTTTAAAAAAGGAAACTGAAAGTCATAGGGCTTACAAGCGTACTATTCCTACAAAACAACTAGATACTAACAATGTAGAGCAAGAACAACTATGTGGTGACACTGTTCCAGTGAGATTTATTTTGGAATTTAAGAAGACACATTTCGCGGAAACATGAGTGTTCTACGGAGAGCAATTTGAATAGCCTTTGCTTTAAGTAAGGCTGAAGCAAAACTCGGATGCTAAACCTGTATTATTTGTCGGTGACTGTCGGTGTTGTATTAGGCTATCTTTTACAATACATGTTCTATGAGTGACATTGCCGTTGCTCTTAGTTCTTTGGGAGTTAAGTTTTCTATGGTGACAATTCCGCTTGTAAATTATTTCTCCCTCCTTTAAATTGAAGCGAGAGCATGGAGCGATTTCACTGGAGCGGGAGGATTTTGAAGTGGAGCAGGGAGCGAAATTGAGCGGAGTGGCCTGATGTGAATTTGAGCAGAGGAGCAGTTGAGTGAACATATCACCTGCGGGATATTCGATATTCGCATCACTAGCTCTGACCTCCACTTCCATCCGCCAGCTCTCGAAGGAAACACACCCTGAGATGAAAAGGGAGAGTAGAAACGAGGCGAGCTCAGGAAGAGATTATAATTTGGTTCCTCCTGTACGCCGGACTGCCCCCCTTTATAAAAGACACTGACCATCGCCCTTTGATGCATGCGCAGAACAAGTGTGCAATGGAACCATTCTACTGCTCTGCATTACAGTTCATTGCATCCCAGTTGGCCCCTTGTTTGGAAGAGGTCTTGGTCAGCCGAAGGAAATTTTCTCCATACATCTAAGCAAAAAAGTCTTCCTGATTGTATATACTGACTGAAAAACTCTTGTGAGTCAATATTTCATCAAAAAGTGACAATGGGCAGCATGTATTTTCACTGGTTCACTGTTCACTGGTGGAGGCCTGCGTGGTGAGAGCCACTTGGTTTCAGTAATCTAAAGAACATCCCACAACTGCTGGAATGAAAACCTTTCTCTCGCTTTCTCTCTCTCTGACACAAACACACACACACACACACACACACATACACACACACAAACACACACACACACACAAATCCTGTCTTCCTCCTCTTTCTCTCTCTCTCTCTCACCACCGACATGCAGCCCTTTCAATTTATTCTTGGGCAATACTCACAATGCTTCGTACTGATACATCAAAGCTATTTAAGATGGGACAAGGAGGGCCTCTGCTAAATGAGTAAAATCTCAGGCCAGTTATTTTGAGATAGCAGCTTTCCAGGACTAGAATGACTCATGAGTTAATGTGTTTTCAACCTGGTAGGCAAGGGACAAGTTGAACCCATTGAACATCGTTGTCTGCAGCTGCCTCTCAGTAGGCTACATCTCTGTATTTCAGCAATGTCAACATTTCAGGCATCAATAAAGGTGATGATGAAACGTTATCCCATTGTTCAATATTTGATAGCCTGTCACAGGAACGTTGTTTCGCTAAAATCGCCCTGATTTGGTGCATTGATCTGTATCGATAACGTTATGGGAGAACCTGCATGTAGCCTAATGGTAGCCTAACTTTTTTTCTCTGTTCAAAACTCGGTTTACACGAAGACGATAGACTTTCTTAGAAGCTGTGAAATTTGACCAGAAAGGAACATGTCTTCCTTCTGAAAGTTGACACAAAATCAAACAATATTTGATCATTTAACTTCAACTGAACAGCGACAGGTTTTGGTAGGCAGTAGACTCAGCAGACATTAAAACGGTAGCCTACTGTTATAGCCAGCATCAGTCAGCATCATGTAACATTAATGGCGTTAGTCATGAATCCTGTAACATATTATATCATATAACAGCGATGGCTTATTCGAAGACGATCTGCATGGATATATAACCACCCAGAAAAACTCATAATGTGAGTGATAAAGTTCATTAATTGTATGAAACTTTTTATTAGTTATCCATTGCAGCATCGCCTATATTAGGCTGGTATGCTAACCCGATTGTAGTAGGCTTGCCTACCACTCTCTGCAGTGCCCTGCCTACCATTCTTGCCTACCACTCTAGTTGTAAACAAACGGTCACATGACATTATGACGTAGGTGCAAAACCTTAATAGTTATAGATAGATATCTGTCATTGCGTCATATGTCAGACTGACATACACAGGAAATATGTTGCATTCCTTGTTGCTCTAGGTTGGGGCATTCGCACATTAACACAATAACAACAACAACAACGCACAAATGGCTGGTGGTAGCCCCGGGATGTCCGCCTCTGACAATTAGCAGCCATCGCAAACGCACCGCATGTTGTACCCGGGACCTGTAAAGGCCCTTCTCCATGGCACAGCATGCGACAGAAACCGCAAGAACCAAAGCAACAAGAACAGCAAGAACATCATCAACACAGCAGCCTTAGTGAGCAACAAGTAGGCTTCTTCAGCAAGCACTTATGCCCCATTGACGGGGCAGTCGTGGCCTCGGGTTTATAACCGGAGGTTTGCCGGTTCGATCCCCGACCAGTAGGAACGGCTGAATTGCCCTTGAGCAAGGCACCTAACCCCTCTCTACTCCCCGAGCGCCCCTGTAGCAAGGCAGCTCACTGCTCTGGGTTAGTGTGTGTTCACTGTGTGCTCTGTGTGTTCACTAATTCTAATTCTACTAATACAGAATGCATTCTTTAAAGTCTTCTTGATAAGAGCAGTCTACTCCGGCCGGGAGCTGAGAGCAGTCTACTCTGGGAAGCCATGCAGTGCCGTCTGCAGTCACGGTGGACCATACTGAGGGGAGGAGATTCGGGAAAATAGATGTTTGTACCTCAGCATGGGAATAGCAATTTCTGTAGCCCCACTGGAAGCGTGCAACCAGAGTCTCCAGCAGAGCATCCCTGCTGCCTGGTCCAGATGAAGAACAGTTGTTTGGAGTCACAATGGTGGAGGTGAATCTCAATACATGAAGGGCTGTGTATCATAAGGCCTTCATGGCTGGAAAACACTGGACACAAAGTTAGAAACACAGTTACGTAGGCTATGGGAGCTGCACAGGAGCAGTCTGACAGTTGACCAAACCACACATCCACATGCTTATAAACATGCTATATATGCATTATACATGGATATAGAGTAGTTTCCATGTTTGCTAATGTGTGAGGAAAATCAAGTCCTGCTTCTATCACTTTCCAAAAGCGCTACGCTACTTACTGTATGTTTGTAGCAGGGCAATTCCACGCAAAACTGTAACATCCATAACACCAACTAAAAACCATGGCATTGTGTTGGCGTCATGGATGTGACAGTTTTGCACGGAATTGCAGCAACCTATTTGACTCAGGTGTCACTCAAACATCAGATCCCACTGATCACTTTGTATTCATATTGCACATAAAATAAACCCAATTTACTCCAGTACCATTATGGGGTTTGAATGCCTGTCAGTGCCAGCTGACTTTGCTTTCAAATGCAAATGTTCAAATGTACCCCTAATGCAGTTTCTCTAAGAAAGTACACTGGGGACATAAAATATTGACCTATCGACATACATTTGCATTTTCTTTTGAAAATCAATCCAGGCATGCCCTTGCAACAGTCATAATTTAGCATATTCCAAGTCTTTATATCAACTATTAAAGCTCAGTATGCGTTTCACTTCAGATACAGAATCCAAACGTGCAGGAAAAGTTTCCTGTTTCAAGAGCCATGTTTCGCAGCGGAGGCACATTATACATGAATGGGGAGAGGCAACTGCTGAGACTTCTGACTCTCTCAGAGGCAATTAAAGAATCAAAAGGCAGGGTAGGTGTGCGTGCTGCAATGCAAATCACAGAACGTCCATCAGAAGAAAAAAAACCCTCTGCGGTCCCGAGTATTGGTTTCCAAGTTTGTCTTTCTCCGGATACCAATTATCTTCCCTCAGTCAGAGCAGAGCATGACATAACGTCTGATTCTCATGGGAGAGGTGGATGTCCACTCCCCCCCCCCCCCCCCCCCCCCCGAATAATAATGAACTGCACTGTCGATAAAAAATAAAAATGAGACAATGTACCAATATTGATTTTGATACAGGCTGTTGTCTGACAGTGCCGAATTACATTTTCTCAGAAGTGCCCGTTTCTTATCATGTCAGCCCAGCCTTGGGTTTCTGGGGGATTGAACTGCATGGGCTTTTGCTCTGAGTTCAACTTGCTTATCCTTTGCACCAAACCCATACAAGTCATTCATGTGATTGCAAGTAAAGTGAATATCCATCGATCCATGTTTTAAGCATGGAATCTAGTCACTGTGGGCATACCAGTCTGGCTGATAAGCAGTGAGGATCAATGCAAATGGCACAACCTGGGTTGTGGGTAGCTGTAGAATCATCAGTGTCCATTCAGAGTGAAAAATGAGTATGAGATGTTAAATTTCCTAAAACCTCTACAGCATATGTTTAAGTATACATACATATGTAACTGTCATAGGCCATAAAGACATAGGCTTGAATCTGTCTCTGTTTTTAAATCATGACGGTTTTACGCTGTTGATGTCAGGTCAGTGGGCAGTGAGTTTGAAGTCTGTGATTTAGTCTCCTCTGAGGAGGATGCAGGTGTCAATCATTCCCCTTAACTTGTATTTGTGTGTGTGGCCGTGTGTGTGTGTGTGTGTGTGTGTGTGCGTGTGGGTGTGTGTTCATTTCTGATGTATATCATAAAACACTTTGAATTCTGTCTGGGAGGTTGACATCTGAAACAACTTGTTCAAGCCAGGAATTCACTTAACTGAAAGCTGGTCGTTATTTATTTGCGTTTGTATATAGAGGTGTATGTGTTATCTCATGAACAGACATGGTGTGTGTGCATGATTATCACCGCCACATACCTGGATGCATGATTTATTGATAGTAATAACATCTAATTTCCTAGGTGATTTCCAAGTCAGCCGTTTCCTACTTCATGGTCACTTGAGACTACACAGACTGGCTTGGATTAGTAGTAATATGTGAATTTTGTGTCCACCTATTCTTATACCCAGATTCTACTGTTTGTGATACACATTTTTAATTACAATAATATTTATTTGTATGCATGCTTTCTTTATTGGTAAATATGCTTTATTTACAGTGAGGTTTGTTTGTATATAGTCATTTGACTATGATGGTGTTCTGTGGATTTGACTATTGCTTTAGTATGTCTGCCTTCACTTGACTGGAGAAAGGTATTTCATTATAAATGTAAACATGAGTCATCAAATGTGAATGTCTTCAAGAAAAGTAAATATATATTATACCGGTATATTATATTATATCAAAGAAAGGTGAATCAATAAAAATGTTTTCAAAGAAAAGCACAATTTCCAATTTAAATATGTTACAGCTAACCTTGCTTATAAGAAACAAGACCAAAATAGTCCATAAACTTTTGGCTGGCCTGAATTCTCCTAATCAAGTGTGTTTTTCCTCTGAAAGAATACTTAAGTTTTTTCTCTCCATTTCCAAGGCCATCCCAGACTCCCATCAATAGCTTTGTGGTATTTAAACAATTATCATGTCCTTGGAAATCCTGAACTGCAGTTTTTCCAAGCTGATGCTATCGATCGGCAGGATATAACTGGAGAAGGGCACAGCCTGTCCGACCACGGGCATGCATATGAGTAGGTGGGTTTCCTTGGGGACAGCAACTCTAATCTCGATGTGGGAGAAATGAACTCCGGGCGAATTCTCCTGCCTGATTTGCATGTTTGATGAGCAGGTTGTAATACTAAGCTTCCCGCTGTATCTGACTCTCATACTAACTCTCTCTCTCCAGTCCGGGGCTTGCTTTCAGCTCCTGCCGGATATCCTGTTGTAACTCTCTCTCTCCCTCCCTCTCTCTCCTGACCAGCTCATGTTCTCGGCTCCTGCATGACATCCAGCTGTATATGACTCTCTCTCTCTCTCTCTCTCTCTCTCTCTCTCTCCTGACACCAGATCATGTTCTCAGCTCATTAGTGCAGTCGTAACTGCTCTGCAGCTGATCTGTGATGGTAGGTGACTTCCCCGCCACCATCACCCTCCTAGAACTAATGAATAAGTTAAGCGCACTGTCCTCCAGACCGAAGCAACTTTTTTACATGAATGTAGAGGTGAATTTCAACATTTTCTGTACAGGCACAATTACAATGTCTATGTCTAAAGTTGTAATAGATATAAACTTTTGCAAAGACAGAGAGGGCACCGGTTTGCCCATACACACTTTTTGAATTAATGTAAGGAGTCAGGGCCCTATTTTAGCTATCTAAAACGCATGGTCACTGGCGAATAGCTAAATTTAGGGGTTTGTCCAGTCCACATTCGGGGTGGTTTTGTTATCAAACATCGGGCGCTTGGCGCAAAAAGGCCAGTGAGGAAATGAAAACATGTTTTGTCAAAAATAAAAAGGCTTCTACACTTTTTTTACATTTTCTTTTGATGAAATTATACTTTATCTCAATACTTCACTTGATTTTAGACTCCTGCTCTCTGTATGTCAACTGGATTATCTGATATTTTCCGTTTTCAGACCTTAAAAAATGTATAGAAACAAGCCATTGAAAAGCTTGTAGTAAAGACCACAGAGACATCAACAAACAATATTTTACATTTCATCCTGAATATTATTGTATATAATATTGTTTTTGTTGTCCCCAATCATTATATTTTTTGGAATTGTGTACATTTTACACCAAACACTATACACTCTGCATGTTTAAATTCTGCTGCTTCAAACACTCAAACACAAAGTATTTTGGCTTTGGTCCACAAGCGCTCTTCAAATGCAATCCAATCAGGATGCCTTCCTAGAAGCCAGAGAGGAAGCAGCTTGCCTTATGTGGAAGAGATAAGAGTCTTCAATGTTTGTGCTTCCCACGTTGTTTGTTTGTTTGTTTAGCTGTTTGCTTCATTAGATTGAATGCTGTTTCACAAAGAGGCGCCTGTGGAAACATGGTGAGAGCGTGTTAAGTGTCGTTCCCTCTTTTTTCACTGTGCCATGCTGGGTTAAAAAGGCTCAGCTCTGTAAAAGCTTGCTCGAGTGAGCACACACACACACACACACATACACACACACATACACACACGCGGCTCCTTACATCTCCACGATTGATAGACTTCTCTCAAACATTATATCTGATGTCTACCTAGATTTTAAAGAAATAAACTGTGAAAATACCTAATTTAAAAGGTTGATTAGGCCATCCTTTCGCATACCACATTCAGCATAAGCATGTCTGTCTCTGTGTCTGTGTCTGTGTTTATATGTGTGCAGGTGTGTGTGTGCATGCGTGTTTGTGTGTATGTGTGTTTGTACGATGTATGTATTTGATAGGGAAAAGTTTTTTCTGCTCAGAGTCTTCAAACAAACACCTCCCTACAGCTCCACATTAAACGCTAGTGACATTATCATATTAGCGTTGAAATTATCTAGGAATTTTCTGAGACAGATTGGCGATGCAAACCACTGCCACGCATTTCCATAACCTCAGAAATTCTTCACGGCCGCCTAAGACATGTTCCATTTCCACAAGCTGAATTTGATGAGTATCTCTCTCCTTCTCTCTCTCTCTCTCTCTCTCTCTCTCCTTCTCTCTCTCTCTCTGTCCGTTCTGGCAATTAGACAGTCCGCTCTGCGTCTCTGATGTGGGTCAAGGTTTTATTGGCATGTTCAGAGGACATGCTGGGCAGTCAGACGAGGACATGCTTAATCCTCTGTGGTACAGCAGAGTCTGTAAACCTCCTTTTAATCATTGCTGAAGATTTGTTCATGTTTTGAACATTTCCCAAAAGCATAACCACCCACCCTGTCCTCTCAGCGAGGTGTATGGTGTTTTTGGACTATGCCTAAGGACTCTGTGGGACCCTGCCAAAAACAACACTGCAAATTAAAAAAGAGAAGTCAAGATAAGTGAAGATGGGGAAGTTTAAGACAGTTTCCCCCGGGTGGTGCCTCACTCAGGCACCATGACAGCGCAAGTTGGCTCATTTTGGTTCAAATAAAGTGTCTAAAGTTTCCTGTGCAGGCATGACATAGAACAGTTAACAAGCATGGTGGGCCATTTTATCTGGCCTCTAAACTTCTACGTCAAGGAAGTTTCTTCAGGCTGATCCATCAGAGGTTCCTTAAAAAGCCATCGGGAACAGACACGGCCATATCGAATCCATTCTGCCACCTAAGACTGGCAATGCATTTGACATGAGAGAGGGAGAACAAGAGAGATATAGAGAGAGAGGGAGAGAGAGGAGTGACAGCAAGTGTTGTGTGTGATTTGAAACCCCCGCTGAACTATCTGATAGGTTCCCGAAGTTGTTGCCAATTGTTATTAATAAAATCACGATTAACTGGACCATCTTGTAATATCCACCCTCAGAAAGGAGAGGGTGTTACCACGTCATGCTCAAACAACTGTGGAGATCGCTGTGGAAATATTAAAATGTCACAGTCGGGAGGGTTTATGATTAAAAATCCGAGGGAAGGCTCGCCTCCCCCAGTGAAGGCATAGGAAATTCTGTTTCCTCAAAGCCTAATTAAATGACATAGCTACATCTCAGTGAAATGGTCCTATATCCCTAGGCGAATTGCTCTTTGCCCCGACTGGCTAGTTTATCATTGCCCCCCTCTACCTGTACCCTCCTCCAGCCATCCCTGCTATGTTGAAGTCCCTGGACTGGCAGCACCAGGGTTGGATGTGCTTCCCCGGGATTCTCAGCTTGGCTGCTGGAGACCAGAGGCCTATCGGGAGCTCTGTGGCTCTCCATGAATGCACTGCTGGGAAAGACACAAAGTCTCAGAGCCTGGGACCCCTTGTCACTCCTGATTAAAAGCTACAAGCGCCTCGCAGGTGGCAGGAGTGATGTATTGAAGCAACGGCAGATTGCGCCCGCAGGACAGTAGAGCTGAGGCAGATAAGGGGGAGTAGGAGGGGGGCACAGTCAGGAAGTAATCAGCGAAAGGAACATACTCTTTCAGGAGGCCCTTAGTCTCGCTCAGTCAGGCCCAAAACAATTCGACTTTGGTCTAAAAATTACAGCCATTTGACCGATTGTTTCTCCATCTGGGAAATCATTTGCTGAGCTTTTCCAGTGTTTTAAGAGACACTTTTGGGAGGGAGAGAGAGAGAGAGAGAGAGAGAGAATGGGGATACCTCAGTGGACGTCAACCCTCAGTTTCTGTCTGAGAAATGATTCAGGGAGTAGACTGTGACATTATCTACAGAGACAGGGACTGAGCACCAGCAGCTCTGGGTACCTCAGAGAGGGTCTTGGCTGGAGCAGAGCCATCTTAGTTTCATCATGCTCCTCCGACGAGACTTTTCCCAGGGATTTCCAAAAATGCCTGCCAACTCATTCCCTGTTTCCCTGGGTTCCTGCATGGACTGTGCTCTGTGTAAAGTTCAGAGAGAAACAGAGAAAAACTCGGTCACCAGGGGAATTTGGTCTTGTTGATATCTAATCTATGTGTTAGCTCAGTCCAAAAACACATTATTGAACTCTTAATAGAACCCTCTTCCCAATTCAATAGATCCTTTGCTTTGGCACCTTTTGATAGATCCTGGTGAAATATTTATGAGATGGTGTCCCAGATTGTCTTAGATTTGGATTTACCCACACCCTGGACCGACATTACCAATGTAAATGCAGAAATCTAGCCAAAAAAACTTCCAGGCACATGGTTTTGCTCTTAAAACTTTACTCACAGTTTAAGGTTTATGACTCGTGGGAAGGAAGCAGGAAATTAATCTTGCGCCATGTGACTCTGAAGGATTCGAAGCAGGTTAGACATAAGTTATGATGGATCAGATGAGTTCATTCGGCTCCTCGAGGGGGAATACAGATACAAATTGCCCATAAGAGCTTCACGCAAGAAAATGATCTGTGCTGCGTCGGTTTCCCTGTCAGTGACTGAGAGCAAATGTCTACAAATATTCCCAACCGAACCGTTGCTCATCCGTCATTTCAGCTGGGGTTTTGGCCAAGAAAAGCACTAAAACTTCGCCATGAACTACCTGTGCCTCTTGAATAGGTTACTATGGCCTGTTCCTTGCTCAATTTTTGCTCAAGCCATGGAATGGTTCAGTCACTCTCCCACATCTTGGCAAAGAAGTCCCTCCTTGTAATCTAAGCAAAATATTTGTCTGGGTTTTAGGCAGTGCTTGTGATGGCTTGTGCCAAAC
Organism: Alosa sapidissima; assembly: GCF_018492685.1. Lineage (NCBI taxonomy): Eukaryota > Metazoa > Chordata > Actinopteri > Clupeiformes > Clupeidae > Alosa > Alosa sapidissima. The sequence continues at coordinate 21,618,224 of NC_055975.1, read as the reverse complement.
ACACACACACACTGAACGTGACACTTTTGAGTCTAACTGGTAACACGTGTTGTGCATTATGTGGGCTTTTGAGAGTGTTGCACGTGTTGCCAAAATAACAGCCACCATAGTAGCCCAACCCTGCCCAACATTGTCTACTGGGCCTCTTTTGCAGTAAGTATGCCATCCCTTTCTCTCTTTCTCTCTTTCTTTCTCTTTCTCTCTCTTACAAATTCAAAAGAGCTTTATTGGCATGGCAAAAAAACTCAATTTGCATTGCCTGGGTGTTCCCATGCTGCCTTGCGCGCGATTTGATTCATGCTGCTAAGGCAGCCTGGAGACCATGGAGCAATAGGGCTCCATGGTCCCTAGCAATTCTGAGATAGGGAACCAATCACAGAACAGGGGGGAAAGCAAGACGAAGATGAGCTATGCACAGACGCATTTGATAGACATCCGTGGCACCCAATAAACGGATCTGGGCATTTCTTTCAAATACGAGAAAATGAACGTTTGGTTCCCAGACCACGTCTCATTGAGAAGTGGTGGCGCTAGCCAGGCTAGCCCAACATTGTCTACTGGGCCTCTTTTGCAGTAAGTATGCCATCCCTTTCTCTCTTTCTTTCTTTCTTTCTTTCTTTCTTTCTTTCTCTTTCCCTCTCTCACAAATTCAAAAGAGCTTTATTGGCATGGCAAAAAAAACTCAATTTGCATTGCCAAAGCATTTCCACAAACACGAGTACATATACAACAGACATGGCTCAAAGAGGCTCAACAGAAATGGCTCAAAGAGGCTTTCTCTCTACCTCTCTTTCTGTGTCTGTTTCTTACTCCTTTTTCTTCTCTCTCATCCTTCTTCCTCTGTCTATTTTGCTTTTCCTGTGTTTTGGTGTTCCTAAACTCACCTTGAATTTTAGACAAGATTAAGGTGAACCTATGCAGACCCTAGGACAATGTCCATTTGATTTATATGCCATTTATCATTGGCTTTCAAGCCATGAGTAATTGTTGTGATTCTATATTTGAATCAGAGGCGTACTTTGGGGTACAACAAGGATATTTCCAGAGATATAAATATCCAAAATGCATTTTTGACTTTTTAAGTCTTTTTACTATACTGGAAGTGCTGATAAATGAATGAATGTTTATCAAGGCTGATCTTGGAGGCAGTACCATACCATAGGACCAAGGACAGCTAACGCAGAACTGTAAAATGCATGAATGTGCTCAAAGGGCTGTCTGTTGTGAGTGAACATGAGATTGGCATTCCTCATTCATGAATAAAGCTGTGATGGATGGGTGCATTGGGTCTAAAAAAAACACTCGAAGCATAGCCATCTGACAAGCTGGCCATGGTTTCGGGCCACTGATGAAAATGGTATTATTATGGGAATGGTAATGACAGGTTTCAAAACACGTTTTATTTGAGAAACCACCAGAACACACCTCCCCGCTATGTTATGAGACTGAAGGACCATATATAGTTCCTATAGTGTGACAAAAACATTGCCGACAGATGTCGAAGCACTGTAGACTCACATAGTCCAGCAGCACCCACGACAAAACATTGAATAAAACATTATCTATAACTTGTACGACAGTATAGCTAATGTCTGCTTACAGTTACATCTCTTTGCATTACCGTCTAAGTTTACATCTTTTGTGAAATGAAAGCAAACACAACCACACATCCATGGCAAAACTCCACAACATGTAAATGATAACCTGGTCTATAAATTGGCCTTAAGAAAAGACCACAGAGACAGAGAGGTATGACCTGCTGAGACTTAAAGGCATGCTACTCATAGAAGGGACCCGGTATGAACCTTAAACTGCCAGTTTTTGCCAGAGATAGAGGGAGCTAAAGCAAATGACCACACACACAGTGAGTTGTTATATAATCTGCAGAGTATCATTCCAGGCCCCGAGTGTTAATATTGGCAGACAGGAAATTTGTTTATCAAAGCAGATGTGCCAACAGAAGCAGAGAATTAATCAAAACTGAATTAATCAGACTTTTGTAAGTATTAGAGAAATAATGTGTGTGTGTACGTATGAGATATATATATGAGAGAGAGAGACGTGCGCACGCACGCACACACACACACACACACACACACACAGACACACTCTCTCTCTCTCACACACACTCACACACACACACACACACACACACACCCCTACCTATCATTCTAGTATTATTTCTACTACTGTCTATTTTGTGCTCACATGTTTATACATTGTATGCTGTATCTCTGTCTTCTTTTCCTTGTGATACTACTGTGTTATTTGTAACACTAGCTTTGGCAACACTGTACCAAACAGTCATGCTAATAAAGCCCCTTTTGAACTTGAATTTGAATTTGAATTTCAGTGGAGGATGAGGAAGCAGCAAAACCAACCTTCTTTAAACAAAGGAGGCATTGACACAATTCTTTGGAGAGGGGCAGCATTTTTTTTTTTTTTTGCAGTAAATTATCCAATGAATTTAATGCGACTACATTTCATATCAGGGAAGACACCATAGTCATGACTCCCAAGGCATCATATGTGGAGAGGAAAGGCTGAAAAATACAAAAAGAAAAAGAAAATACGTTTCTGTATGTTACATATGAGGTCACCGGGGTAATCATGGCCCTCAAAGGCAAGGCCATGAAATGATTAAAAGATTCTAGTCTGAATAGTAATGTCATAAGTCCATGTTATTCTTCATCATTAACTGAAATCATCCACCTGTGCACTGGACTTGATTTATGGCACGTGAAGGGAAATGACAAGCAACAGTAGAACTCACATCAGTGGGAAATACTGACAGAGGAGAGAAGGAGAAGGGGCTGAATGACTGGTGAACCAAGGTCACAATCACCTGCAAATGAGAAATTGCATTAAGGTTAGCACGCCCATCGATAACCAGCGTCCCCATGCCTGTCACGATGGCTGCCGTTTATTCAGGTTAGGCAGGGAGGGGGCACTCATCCGAGTCTGATAAAATGCTTCTTAATCTACAGACCACCACCTCACCCCACGCTCCAAACCGTCACCCCCACACACACACACACACACACACACACACACAGTCCCGCCCCGTCCTTGAGAGCGCCCAAAGAATCAAGATGTGCCGTCATCCTCGCCACTTCCTGAAAGACCTGGCAAAGAGACAGCAGGGCCGTCTTCTTCTATATTTATTTATTTATTTGTTTGTTTGTTTTGATTGAGTGGGATTAGATTAAACTCCTCTGTGAATTAAATGGCCCGTCAGTCAATTACACAACGCGGGATGTTTGCTGACCCCCCCCCCCCCCCTTATCTCGCCACTTTGGTGCTTCTGAAGGACAGTAATTGGACTCCGATTGGGCAAGCGAGCAATCATATCCCCCAATCTACCTCTCCCCATCTCTTTTCTTTTTTTACCCACGTCCCTCACCACTGATGCTAGCCAGTCCAGGATGGAGGCTGATGCCTATTTCTCATTGGCATTGTTCCCATACATATTTATCGCTGACAAATACGGCTCAGGCACATTCAAGGCACTGCGGCGTTCATCTTTGACACGGAGCCCTGATACAACCCCATATTTCCTGTCGCTGTGATATTTATGGATAAACCTAGCCTTTATTCTGGGTCTTCACAATTAAAAGGAGGCAGCTCTGATATTTATTTGTTTACTTTTGATTTGTTTGTGCGTGAAATTAATAATTTATTGTTTAATTGGATTAGACCACAACATTTAATGTAATGACACTGGGAACTGATTGTTTTATGATCAATTTATGCAGTTGTTACACTTTTACCCCAAGGATGACTCACAGGAGGCGGCAACACATTTACTTCTTTTATTCTGTGAACATATATGAAGATGGCAACAGGTGAATAAATCGTGCTCACTCCCATCTTCATCAGCTATGCATCTGCATCGTAACATCTGCAATCCTACAAACACAAAACTAAACTACATCTATGTCATTAAACTGTGTGTGTGTGTGTGTGTGTGTGTGTGTGTGCGTGTGTTTGTGTGTGTGTGTGTGTGTGCGTGAGTGTGTACGCACACGTGCACATGTATGAGTGCACACGGGTACCTGTGCGTGTGTGTGTAGAACAAAGGTACTAGACCTGATAAGTTCAGTACAGTCAAACATCATAACATCATTGTGTACCGTGTCTGTGTGTGCGTGGGCCTGAACGTGTAGTGCGAGTGCAGGCTAATTGGCACTGATAACACGCACCACGTTGCTACCGTTGTAGCTTCAAGTAACGTTAATAGTGGCTACTGGAATAGCATGCTTAGCAGCGAACTCACGCGAGCTTATTCACATTTTCTATACAGGAAACAATTAATTATTTATACAAATTGTAACAGAAATGGTAATAACATAACAGAAAGAGTGAAACCTCACAATAGTATTACATATACCTGCCTCTAGAAGATATTACATGCTAGCGAACATGCTGGTAACCGTCTAATTTAACTTAGTCATGTCAACACAGTACATTTCTCGCCCGCATTAAACTCAAAATATAGCAACAACCAAAACAACCATGAGTATTTATCTGTATCTCATCTAGTTATCTACGTACTATTGACTTCTAACACGGTTTCAAGCCCCTTACCTGTGAACATATAAGAAAATGGCAACAGGTGAATAAATCGTGCTCACTCCCATCTCCATCAGTCATGCTGAATAGCGTAGGAGTGAAGCACAGTTGATGTTCCTATAGAGGTCATAGGCCAGAAAGTACTTTTCAAAAATAAATATTTTTCCCTTGTTCAGGTTAGTAATCTTTCTTTTCCTAATCCATTCTATTTGTAATTTTACCATTTCTACTGTCATGCACAAACAATCAACATTTTTAACAAAAACAATATTTGAGGTTGCTACACAATATTTATGCAGTAAATATAAATGTTTTTTGACTTCCTTGACAAAGGAAATCCGGATCTACTCTTGTTGTTTATCTGCATTAAACTATGCGTTTGAATGTCATGTATCCTTAGCTTGCCAGTTGGGGCATTTTTCCCCCACAGCTCTTCACCCAGATAGCAGATCAAGTCTGGGCCCTGATCCGGCTCCAGTGCAGCAGCAGCAGCATTCAGCCGCTCCAGAGTGAGCCTCTGCTAAGCCTCCCTTAATAGCATTCTGCCAGTTCCTTTTAAGGGGTAAGGATGGGGGGAGGGTGGTGTGTGTGTGTGTGTGTGTGGGGGGGATCTCCTTAGCTCTCTAGCAAAGGAGTGGGGCAAGAATGAAATTAATTACGTCTGATGAGCTGATGAGGTTAACAACACACAACATCCATCACAACACATCTCTGAGCGGAGCGCGGCGGCCTAATCCGAGCGGAAGCGAGCAGAGCTGCGGAGACCCAAGGCAGTGCTATTAAATCAGTTTGCTCAGAGCTCTCTAGATATGACAGGGACTGCAGATCCGCTCCGCGGGTAGGGCATGCGTCCCGATTTCCGTGCTCTCGACGTGGAGCCCTATCCAGCTCAGGGAAAGGGAGCTGAGAGTGCTAGCAAGAGGCCCTTTTTAGCCTCTAAGCTTCATGTTTGAAAGAGCTCTTGAGCACACAGGGGGTCACCATGCCTGAGATGGAATAGGGGTAGAAACAAGGAAAGACCGATGGTTTGAAAGTCTTACCATTTGAGGGCCAACAGACTGGGAGACAGTGGCTAAAGCTGTGTCCATGGTGTGCCTCCAGGAGGTTAAGAGTAGTATAGGGATCCAGACTCGTCTAGGAGAAGCAGAGGTCTATAATTCAGTTGTTACCCAGTCTTGGCTGTGACCAGAAGAAAAATAAAACTACTTCTGAAATCCTGAATAACCTCCCAATTTTCAACATAGTGGGTACCCATTTAGCTCTAAGGGGGGACCCCATTTGTCTAAAACCAACAAAAAGAGTCATGCTACCCGCCACAACAACATTACATAGTGCAATACCAGGCAGCTCAGGCATACACTGATAATGTCAGAGTCCATTCTCCAAGTCAGTGTAGCATCCATATGAGTTTGAAACTGTTGAAGACCGGATGCACCTTATAAGTGTTTCTCCCTTTATGGCCAGATGCACTGTTGGAGTGCTTAATTCAGGTTTTATCAGGTGTTTTTCAGAAAATGCTTATGTTTTAGAGAGCCTTTTTAATGGGCACTCTAGGTCTTAATGGTTTAAGGTAAAATAACTACATTGTGTTGCTTTAATGCTTAATCTAAAGGAAAGGTGGCAATGCTCAAATTACTTCTGCAAGACATACAGCATATGAAATATGAATACATTTCTTTAGTCTTAACTGTGATAACTCAACAAATATTAGCTTCACTGAACGATGGCATATTAGTTTGATGGAACGAACTCGACATTTTTCAACAAATCCCAACCAATCTCTTTAAAATAGCATGACTCTCACCAAGTAGAATTCTTCACTTTTCACAGTGGGAGAGGTACAGTAACTGTGGTGACGAAAGACAGCAGTCCAAGTCAATCAGGATCACTGTCCTTTATAGTATAGCAATTAAGCAGCAGTAGGTTCACAAGCACTGCTAAAGAGGTTGATCAGGCCTCTGGAAAAGAAAAGACAATGCATGACAGCCAGAAAGTGGATGAGGGTGAATTTGATTGTGGCTAACAAACTTCTTGACCTCAGTAATATCCAAGGTCAACTTTATGCCCAATTCATTAAAACTCTGAAAGTAATTGAAAACCATTCGGCCCTGTTACTTTGAAATGGGTCTGCCTAATGGGGTAAAATGACCATTCATACTTTTTTCCTCCCCGCTCACAAAGGAGGTGGGTGTGTGTAGAAAATTGGTATCCATGACGGCCCTGTCGAGATTCTATAATTAGCCGACATTGTGGAAAGAGGAGGAAATCCCTTATCTTTTGATCGTGAGGATTGTGGTATCTGAGTCTGCAGAGCAGCTATGTGAGTGTTTGATATGCTCTGTTGATAGCTGCTCATGTGATGCCCTTAGGAATTTCTTGTTCTGGTTGAATAAAAAAAGGTGAATTGTTTGGGCTTTTTTTTTTTTTTTTTTTTCAAAAAAAGACACTATTTCATGTAACTTTCATTCCCCCTGTCTCATAACCTATCCCAAATTCTCCATCATGCCTAATACATTTCTCATGTTTTTTTTTTCTTTTTTGAGAGAGGGAGGAGAATGGAATCTTTGTTAACATGAGCACTAGGAAGCGGCTGCAGCAGACTCCTCTTTGGCATTCTGTATGTGAGCAGAAAGGAATTGGAAAGTGCTGCGGGATGCGTCCAGCGCTGGTCGGCGAGTGAGAAGCAGCCGTGTTATGGATCCGAGAGAGGAGAGCAAACACATCATTAAGCTTTTAAGGATGCCTCTCCTTTAAGTGCAGACCATGAGGCTAACGGCAGGTGCTCAAACCCGGTGGATGCATTAATTGATTGCATTGCTTTGTCTTGGGTATCGATCTGCTTGCCCACACACAACAGAGGATTGCATGTATACCAGATGTGTGCACAGATTGTTCAAACACTGATATCAACTTGCTTCCATTTCTTTCACTGGCAAGCTAGTGTGGTTGTAGCCTATAGATTTCTTTTACACATCATAATTACAATAGAATGTATCTCTCCTGGAACACCAAGGATTTAATTAGTGTGGCAAACACATATAAATTATGCTTGGACACTAAACATGACAGCTGTATGTGTGATAATGTTTATCAGTTCTGACTCAGTCCATGGCAAAACATCAGGTTTGTAAAGACATGAAAACAAAAGCCGACCACTGTTCTATTGAACGTTAGTTCCATAGTCTGAGGCACTGAGTGTTCCTATAGAGTGTCCCAGTGACGCCACTCCCACTTGCCTCCATGGGACCTATCTTTCAAAACATTTTGAACGCCAGTCTATGGCGAAAAAGAAATTATTTTCTGGTCCCGGTTGACTTTTGCCTTGAATTACCCATATGATGTTTGTCAATTTTTCATGTAAAGACATTTGCAGTTTGTTTTGTAACTATTGAATTACAACATTGTGAAAGATCGTAATTCCAACGACTACAAACCCATCAGTCACGCTAGTGACGTTAGCTCATTTACAGCCACACTAGATTGTACAAGCATACCAGCAACAGGTCTTAATTGGGCTTTCCTTGCCAATGAAAATACTAGTCAGAGGATTAAACACATCAGGTAAGTTGTATTCATCCATAGACTGTACATTAGATACTGTTAAGTGACATAGCAGGCAGCAAGATGCAACCGTTAACTAGCATAACAGCTAGCTTCTAATCTTATCGTTTCATTACGTTGGTGACGTACATCGTTCGAGACGAGAGATGTAGTCCACTGAGCGGATTCGTACAAAACCAACATAACTTTTGAAGTCTATCGAACAACAGTACTTTCTTGACGTGAAAAATTATCTTTTAAATTCACACACATCATATGTGAAATTTGTGGCACAATTCAAACTGGACCAAAAAATAATTGTTATCCCTCCATTAACTCCCGTTCATATTTTTTTGAAAGATAGGTCCCTTGTAGCGGAAGTAAAACGAAGTCACTGGGACACTCTATAGACCCTTTCAACAATAAAAACAAAAACAATGCTTGAACATTCTATTTGGTTCCCAATCTACTTCCTCTGCATTAAGATAACATATGGAATGTTAAAAAGGAAGTCTTGTGGGGCCAACTATGATGCTGATAATGGAACTCTCTTGAAAGGGTCTATACTTTGTAGGGAAGAGTGTCCCCATACTGTGTATGTATGTGTGTGACTGCTTTTTATGTCTTTTCTCAAATTGTGTATACTTTTTAAAAGAAGCTTAGAGCACCAGAAAGTCTAAGCATCTTATTAAAATGTATGGCAGTGTTTCTGGCCTATAGCAAGCATGAAACAATATTGGTGACAGAAACACAGTCAGACCTAAGAGACGAGTACACAAAGTGAGAGCCTCAAATCCCTGGCATTCCAAACACTCATAATGTGCCTCTTCAAACAGCACCAGAGACAGTACGTTTTTTATTAGTCTCAGTTCAGCATGCCGCTCCTTCAAATGTCAGAGACGCGGAGTGCTGAGCGCCGACTCGACCTCTAAAGGAGAAAAAATAAAGAGAGGGGGGTATGGGGGGGAGAGAGGGAGTGTGTGTGTGTGTGTGTGTGTGTGTGTGTGTGTAAGTGTGTGTGTGGGGGGGGGGGGGGCAAGTGTGCCATGAAATCCTTCCATGCACAGAAAACAGGTTCAAAAAGGAAAAGAGGAGGAATACTATGGAGGAAGTTTGGTCACAGCGATCACAGCGGGTAATTATTGAAAATGAGTATTTTTCACTTGGTTAACAATCAACCTCTTTGGGGAGTTGGGGAAGGGGATGCAACCTCTTCCCGAGCATGACTGAAATAAATAGCTTTCTACATTTTGAACAATTTGAAGTAGATTGGAATCTAGTTGGTGCATCTGAAAAGTATAAGCTTGATGCCGTCAACCATGAAAGACATCCGTAAATAAGGGATAGCTCTGCAGTATGGGCTTTGGCACCCTTCTCCTGAAAAAATAAATAAATAAATACCGGTACATGAAAAATAAAAAACAGATCCTGTCCCCTGATGATTGGCAGGAGTTTAAGCAGAGGGCCTTGATGCCTATCCCCAAGAGGCATGGATGTTTGGAGCTGCACTTTGAATCCTAACAGGAGTGTTGACCTTCCACTTGTCAAGGTCGTAGACAGATGACTCACGCATTGCACCCTGGGAGGCCTCACTTAAACCCCAAGGGAAAAAGAGGAAGTCAGAGTGAGTGAGTGGTGAAGGAGGATGGAGAGAGAGGGGGAGGGAAAAAAAAGAGAGAGAGAGAGAGAGAGAGATATGCAGATCAGGCGTCAATTTCACTATGGCCACTGCTTGGAGTCCATGGGGTCCACTTAAAATACTCAATTAAAAACACAGTCCAGCTGGATTTTGGTGTATCCAGCAAGCCACAGGAGCCACAGACAGAAAAGTGCTTCCCTCTCCAGAACACCACTTAGCAGCAAACCACTCTAACTGTTGCCCTCTATTTAACAGGCGACAAGTCAACAGAGTGAGGGTGAAGTGACCTGCTCAAAGAAGCAAGGCCCCAGACGTCTCAAGAAAATGTTTGTGCAGAGAGCTGCTCTTTTTTGTGTAATGTCACATAGATTGTGTGACAGGGGAGGAGGGAGAAGAATGAATCATTTTCAAAAAGTGTCTGCCACAGTGAAAAGTGTCACTAAAAGAAAAAGATACTATCATCATCATCATCCAAAAACAGCAGAAGAGACGAAGAGGGGTACTTTTATGTCATGTTTTTTTGTGTGGTGTTACCATTCTCCAGTGACCTTTTAGCACAGTGTTGAAACTCAGCTTGGTTGCCCATCGCCAAATGGTACACAGTGTCAATCATCAACTCCCTCTTGTAGGAGACGGTGACCAGCCAACCACCAACATCCAGAGTTAGACGTTTTCGTTAACATTTGATTTGTGCTAACGTCTGTGGTCCTGCTATTTACCCACTCTCCCTGGTAGACTTTCTTGCTCTAGTACACTAATGTACATTCACTGTGTGGTTTACTGGTCTTCCTCTGCCAGTGTCATATTGTGGCTCCTCGTAAATAATGACTTGTTAGTAACACATGTTTATTACACTGTATGGGTGATCTTTGGTCTTGGTTGGTTTGTTGGTCTTTCTCTCCTCCTGTTTGATGTTCACACCCCATGTTCTTTGTGTGTCTTCAGTGTGTGTGTGTGTGTGTGTGTGTGTGTGTACGGCTGTCTTGTGAGTTATGGCAGCGGGGGTGGGACACGGTAGGAGAAGGTAATTAGTGTTTGAACAATGGCCCCCACCAGCGTCACACAAAGTAAATAACAGTCAGGAATGGGTGAGAGAAAGGCACAGGGTCTGTGGTGACAAATGGCCCTTGTCTCCTTCTAGAACAATCCAACCTCCCACAACCAGGATCATGTTCTTCCTTTCTCCTCTCTTCTCTCCATCTTTCTTTTGTTTGTTCATCTCCCTCTGTTTTCCATACCTCTCTTTACCACCACGTCTTTCACTACAGATCAGATCATTTTACAATCTTAGTCCTCATGATGTACGCTCCCCCTCCATTACACCCCCCCCCCCCCCCCACACACACACACACACACACACATAAACACACACACACACATAACACCTCTGAGTGTTTGTGTGTGTGTGTGTGTGTGTGTGAATGTTTATATGTACAGTATGTTTATGTGTTTAAATCTGTGTGTGTTTATGTAAAGGTGTATACAAATCTTAATAATTCTATGTGTGTGTGTATGTGTGTGTGTGTCTGTGCATTTGTGTGTTTGTGTCTTGGTCTCCAAGGAGAGTGATTCTGAATCTAATTACGAGGTTGTTTTGTAATTAATTTGCGGTAAACACCTCGCTCAATTAGGCAGGAAGCCTACCGCCTCCTTATATGCACAGAGAGGAAAGCGCCTGCTATTTCCAGCTTGTGCACCATTTTCTTTTCTTTGTTTCACACACACACTCACACACACACACACACACACACTCTCTCTCTCTCTCTCTCTCTCTCTCTCTCTCCCATCACTCTTTCTCTCTTGTCCTCCTGCACCACCTCTCATTCCCATCTCAGTCTGTCTCTTTCTTTCTTATTCTTTCTCTCATGCACTCACTCACTCTCTCTCTCTCTTTCTCTCTCTGTCTCTCTTTCTGTAACACTAACACTGTCTTCTCTTCCGAGATGCCCACTCCCTGTGGTGCCGTGAATAGCTTACCCCATGTAATCACAGGGAAAGTACACCTTTGGGACTGCCTCGTTAATAATCTCAGTGATGCCATTAAAGCAAACACGGTTTCTAAACAACAGCCTTGAAAGACCAGGTATCACTTATCTCTCCAGGTACTCAGCTGTAGTCCATAAGGAGACTGTGCCTCGACATGAACAGTAACACAGAACAAGTAAGCTTAGTGTGAAGTATTCATCAATCAAAATATGTAATCAATCATGTCAATCATAGTGTGGCATTATCAATCAATGAATCTGATTAGTGATTGTAGTGTGTAGTCTGTCCTGTCCTAATGAACATGAGATGATGGACATTTTAATCAATATCAGAAACTCAAATATAACCCACCATCCATTCGGAAGTGCACGCCATGATAGTCTCCATCAAACAACTAATTAGTCTCTCCACCTCACTGTTAGCCAGGGGATCAATACTAGGAAAGACATCCAAAAAACAAGCCCACACACACACACACACACGCAAACACACACACACACACACACACAAACACACCAAAAAAGAGGCAGTGTGTGATTGTGTGATCATCACAGCCTTGTTTTTGTTTATGCCTCTATTTTTGCCGTTCGATGTTTAATATGTTTTGCTATCCCACTTTATGGTGTCCCTCAGTAGGCCAGGAAGACGCCCCAGAGGGATAAATTATGGCAGAGGCAAATGAGGAACTTTTCATTACAGAGAAAAAGACAGAGAGAGAGAAAGAGAGAAAAAAAGAGAGTCTGTCTGTCAGCAGCAAGCTTTGGCTTCTACATCTTCTCCCTGACAATCACCAGTTAGGACGAGCATGGGCTGTTAAGCCGAAAACAGAGATGAGATGATCATCTGCCAGCTCTGACACCCTTGTGGAGAGTTCTCTGTGTGTATGTGAATGAGCCTTGTGGTGGAGCTGTGCATTATGTGGAGTGTGTGGGGGGGGGGATTGTGTCTTCCGCTATTTGGCATCAAACAAAATATCCTGAAGGACCTCCTCACCAGGCAACCCGCAAAAAAAAAAATATACAGACAGGGAGACAACCGAGGCTTAGTGAAATATTCATTTAAAACAAGTCTCACACAGCGCTGTGTATCTTCAGTGAATTTCAGGATGTGGAGTTTTTTTCAACTGTCTCACTAACAAAGTTCTAAACACTTGCAGGCTTTGAGGAAGAGAAGGCAGATCCAATTTTAAAGTCAAATAGAATAATTCTGCTCAGATGTCGTGATTCATAGTGCATCTTTCACCCTTGTTCATGGCCAGCTTTGTGTATGCTTAAATCAAAGAACAGGGGTTGAGAAAGTCTTCTAAAAAAAAAAAAAAAAAAACTTTAATGGCCTTATCTCAACAATCATTATCGCTTTCCCCATTGTTTATGTTTCTGCACGTTTTTCTCAGAGACTGGCTGGAGGGCTGGTTTGGCTTTTGTTTACTAATTAAAATTGGTCAAAAAGAGGGGAAGATGGGAAAAGAGGGGAAGATGGGAAGAGGGAGAGGAGAGGGAGGGGAGATAAGGAAAAAAGAGAGAGAGAAGAGAGGGCTGGCGTGGAGACTGAGTGCCCAGGGCATCTAGTGTTGAGGATCTCAACGAACAAATGGCACCGTCCCCGACAGGCTTTGTTTACGGCCTGCGTTCACTGTCATCCGCAATCAGAGTCATTTGTTAACAGTTTTATCGTCAGTCGCATTAAAAAAACGAACACAGTGAATCCGCTGTGAAATATGTCATGAATTCATGAGGCAAAGGAGCCCTGCACCCCCCAGTTACTCACTGTCTCTTACTTTGACACATGGCTAACTGCTAATTTAATCATTTACTTGGATTAATCATTACACACACTACTGTACATATTATATGCTAATCAGTTTATTATATGATGAGTGTGTACACATAGTTTTTTGTTTGTGTATGTGTGTGTGTTTTGTGTGTGTGTGTGTGTGTGTGTGTATGTGTGTATACCTCTGTGTATGTGTGTGTCTGATATTTCAAAAGCAGCAAACCCACTATTTCATTCCCATTCATATTTGGGACAAATCCCCCAATGTATACTGTAATATATGTCGGCCCTGTAAAACTAACCTATGTGCACTGTGTGTAGTGTAGTGTGTGTGAGTGTGTGTTTGCGCGTGTGTGTTTGTGTGTGTGTGTGTGTGTGTGTGTGTCTGTGTGTGTGTGTGTTGGGGTGGTGGTTGCTACGAGGAACTGCTAAATGATCATCCAGACAGTAGCCTTTGTCTGGAACAGATCCAGCCCTGATCTGATGTGCCTCCTATTGAGCCCCATTGGATCAAGGCTAGCACTAGCCCACATCTGTCGGCCTCTCAGATCAACTCTGAACAAGGTCTGCAACGTATAGCAATAGGCGCAATAGAGTCCAAGCGAGAGCAAAAATCAATACTTCTCAGTCATCTCAAAGCTAGCCTATTACCTGTTGAGGAGAATCAAAAATCCACACACAGCTCTGAGCCATCGCCTAATGGATAGGGATGTACACTATATAGCCTTCCCTGTCTTGGGCTCATCATAGTGTCGCCTGACCACTTTAAATCGGAATTTGGGGAGAGCCATAAAGACAGTGGTAGCGTCAGCGTTTTGTTTCATAAATGGGCTGAGTGCCCACAGAGACCCAGGTCTGTCCAACCTCAGGTGATTTACAAATCCCACTTCCTGTGTTTCTCCCACCACTCATCTCTGGTCCTCTCTTTACGGTCCTGCTGTAAAAAGCCCTAAAATTAAACAAAAAGGCAGTAATGCAATCTAATCGGCAGTAACAAATTTGCGACTAGATACCTACAAAAAAAATGTAACATTTTTATTTATCTACTCAAAGTGATGCAAATGCTTTTATCTAAACCTTAGATTTACAGTTTACTTTCCACAAGAGATATGCTGACTGGTCCATATGGGTGCAACTTGGGTTATAAGCCACGGGGCAGCCGTGGCCGACTGGTTAGCACTTCGGACCTGTAACCGGAGAGTTGCCGGCTCGAACCCCGACCAGTAGGCACGGCTGAAGTGCCCTTGAGCAAGGCACCTAACCCCTCACTGCTCCCCGAGCGCCGCTGTTGATGCAGGCAGCTCACTGCGCCGGGATTAGTGTGTGCTTCACCTCACTGTGTGTACACTGTGTGTGTTTCACTAATTCACAGATTGGGATAAATGCAGAGACCAAATTTCCCTCACGGGATCAAAAGAGTATATATACTTATACTACTTATACTTACTACATAACTGACCTCATTACTTTGGTGTTGTAACTACCTCTCTCTACCAGTTGTATTATCTACCGACAACAGTAGCAAACACATAGGTATCAGGATATGGCTCATTATGGCTCATGTGTTGCAGCCTCTAAATTCCAAGTAGATAGCTCCTTTTCTTGGTATGATTATACATAGGTTATGAATCATTTATTAATAGTTAATTATAATAGTTTATTACACAAATACATATTAACTCACTATTAACCTGGTAAAGCAGAGGCAGAGGTGTGGTAGAAGCAGAAATGAGATCCAGCTCCTCACCCAAAGTGTCAGTTCCCAGTCATTCTTATTAGAGGTGCACAAGAGAAGTGTGCATTATCTTCCCTAGCCAGGCGTGCCATAAAAATGACTGTAAAACATGGTAATTGGGTTGGAAAATAAATAGGATTGCCGTTTTGTTTCCATTCTACTCCCATTCTTTGTGTGAGCGTGTGTGTGTGTGTGAGGGGGGGGGGGGGGGGGGGTGACTGCATGGCTTTTGATTGTGTATACTGGACATTAATCACATTATGTGTGGGTTGATGATATGGCTATAATGTCAACCACAAAGGCCTATTTGTGACATACACTATAAGCACTGCAAATACGGCAGTGTTGATGAGGAAATTTTACAGTATTGAAAATGGAATCTCACAAAAAATAATATTAAAGAATATTTATGTTCCTTGACACCTCCAAAGAGACAAATATGATTGAGCGATACTTACAAAAACACTAAACAACACTCAAACTTGCTGCTATATCAAACCATTAGCTTGAGCTAACTTGATGCCTCAAAGCTAAACTGCTGCCTAAGATATTTAAATCTCGTCTATAAGTCTTACCACCCTGCCCTCAAAATGGCAACAAATGGAGGGGAATGGGTATCAGAGGAGACAGACCAAAAACTAGCTAACTGATAAGAAAGCGTAATTCATTCCCTCTCCTATTTTTACGTCTGACTGAGTGCCTGGGACCAGGGACCATCATTGGATTTTTCCCTACCCCAAGAGCACCTATTACGGACTATATAACTCTACCTGAGCGCCGGGTTGAACCTCTTGCAGTTCATGATGAAGAAAACAGTTGGATAATTGTGTGGTCTTGAATTCTGTTGGAGGCACTGGATTACACCCAAGTTGTTTTTGAAAATGATTTGGGAGAATGGGGCTTTGCAACACTTTCAATACAGCTCTGACAATGAACAGTCTTGACGATTAAATAGTTTTATTTCATAATGAAAGTCTTTGTCAATGTTCTTAACATTTATGGCAAACAGTATACTGCAATTGATTTGTTTTATTATTTATTTGATTTTCAATCCACAAGGCTCTTTCATCAGGCTCTTTTCCACATTTTAATCAGATTTAAAATGCACTTTTGTTCACTTGTTTGCATTTGTCCTCGTTTGCATTTCTACTATTTATCTCACTTTTCTTGTACTCTTAGTAATATTTGGCAGCATGAAATGGACTGGGATTTGAAGTACGTCAACTTTAAGTGAACTCCGGAAGTTAGTTGAAAAAAAGAGACACATTTCTTCCCTACAGGGTTTTTGCACATAAGTAACCACTTATCCCATACAGATGATAATAGGCACGGCATGAGAGGATGAGAAAAATGTAAAACAGAGAAGACAAAGACTGAAAAGAGAAGATGGAATAAAAGGATAACAGCAGTAACCACAATAAAGCAACACTGACTTCGGATCATCAGATAATAACAACAATCTCACCCCCCTTCCCCTGAATACAGTTCATCAGTTGTGTGCATGTGCTCTTTGTTGAAATGTATACAGTGCCTTTCTTTACAACAGCCTCATCCACTCCTTCCTTGTTCCTCTGCACAGATATACTTATCTACCTGACATGAAATGATGTCACTCTCCTGCTATTGTCCAAAGGACCTCCCATTCTCCTCACACTCCCACCAATCACTGACTATTTAAAGAGGCCAAGTCATCCCAGATAGCAAACATACACTGGGACGGAACTGGGCCACACCTACCACAACGTCCGGCACGGATCTGCATAATGGACCTGATCCGGAGTCCAAACGCACATCGGTCCAAAACTGGTCTGAATCCGTTTGACGGATCTGGTTCCAATAAGGGCTAAGACTGGCCCAGTTCCGTATGATAGTCTGTGTTACTGACGTGTTCCAGATCTGCTTATCATATGCAATACGGATCCGCTTATTGTGTGTGGTACGGACCCGTTTATCAGAAATCAGCTGGCTTTATTTGACATGTGAAATGTGATTGGTAATTAATTATCCTGAAAAATCTGTTTGCTACACATTTGCTAACAGGTTCGTTATAGGTTCACCCAGGCTAAAGTTCGTAAGGTTTTCCCAACAGCTCAACTAATAAACATAAGCTAGGCTACAAACACAATAACGTTAGGGGGGTAAAAAAAACTTTACACATAGAAGCTAGCAAGTCTAAGTGTCTTATTATTTTTTTTATTCAACAACCTGGCTGTAGAAGTGCAATCCCAGACAAAGTTTAAGTCGTGTTAATTCCACTGTTCCCATCGATATTCAGGCTGTCTTCCTCAGTCATCTCCATGGTCAATCTGAAACAACAAAAAATAAACATTAGCCATTTATTCCTTTTTGAAAATAGGTTAAGTCACAATTACACTCGTTTTTTTATCATCAGTGATCCTGTTAGCGTTAGCTGTTACCAAAATAGGCTAGTTATTGTGATGGCTGTTTTGCTCAAGCTAAGCTAGTAGCCTAGCCTATATTGCTGGAAAATAATAGTATAAACTTACAGTAAAGTTATCAATCGCTCGGCTGCTTGTTGTTGTCTCTGAATAAACCAACAGAGATAAAAAGCAGATACCTTGAAAAGTTGGGCTGTGTCCTAGTCCAACCCCAGGCTGGCAAATCATGTCAAAAGATCGATAGTGAGCAAACCAAAGATCCTTGATTAACGTTACTTCTTGGACTTCTGCATGCGTGGCAAGAATATGGGGTTGTCTCATAGCACTGTTTGATCTGACACAAACAACAATTGACTACTTTTACCACTGCTAGGTAATAATAAAAATAATGAAACGAGCATATGATCAATATTGAGCCAACTATATATTCTTTTCCAGCCTTACTGTAGAAATGAAGTGGCCATGGGAACATAGTGCACCCCCATAGTTTCTAAATTTGTGCCATTCCAAAATACCTTTTTTTACTTTAGAAGCCAGTTGACAATGAAGTAGGGAAAGGTCAATTTAGCAGAATCAGCACCTTAATTAATATCATTACCACCTGGGTCTGCTGTGAAAAAATGGTCCTTCGGCTCATATCCGTATCACAGGTTTGGGCCAAATCAGTGTTTTGTATTTTAAACGCATTTCCTGACTTCCAGTTGAGTTGCGGAAATCGGACCTGGGACAAATCTGTAAACCGGTGATAAAACAGCATTACTAGCAGAGCTGAAACCTCTATCAGGAGCAGATCTGGCCCACAGTCAGATACCGTATGTCCACTACAGGCGGATCTAAAGGCTTTTATGCGGATCCGGCCCAAAGGAAATTGCTATCTGGGATGTTATGTATACATTTATAAATGTCCTTGACATGATTGTTTAAGCAATAAAGAAGAGTTCTCTTGGGGTCCCCCTACAGTTGAGAAGCACAATAATAAACTAACTAAATATGTGTCTTTTGCTACAAAATATGAACACAACTCTGATACAATATAGAGGGAATGCACCGACAGCAGTCAGACAGAGATATCCGAATTCCTGTAGCATAGCAGCTTTTCCATTTCGATTTCAGAGGGGTGTGCAGTGTTCCTACCCGAACACAGAAAGTTGCTAGGCCCATAGAGGGCTACTCAGACAATGGCAGAAGTGCCGTTCATCATGTTATGAGGTTGTATGCCATCAAAATGATTTTGGAAACGTTATGTTAAGGTAAAGAAACTCTTAAGGGTGCCTTTAACTATCTGAATTTTACAAATTAGTATAGTTCAAATGTACAAATGGCCTAATAGTTGTTAGCTGTATTAGTGACTTGTAAGGCATGTGTTAGGCAACATTAACCATTTGTTAGGTGTGTATTCACACATTTCTTGTTCATGACGAATTGGGCCTTTATTATTGATATAACCTTAATAATGACCTTGTAAGCCTTGATCTCTACATACTAATTAGTAGTAAGTACCAAAATAGAATATGCATAACCTACTTGTATACTGTCTGAGTAAATCCCAAATAGTAGGAGAACAGTTGTAGAATAACCAAGTGTATGGCTCAACCTCATTGCTGCATTTCACTGCCCAGGTTGCTGTGTGAAATAGCACTTAATAACTGGGAGATTGGCTCCCATTCTAAAGTGGAAACTGGTTCCTTGGTAGCAAGCACATTATCATCAGTAATACCTCTGCAGAATGTACTTATTAGTCATGAATTGGTTCCATATTCTAAAGTCAGGCATTATTATTATTAAGAATTATATGATGGGAACAGTCTATAACTCCTATTATACTCCTAGTTATTAAGTGCTATTTCACCTGGGCAGTGAAATGCAGCAATGAGGTTGAGCCATACACTTGCTTATTCTACAACTGTTCTCCTACTATTTGGGATTTATTCAGACAGTATACAAGTAGGTTATGCATATTCTATTTTGGTACTTACTACTAATTAGTATGTAGAGATCAAGGCTTACAAGGTCATTATTAAGATTATATCAATAATAAAGGCCTAATTCGTCATGAACAAGAAATGTGTGAATACACACCTAACAAATGGTTAATGTTGCCTAACACATGCCTTACAAGTCACTAATACAGGTATTAATTAGGTATGTATTGGTGGCTAACATGTGAACCTTAAAATAAAGTGTTACCGTAAATATTATACCATCCCATCATGACTCTGATCACACACCCCCAGTGGTGTTAAGTGGTTTAGTATGGCAAGGCTAAGCTACTGTTCATATTCCCATTGAGTATACTGTATAATCAAACTGCAGAGCCTCACACCCAGATCACAAATGATTACTCTCTTGTTTTTGTTATTGTGCGTATCCTTGCACTGATAGTCAGACAGTTTTAGAACTACACTGAATGCTGAAATGATGCAAAGCACCTTTTGGCTTGTATGTGGTGTTGACAGATTATGGATTTGCGGCATTTCTATGTCAGGCTCTTTTCAGTGGTGGCTAGCAGCACATTCAGCTGCTTAGCCTCAGAGGGAAAGAGATTCCAATAGTTTATTAAATTAGCCCTTGAGTGCTGACTAGAATACCCCAAATAACGGGTTCAGGATTTTCAGACCCTTTCTGATGCAAAACATGACTGTTGGCTTCGCTCTCGTAAATTCAGTTCTTATTCATCACCAACTCTAAATCAATTTCTTCTATGAATCGCATCTTATCTTGAATTGCAAAGGCATGTGACTTTCACTTTACCCTTAAATCATGTGTTTAGCATCACATATGGAAATAAACCAAAAACTGGTCCTTAGATACTGTAACCACATTATAACATCACAAAAAATATTCATAACAAGAATTATATTAATTTGAATTATATTCATATTCATTAATTCATTCATATTTGATGTTGATGGTGATGGTGATGATGATGATGATGATGATGATGGTGATGATGATGATACTCATGATGCTAAAGAAAACAGAGATGATGACACAACGGGGGTGATGTGGATAGTTGGTGGTGGGGTGTCCCATGAGTAGGCCCCTGCTGCCCGCAGGTGTTTCTGGAGCTTCTAAAACAGGAGGTGCTCAGGGTGACCTCTTTATTATCGCTAGTCCGCTGAGTATAGGCCTCCAGCTGGGGCTGCTCTTCTGAGAGAGGAGAGGGGAGAACACTCACACACGGTCACACTCTCACTAATACACACACACACACACACACACACACATCGTCATTCACCCTAAGCATACACACAGGCACACACTACACATATATATTAGCACTTACACAACACACACAATCTCTCCTGCTCTCTCTCTTTCTCTCTCTCTTTCTCTCTCACATACACACACACACACACACACACATCATCATTCACCCCAGGCATACACACAGGCACACACTACACATATATATTAGCACTTACACAACACACACAATCTCTCCTGCTCTCTCTCTTTCTCTCTCTCTTTCTCTCTCACATACACACACACACACAAACACAAACATTGAGTGCACATTGATGTGTTATTTACAGCTCTCAAATTCAAGGTACACACAAGCACCAGGAGAAGATAAAAAAACAAAACAAACAAAGGTGAGAGAGTTTCTTTCAGGTCAGGCATGCGGCATCAAGGGAGGACATCTCAAGACACACAACAAGGGTGAAAGAGCAGCACCACCTCACCAGTGCCCCAGGCAATATGTCTCCGCCAAGCCCTCCGGCCCATCCATCAAGTTCATCTCTTCAGTCCATCCCTGTCCATCTCTCCCAGAGTGGGCCCGACGTTGTCTTCAATGCAGAGCTGCCTGGAAGGCCCTAGGGATAGGCATGGGTTAATAGGGTTAGGGTTTAATTACGTGCCATTAAGTCGACAGTGGTAGCGCTGCCTAGAAGACGACGTTGGGGTCTTAAAACACCATCAAGCAGGCCCAACCTGACTACACACACACACTGATACGTGCCAGTCTAGAGGTTAGACACACAACAAAAGAGTTGAGGTTGAAAACCTTCTAAAATTTATATATAAACGAAATATCAGTCTCTACCAGCCTCTCACTCTAGCAACGACGGCAAAAACTCCGGCAACGACGGCAAAAACGGCTTACTGTATCTGAGGAGTTCAGATGCAAAACCCTCTAAATCTGTCTGACCACTTTTCTTTTAAATGAGCATTTTTTATCAGGCTCCTATAGGTTTTTGCCTACAAATCGATATTTCAGATCAGGAAGAGAGTGGTATTTAAAGGTTTTTTGAAGTTAAATTATTTGATTAACGACGTATGCTATGTGTGGACAGCATTCACTCACCATCGTTATCTCATTTTTGACGGAGGTGGCGTTTCTGAACTCTTCATCTGCTCCACGACTGTCAGTGTAGATGAGTCATTTTTATGATGCAACCCACCACCCACCACCTGTTCTGGTCCTTGTCCATTTGTCCATGAGATCGGCTCTGCCCCTTCCTCCTAATTCCAGAAGGATTTTGAAGGTCATGATGTTCCAAGACTGGAACAGCGGACCAAAGTAAATGCCAAAAACGAACCATCTGTACTGAACTGTTGTCCTTCAACTTGCACAAGCCCACTGAGGATATATATTTCCAAAATGTCATTCCTGCATGCTGAGTCTGTCTCTTAAAACATCTTTTAAGATCTAATTCTTAGTTCTATTAGGATATGACAGCCAAATGGAGTCCCAGATCACTGTTCAGAGGTGAATGGGGACAACCCTACTCCAAAGCAAAGCACACAGAGGACATGAATGGATTTCTCATGAGGCCAGGTGTTATTTGAGCACTGTAGGAGGACAGCACTTTGTGTGGAGACAGCTCATCTAAAATTTTTGTTTCGGAGTGGAGTGAACCTGACACAGGAAACACTACGTAGTTTTTGAAATTGAACCTTGAAATGATGGCTTTAAAGTCATTTTGATGGTGCACTTATTTCTAACAGGCAGAATAGCTGTCATTGCCACTGAGCACCCGGATCGACTGGTATTGAACTATGTAATTTAAGTGTACTCTGCAGACTGTGGTGCACCGAGTGTGTTGAAAATTGATGCAATGGATAAGTACCAATTCTTAAATTGTGTTGGTTTAAATCCTGCTCTCAACATGACGCAAGCATTACTCACCTTTGCTGATCCCTGAAATACGCTACCACTTTGAGCTTCATTAAGTTTAAGCTTCATTAAGTTCACACTTACATTTACACTATATTTGCCCATCATTGTCTACCGACACACATAGTGCATAATGTACTTAAACTCAAATATATTCTCTTCAGTTTGATCAAAGGTATTCAGAGAGTCTGTTAAAGGTTTTCAGTATGATATGCATTGATCCAACTTTTGACAGTTTCTCCAAATCTTCACTGCTAACAATACTCCCAGGGATATAGGACATGACAGCTCAGTTTCCTGCAGGTAGTGCGTGTAAAAATACTCCTGGCTTATGCCACATGATCAGAGCCATACATCTGTTCAAGGGCTGAGACCTCACACCTTAGCTGTGAAAAACTCCTCTCCTGGCTGTAGTCCCCCAGTGAGATGGCGCCAACACCTCACAGAGTCCACGCGTTTCACATGTTACATCTGACAACTTTGTCAATACCCATAATTCAGTGAAGCACATGACCACACACACACACACACACACACACACACACACACGCACACACACACACGCACACGCACACGCACACGCACGCGCACGCACGCACACACACACACACACACACACACACACACACACACACACATTCTCTCTCTCTCTCTCTCTCTCTCTGCCTGAAGACTCACACTGCCTTTCAGCACCCTTGATTCACACTGTCATGGCGAGAAGTGGAACTAACCAGGCGAGAGAGCACTTATCCTTGGTGTGTGTCCCCACACGCTTGCTTTTACAATCACTCTAATAATATGTATGTTTATATCTGTGTGTGTGTGTGTGTGTGTGTGTGAGGGAGGGTGATAAGAGATGTGTGTGAGGGAGGGTGATAAAAGAGCAAGAGGATGGGGGGGGGGGGGGGGTGTAGGGTGAGTATGAGAGAGGAGAAGTGAAAGAGTGAGAGAGGAGAAAATGATGGAGATAAATTGTTAATACAATCAGCGATGTAGCGATAGCCTCCCATTGGAAACACTTATGGACGACGCAGAGTGAAGCCGCTAATATCCGACCCACGCCTTTATCACCATTACCACTTCCTGTACTGTGCTCACCGGCAGTCACGACTTACTGAGGAGCAGAGCGGCGGCATCATTCAGGCAGCGGAATATCTGGGGGAAAATCAACTCCGGCTTCCCTCCTTTCCCCTCCCACCATCCCTGTTTACATACGACTCCGAGATAAGAGTGGAGAAACAGAGGTGTGTGTATGCGTACTGTGCCTCCATCTGTGACAAACACAGATGAGGGGGAATGATTAATGTGGTAAGCAGACTGATGTGTGATCAGTGCTTATAACGGAAAACCCATTATCCTACAGTCCAATGGCTCAGGCTTTCAGCAACTCACCTGCACTGCTAATAAAGCCAATTCTGGATTGTTATTGGATTATGTAACTCAGTGGATAAGTGTTTGGGTCATAAAGCAAATGTAATTCCTCTTAGAAAAGCCACACCACCCTCTACCACTTGCTCCATGCTAGTGATGACTGATGACATACCCATTTCTAATGTCCTTGATGCTGAATGGTATGCTTTTAAATGCTATAAATGCCGTACTGTAGCATGTTCTTATAGCACAGTAGACTAAAGTATTTCAACCTCAGGCAAAATACACTGAATCACGGGGGCCTAATTTATATGACAGGCAAAGTGCAGTTACTCAATGAGTTAAGTGTCTCACGCAGATTGAGCAGACCCACCAATGCTTGTCTCACGACTCTCTCACGTTTTTTTTGTTAGTTCCTTTCGACAGAATCTAACTTGTGGCCCAAATTCTCCCAGCCTTTGCAGAGTTGCTTTTTGGTTTCAGTCAGGTAAGCTGTGCCCATCTGTGATCCAGGTGTGCCACTGTCTCCTGAAAAGTATGATCATGTTTTGCTTTTTTATGCCTCAAATATCCGTGTTATACTTGGAGATATCCCTACTGCAACAAACTAAAATGAAGAAGGAAAAAACAGGACTAGGAGTTGGAAGAGCAACAGTGACCCCTAGAGTACCAGATTGGTAGTGCAGTCTTGTTGCCAGAATGGTGTGGTTCCATGATTTATGCACTAGCCACTGAAAGATATATAAAGGCAAAGAGGGAGAGCTGTCTGGTCAATATGTTTTTTTGAGTCCAGAGATTTGTTCCATGTGAATGTCTGTTTTTATGGTATCTGTGCTGTCCGAGGCTGACCTGCCTCAGCGATATGGTCCACTGGGCATGAAATTGACCAAGTAATCATGGCTCAGCACATTGCATTGTTGTCAGCAACACCATGTGCAGTAGCCAAGGGCTGGACACACACTGCAAATAATACAACTACTCATGGAATAACGATTAGAAAGTGATGTGTACAATTACACTATTTCCATGTAAAACTATCTGAGAGGATAGTTGCATGGCAATTCCATGTGACAGTACTTGCAACCTTGACAGTGACAGTGTTATTATGGAGCCTGAACCTAAACTCACTGTGTAGTGTCTTGAATTCTTGTTTATCTACCTTATGACGAGCTTAAATTGATCTGTAAAGAGGTGGGACAGTGCAAGTCTGTGAATTAAACAAAAGAATACTCAGCCACAGAGCTATAGGAAGTCCAACCCAAATTGATAAATACGGCAGCACAGTTTGTTGTCATGGATCTCTTGCCCTCTGACCCCATTCAGACACCTAGTAAACGCGTAAATTGATCTGAAATTTCCCGAGATGGGCAATTATGGATCCCTAGCTGGCGGCAGTGGAGAGAGGGGGTCAAGAATCCAACCACATATTGACCATGTCAGCAATCCTCCGCAAATAAGCGGCAAAGGTCCTCAGGGAGATCAAAGTAAAAAACAATGGAGGGTCATTTGAAGTGATTATAGTTTAATGAGAGGCGACTCTGAAATTGCTTAATTCGACGTAGCTGCTGTACCCTCCGGTCAGCCAAGAAAGAAGTAGAGTACGACTTGACCACTCAAGCTAGATCTGAATATGATGTTCTCCCCTTGCAGAATCAATAATAATTAAAGGCTTTGATTGCACTGATTTCCAGGAAAGTTCAGCAAATGTAAAAAATTGCCTGCATTACCAACCATGTGGAGTGGATACTTACCATAAACCTGGTAACCTCACAGAGGACTGAAATTGCATAAGACCATAATGCAATTTATGCATCGAGTGTGCACCTCTGCACATATTAATTTGGCAGGAAAGATGCTCAGTTAAACTGTGGCCCAAATCACAGGCCAGGTATAGTAGCAGGCTATAGACCCTTTCAACAATAAAAACAAAAACAATGCTTGAATGTTCTATTTGGGCCCCAATCTACTTCCTCTGCATTAAGATAACATATGGAATGTTAAAAAGGAAGTCTTGTGGGGCCAACTATGATGCTGATAATGGAACTCTCTTGAAAGGGTCCATATGCGCTCCAGGGGGAGACAATATCTCTGCCTGGTGAAAAGTGGGTCATCTGCGCAAAACTTACAAACGATCTGACAGGCAGTCAGGGACCTAGCTGATAGAGCACACACTAAACACACACACACACACACACACACACACACACTTGTGGAGTGGAAAGACAAGCAGTCACACGGTGTAAAATCATTACAACATGATGTAACACCGATATACATTTTGTAACCACATAAAAGGGGCCGGTAAACAATAGCAGCACAGGTCGTTTGGATGGGGAGCTGAGACGGCGCAAATCAAGATGGAAGCATGTGAGCCTGAGGCGCCGGAGAACATGAATAGACCCACTTCCATGGTTTATTAATGGGGCTTTGCAACTTGCAGAATGTCAAGGGGATGGGGCAAGGAGGTGGTGGTGTGTGTGTGTGTGGGGGGGGGGGGTGTTGAGCTCCAGTTCCATGGATTCAGATTGACATCCCATAATTACACGGGTTGAAAACTGATAAACACAGAAGAAGAGCGATGTTTCATCCTGTCAAGTCTCTGACCAGCAGAAGGGATGAGGCCATGGAAAAGCACTGGGGGAGTCCTGGGCCTTTAAATATTTAAGTGTCCAAGTTCTCTGCTCCCTGACATGCTTCGGGAGTGACATGTTAAAATATCATGGCACACAAAAAAGGAGGCTGTCATTTATTGATGTCAGGGGATAAGTGTCAGGGGTTAAGAAACTTGGCAAGGCCAAATAAGGGCAAACTACTTAAGAGGTATTCGGCAAGTAAAACAACCAAATTATTTCTTTAAACAAACTTTTTTTTCCATCATGGCCATTTTAACCAAGAGCTTATTCCATATCACTTAGATAACAAAACATGGGCATTACTGGAGAAAGAAAATATCTCCTCATTTGGGCAAGATAAAGCTACAAATCGGTGATGTTTTACAGAAAGAAATTAGGTGTGAGGGCAATTATGTACAGTAACTGTTTGAGCATGATAACCACACACACAAATTTAAACATCAGGAAGCATCACCATAGACTACCTTAGGCACTTTTAAACAAAATATCAGTATTTTCCAGCTCATTTTCAATGTGTTTTACAGCACTGATAACATTGTGCCTGGCACTGCATAGCCAGCAGTAATACCATATCAGCCCTTATTGTTTTCCATCCAAGCAGGTTATACAAAACTTCAACAATATTCCTTACCGGGGCCCTACTTTTCCCAAGCCAAATAATACGCACAAACACACACCCACACATTCAACCACATTCTCGCTCACACAAACACATATACACACGGGGGCTGTGACAAACAGCGGAGAAGACCTTGACACATCTGTTCTAATATCTGTCTCTCGCGGGAGCTGTGCCCGTTCAGAGTTCAGCCGCACATAGGGATGAGCGATGATGGGCCTTATTGAAATCGTTACCATTTTCTCACCATAATCTCTTCTCGCCAGGGACCTCGCCGCCAGCCTTATTGCCCCAGTCGTCTCTCACCCACAGCCAGAAAACATAAGTGAAAAAAATGAAAGAAAAAAATTTGATAGCGAAGAATGAGAACGCTATAATGCTGTCATACCCACACCATGCATACAGTCACAAGGTGCAATTCTGGTTGTTCAGTCAGACAGGCACTGCACATTTTCCCCCTAGTTATTTCCAGCCACGTATGCTACTATGGCAGACTGCAGCAATAACAAAGAGTCCAAGGGTTGGATTTATGGACACCTCGATCTCAGAATAAAGAATAAAAAACCTTTACATCCAATTGAGTTCATGTTAGAAGGCCCAAAGCAAATCATAAACATTGTTTGACCATCCATTACTTTAAAGTCGTCAGTGGAGGTGAGGATGGGGGTGGTTGAGGGGGAGTATGAAAACATTTCAGAAGTCCAATTTAAGATGCGGAGATGCAGGAAGTCACAGGAAATGACACACATGTTCCCTCTCTCTCATTACGAGCACATCAGAAGGAGAGGGGCCTAAAAGTGTATCACGCTGCTAGCTTAATTACCCTTCCTAATGAATGCGTCCTTTACTCTAAAGACATCTGGGAGAGAATGACACTTGGGGAGAACAGAGGGGAGGATGACACGCTACTCCTGTGGTGAGCCTGCCAAGGGACAATGGCACCGGACCGACATTATGGCCACTCTCAGTGGGAGGCAGGGGTCACTATGCCATCATCAAAGGACAATGTGTGCAGATAGATGGTCTGACAGACAGGAAAGCAGATGGACAGGGAGATAGACAGGTAGACACAGACAGATAGACAGGTAGACACAGGCAGATAAAGTAAAGGTTGATTTAAGGTCTATTGTTGTCGACAGTGCTGTGGTGGTGTAGCGTTTTTGAGCATCATCTGGTTTCTATACCAACTTGAAATCTCGAAACGGAAGTAAACACAGCACCGTGACCACGGAAACACACATTAGAACTCAAATTCGGTAGAAATCCAATTCGAATGTGGTTGAAATCCAATCAGAATACGCATGTTCTGCGACACCTTCGGCCTAGCAGACACAAATGTCGTCTTTTTTTATATTTTGTCAGGCGACCCTTCTCGCCTGCTCCATAAATTGGCCTTAACAGACAGATGAACAAACTTTCTGTTTGTCCAGGCAGGCAGGCAGACTAGAACATACAGAAACACAAGATAAATGGAAATCAGAGAAAAGTAGTATGAGTAGTTACATGAGTTACCATGGAGATATAAATGTGCAAATGTATTAGCATCTTGCTGTTCTCTGAAAACATTAGCGTCATACCAAACACATGACAAATACAGACCCTGTAGAGACTTTACTAAAGTGTAGTTTACCACCCATGAAATCTCAAGGATCCCAGTTCTCTAAGTCTTTAAGTCAGATAGCCCTATTCAGTTCTCCCATTCACAGTGAATCTCATCTTCCCCGCTGTATGCTGTAATAAAAGAAAGAGACTGGACACAGAGTGTTATTTAATCATGATCTTCACGCTGTAGAAGCGCATCATCAGAGAAGAGCACTTTTCTCTTTTTCCTCTTTCTAACCTTTTTTGTGTGAGCTGTCCCACAGCGCTGGCTTTTGGATTGGTGTGTGTGTGTGTGTGGGGTGAAAGAGGCGCAGAAATTACCTCTGACTGTCTGCTGTCATTACTCCCCAGCTGAATGGCACTTAAACTTACATTTCCAGCCTCTTCACAGATTCATACCACAAATTGACTACTAATGCAGCCAAGAGATGAAAATTAGGGGTGGCCATTTTTGGTAGAAGTCTGAGTGAGAGGCTCTCCGTCATACATGGCCTGTAAGAGGGTGGTTTTTTAGTGAAGGGGTTTGTGTGTGTGTGTGTGTGTGTGTGTGTGTATGCGAGTGTGTTTGTGCATGTGTTGGAATATGTGAGTGTCTAAATGGGTGGGAATGTGCTTTGTGTGTGTGTGTGTGTGTGTGTACTTGTGTATACAAGTGTGTGTGTGTGTGTGTGTGTGTGTGTGTGTTTGTGTGTGTGTGGAAAGAGGGGGGGGGGGTTGTTTCTGTCAAAATCTCTCTCCTCAGCCTTAATTGGGGAGCACTGCAGTTGACCTGATTATAATTACCAGGCAGCCTTGCCAGATCTGTTTGTCATCATTTGTCGTCAAGCAGAAATGAAGGGCACAAAACATGGCGTGGCTTCGAGAGCTAAAGTGAGAGAGCTGGAGGCTGCCTCAATAATTTCACGCTGAGGACGAGTTGAAATGCTGTAAAAAGGCGCAGGGGACCAGGAGTGGATGCCCGAATGGGCAAGATTTCATTTTTTTTTTCCCCCATTCTTATTTCAAAGAGAGAATGGTCTTGTTCATTCTCCATCCGGTTTTGTCCAGTAATCATCTGGGTCTGTTAGGCAATGACAGAGAGAGAATGAAGAAGAAAAGAAATGAAGAAAGAGAGTAAAAATAAAAAGAGAGGGAGGGAAAAGAGAGAGGAAGAAAGAGAAAGGGGGAGAGAGCCTGTATTGGGGAAGACATTTAAAGATTATACCACACTGCACGACTTCAGTGCTCTGACGACTTCCATGGTAATATGCCCACCAATTTGAACTTTATGCAAAGCTTGGCATTTAAAGTGATGAAATATGGGTGTTTGTGTGTGTGTGTGTGTGTGTGTGTGTGTGTGTGTGTGTGTGTGTGGGTGGGTGTATGTGTGTGAATGCGTATGTTTGTGGGGCCCGTAATAAAATTTTGTGTATGTGTGTGTGTGTGCGTGAATGCGTATGTTTGTGGGCCCGTAATAACATTTAGATGAAAAAAATCACTGCACTCCATCAAAGGATGGATAGACTGGAGCATGAAAGAAAACACACACAGACACACTCACACACACATGGCAGCACAGAATCAGAAGAGACAATAGGGCTCGTCTACAAAGCACAGCCTGTCTGACCACCTTTCTGCCCTGAAAATCCTCTTCCCACTCTCACACTGCAGCCGCATGCTGTGCCTCACAACATGGACTGCCTAGAGTGGGTCAGAGGGGGTGTTGCAAGGTTTGGTCAGAAAAAAGAAAGGATACAGAAGGATGCTTCCCATCTCAAAGAGAGAAACACAGACTCCATGTCAACTCTGACAAACATATGGTGTCCAGAGAGGACCATTGATGGGTATTATAACTACCATGGTGCAGCCCAACCCAGTGCATTGGAATCCCATCAATGTGATAGGCATTTCATCTATGTGACAGAATAGCATTTGTACAGGAGAAGTGGAGAGATTAAAGGGGTTGTGTGGGGTTGGTTACTGTACGTACACACCACCGCCGACTTGAGCTGCAACTTTCAACTTTCTGCTTGACACTCACACTCACACTTTCACGCTCAACACGCCCAAAACGCGACGCTGACGGATTTGCCGCTTCTTGCAGCTGAGAGAAGCCGGCTTCCATTGAAAATGAATGACTTCCTGTATCTTTTGCAGCTCAAGTCGGCGAACTGTTAGAGTAAGCAAGGGATATTGAATGGATGAATTCTCATTATCCTCCTTTTACCTCACTCTTTTTCTTTCTCTTTCTACATCTTTCCCTTTGTTTTTTGTTTTTTCACCACCACTAAAGTGAAGTAGTGACGATAATTCAGCGATGTCTTCTGCATGCTCCTACTTACCTCCTTACCTCCTAAATCCTATCGTCCATACAAAAATCCCAATGCTGTAAGTGACCAATAAAAAGACAATAAATAGTGTAGGTGCCTAGATAAGAGTGTTTAAATAATAAACTAATTAACTCTTATCAGCTCTCATTTACAGCACACGGTCATGTCATCATTACACTGCAAGACAAAATGAAGTCCAGAGGTCATTCTCCTTCACAACTGCCGAGCCTGTACGGCAAATTACACACAATTGAAGGAGTAAAAGTATATATCTGTGTGTTACCTCATTATGTTCCTGATGGAGCTTGGATAATTAATTTGATACTGATTTCATAAAATACTGGAAAGCTCTCGGGCCAAATTGTGTGATTAAGCATTAAATATGGCGCACAGTCTTTCTAGTTCATACGGTATCTTTTGTAGCACCCTCTTTTGGTTTCATCTTTGGTTTTCATTTCTTTCATACTGATAATAAATTCTGTCTTTTTTATTGTCTTACACAACTCCCGAATGTTTTTGTTTCCTATCAATTGCTGGCCCCTACCCCCACCTCAATGCACACACTTTCTTTAATCAGAGGCACTATTATTCTCCCTTGACTATTCCCAGGTCCAGCTATTGAAACATAACTTAAATATCTGTGGTACATACCTTTTCATTAATCTAAAATATCTAAAACACACGCAGCAGCTGTCTGCATTGCATGCTTGGCCTTTCAACTAGCAGAGGAATCTCTGGGTAACACCTGCGTGTAGGCAGCCACAGACAACTGACCCCTGCTATTCCCATCACTCGGGCATGCCTAATTTCAGACTGTGTGGCACCGCAATGCCAACATTGTGCCTGCTTCACCTGGACTCACATCCAGGTGCTGAAAACAACTCTCTGATAAAGCTGTGGAAAGAGAGAGAGAGAGGTTTTTTGTGTGTTATATGAAAACATATGAGCTAGAGCTGGGCTTTGTTCCCCCCGTAGACAGAGGGGTGAAAAGAACATATGCACTGCAACCCTATCTGCACCCTGAATCGACACAAAAGCGATTTACTCAGTTTTGATATGCGGCTTTGACATCCCCCTCTGTATTTCAGACTTGGCCACTGAATATTTGCTGGAAATAGCTGGGACATTGGGAACAAGAGGTTTATCACTGCAATCATGGGCAGCCTTTTTTTTTTTTACAAAATAAGGGAAAATCTCTATCTTTTTCCCCTTCTTCAATTGGCTCTGAATGCTTGACTCTCGTTGTGGTAAAAAAAAGAGAGAGAAACTGTGTTCACTGTTGAGGCCAATTCAAATGTGTCCACATGCAGATAAGCATTCCCTGGTTTGGATCCCAAAACTGTGATACATCAACCTCTTAGTTGGTTTGGTTGATTGGCTGGGTTATGAATTCAACAGAATAAACACGATCATAAGAGCTTGTTCGCTTGCCACTGAACCATGGATACACTGAAAAAGGATTAAATGGTTTCTGGGAAAAATGAGGACCTTTCATAATGCTATCTACCAGGCCAGATCCCATGACATCACTCCACACAGAGAAAGTGAGAGGATTGTGAATGAGATCATCAATCAATATTGGCATCTGCTTTAGCTATGGTTTCAATCCATTGTGAGATATCATATTAACCAACATTTAGAGTGCATGAAGATGTGGAGAGTTCAATAACTGCAGCGATTACATGCCCTGATGTCAATCATTTTCTTGATAAAAATGGCTAAATCTCTCTCAGCATTTAAAAGGAATGATGATTAAAGGTTATCTTGCTGAATGAAGTTGAGCAATCATAGTCCTTCAGACTCTTAATTCACATCCAATGATGTAAACATGTTCTTGGTTTGAAGATTGTTACGGTTTTACTCAGATTTTTTATCATTAAGCTATAACAGCTGTGCCTGCAGATGCTCACTATTCACTTTTTATTTCCTTGAAAACAAACTCTTTCTGCCACTGCACTATACTGGTCAGGACCATACAGGACCATCATCTCATATATTGTCTGCCAGCATGAAATGTGTTCTTAAGCGACCTGTGATCTGCATATGGGAAAACGGCACTTTAGTGGCGTGTTACTCAGCCACCCATAGCACGCTCCCGAGGTGAGAGAGATGAGACTACTGCTTGCGGCCACCACAGTTTCTTTCGCGGAAGCCTCCCAGAAAAGTACTCTGCACTCCCTCGACACTAACGCACAAACGCTGTCCCATTGGGCAATGCTCACTGACTGTGGGTGTCTCGTGATTCAAAGACCTGTCAGTGAGTTGCTGGTCCCTTCCGGCAAGTGACAGGCCCTGCCAGGAAACTTACCCAGGATTGGTCGGTTTCCCCCTCCCGGGTTTGCTTGCGTGGGCTCGGGGAGCGGTTGTTGGGCGAGTCCTGTCCCAATGTCTCAGCTCAAGCATCTGTTTCCATCGTCTCAGGGGGAGTGCGTGATCTCCTCGCTGCTAAGGCCGTCGCTCCGGATGCTGCTCCTCACGCGCATTCACCAAACACACCCTGTACATTACTGCCGCCGTGCCAACACATGTGCACAGCAATCTAAATATGGAGTGACTAAGTGTTGGGTAACACGATTATGTCAGGAGCCTTTATTAATCTAGTCCGCGGAACTCAAAGTTTTCAATAATTTAGTGGAAGAAAATGAAAAATGAACATAGTCAGAAAAGAGAGAAAGCACAAAATGACTGGATGAGAGAAGATTCTAAACATACTGTACATACCCCCACACTTTATAAGTCACAAACTGCAACTAAATTGGGAAGTAAGGACATGCAGACAGATATACTACACTGATACACATTTATATACTCGTATATACTTCTATATACAGTATCATAGGTGCTTGTCATGCCCTTTAATCAGTCAGACACTGGTAACTTACCTATGACTAAAAGCAAACTCAACAACCAAGAAAGTAATGTATTATGATGGAGCAGGCATAGAATGTTCTGATACCATACCTGTCATTAGTGATCTGTACAATATATCCAAATATAACCATGGACAGCAATGCTGTGTTACCATTCAGAGATCAATTTTTTGCTACCCTCTCATCAGGGCCATAGAAGCAGTCAGGTGTATAAAAAACAATGACAAGAGCTGTAAGAAAAACTTTCCTTACATTGCAGGATTAGATGAAAAAGAAGAGTTGCCTTCTTCACTTCAACACACAGCTAACAACATCTGTGTTATTTATTTAAGTGATCCTATTTATCTAATTGATCTAATAATCAGTAATGATTTTCTTGAAAATATCTACATGGATGAAGCCAGGACTAGGCTTTATGCATAAAGTATATGCACTCTTAAAACGAATGTGTTGAAAACATCTGAACTCATCTCTGTGTCTTGATAGGGACAACACATTCGTTTTAAGAGTGTGGGAAACTGGCCCAAATATCTTGTAAACTATTGGATTAAATCACAATTTGGAGAATATGTATGGTGTGTACTTCAAATATTTTGTACAAAAATTAATTTGTGGGTGACAGTCCGCCCCTGCATTCGTTCAGGATCAGCACAAAGAGCCCTCGGAGTGGGTCTCCAAGGCAACATTAAGCTGAGGTTGGTGCTCGGGCTCACAGACGCAGAGTCTGTGAAAATTCATATAAACTCCTCATGTTTCATGGCCAGCAGCGACCCACAGGAGGACACAACACAAACATCCATCCCCTCAGCTGCAGCTGCCTGCCGCACTTATTTTGGAGGGAGAGCTTTCAGTGCAGCGTTGGTTGATTGGTTGGTTGCATGGATGGAACCACACACACGCACACAGGCACACACACACACACACACACACTCACATGCTAGTATGAGCATCACAAACATATTGAAGAGAGGGAGCTTCTCACCAGCTTGGGCCATGAATTATATATCCTGAGTGGAAAGGATCAGAACTTGAAGAGACAGACGATTCCAGGCGACTTGGCCCGAGTAAACTGATGAAGTGGAGGCTTGCACACAAACAGCCTTTTACACTGTCACTTCGGCTAACGTGCTCAGACACATAACCGTGGACACACATACACACACACACTCTCGTGCTTGAGCGCAGATTCTCGAGGCACATACATAAGCTTGTGCTTGCCAGATAGCAAAGCTCTCCAGAATGGCATGTCTGTCTCTGTGTCTGTCTCACGATTTCACAGCTGCCCAGAAGAAGGGACAAGCTGCCCTCTTGAACTAAAATGTATCTGGTCTGCTTCTCCCCGACTTTGCCCAGCGTATGAATACAAACTCCCTCTCCCTGTTTCTTCCACACAGACACGCAATCAACTGCTCAAACATACTGTATAATCACACCCAGGTAAAACACCTGTATGCTGTGTCACTGAGTGCCAAAAATACCAAAACAAATCCATAGGGACCGACGGCCACATAATGGGATCTCCATCAGCTCTTGTTGGTGCCTTTACATACTGACTACCAGAGAGCACCAGGCAAGGAAGTGGATGTGCAAGACCTTATCACAGATTGTGACCCCCGGACAAAGACTCCACAGCTGCCATCACACAGGCCCAGGTGCATCAAGGACCCCAGCAGAAGGCTGCCTACCTAACTCTTGTGACTACAATCAGGAAGTAAATATATAGTGTACTGAGGGAGTAGTAGTGCATGAATAGGTTTAAACATTGTGGAGGATGAAACCCACAGGCATGGAATCGATATCCAGACTGAATGTCACTGTTGTCTATGGTGGTCAGCAATGAGGGTGCATGACCACCTACTAACAACAAGAGTTCTGATGACAAGTAGTAAATCAGCTCCTTCACAAATACAGCAGACAGAACACTGCTACCTCCTACCATGTGTGTTCATGTTGATGCAGCAATGAATTTCAGTCACTAGACAGCAAAGCTAGAAGACACAATAACATTCAAACCATTAAACAACAAAAACAAAAAACAATTGTGTCTACAGTTGAGATATTTATTATTATGACCGCCGCTAGCAAAGCTAGCGAAGCGGTCATATAATGATGATTGTCAAAGTTTTTTTTTTTCCCCCGTCATCTACTTCCTGAATTTTTGGTCAACGATACCCGGGACACCGAAACACCGGTGCACATGAAATTTGGTGGGTATGTAGCCCCACTAGACTTTTACGGAAAAAAATTGTTTCGTCCCCGGGGGCCACTCCCCCACCCCCACCCCCCCACCCCCCCCCCGTCTCTGGGGGTATGCCAAGTTTCGTAGAATTTCATCCATGGGGGGGTCTAAAAAAATTAGGTATGTGTACATTTAGTGACTGTACACTCATTGGCCTGTAGATGGCGGTGCACACATATACACATGCACACACACACAGGCACCCACATACTATCGGTATTAGAACGGCCGATACATAATTACAAATTCAGTAGGATTAAAAGAAAGCCAAATATTCATCATCATCATCATGGCTGCATTTCCAGTATTGGCGATAAGTAGTCGTTTGTCCACTAGATGGCGCATCGTTTCAGTGAGACGTAATTTTGTGGGAAGTTAAAAGTGGGTTGGACGCTTCCTACAAGTAGAGGGGGGG
The DNA here is from genome assembly GCF_018492685.1 of Alosa sapidissima. Lineage (NCBI taxonomy): Eukaryota > Metazoa > Chordata > Actinopteri > Clupeiformes > Clupeidae > Alosa > Alosa sapidissima. The sequence goes on along the minus strand of NC_055975.1, from coordinate 21,581,400 downwards.
TTATTTCATGAAAATGTTCAGATTCAACTTTAGCCCAAATTTTCTAATGCTCCCATGTCTTGGGAATACATTGATGTGAAAATGCCCGAAACCCCCCCCCACCCTGAAAATTACTTTTTCAACCCTGAAAATGTGTGTTTTTTGCCAATTTTCAAAGTACATAGTGGATTTATGTTCATGCTGGGTCCTTTAAAGGTATTTCATGTGGCATGCAATGCCGTAAGAGTACTTTGCACTACAAAGGGTATAGTGTCAAGGTCATATTTTAGGTCAAAGGTCAAAAAAATGGTTTAAAATGCCTATTTTTTTGCAAAAAAAACACAATATTCTAACATTTTGTTAAGTTCAATGTAGAGAAATGTTCATTATGGGCCCTTTGATGGTCTTTCATGTGGTATGTAATGCCATGAGAATAGTTTGCATTATAAAATATCCTATTTCAAGGTCATATTAAAGGTCAAAGGTCACCCAAAATGATCCAGAATTACATTCAATAAGAAACATTAAGCAGAGATCATTACAATGCACAATGTAAAACAAAGTTGACCTCAGTCATAATGTTCTGCATGGTTCACTTCAGCTTGAGCAGTGGAGATGTTTTACGAGCAGATATACGCAAATGCTAATATTTTTTCAATCACTGTCATTGCTGTCAGTGTCCGTGGCAACGTGTACTTTTCTCCTTTTGGACTGGAGTTGCTCAGTTGCAGGGTTGTATGTATCATGAAAGTCCTTTTAGGCAAGTCCCTCCACTCGGCGGCCATATCGCAACGCTTTTTGGGCACTCATTGGGCATCCTATTCGGCAGAAATGCGCGTGCGCAAGGCTTCACGACACCAACCTTGCTCCAGCGGCGAGTTCACAACACATGATTGGCACGATGTCTTCACAACACACCATATGATTGGCTCAATGTATTCACATCGCACCACATGATTGGCTCAATGTATTCACATGTCGACGTTTTGCCGAGGAAGGGGTGGGATATGTGTAGACAACGGCCATGTTGGCGTTACAAACTAGCCCCATGCATTTCTATAGAGGATTTTTTGAGTGCTGTGTCTCCTCATTAGAAAGTCTCTGGTATAAGGTGACCAGATTTCTGAGACAAAATCCGGGGACATTTTCAGTTGAGAAGCGTAAAACATTACATATTTTAATCTTTGTAAATGTAACGAATGCCAGCTAGCTTAGCTGTGCTTGTGGAACATTGGTAAACCTCACTCCCCGACGCCTCAAGAGTACTGCTGGCATGCGAGCCAGTAGCCTTGGCAGGTTCAGCACAACGCAGGTTACATTGGTGCATGCGTGCGAGCCAGTAGCCTTGGCAGGTTCAGCACAACGCAGGTTACATTGGTGCCGTGACCCGGATCAGGAGTGAGGTTTGGGGGGTGAGTGTAACGGATGCCAGCTAGCTTAGCTGTGCTTGTGGAACGTTGGTAAACCTCACTCCCCGACGCCTCAAGAGTGCTGCTGGCATGCGAGCCAGTAGCCTGGGCTACTGGCTACCAATAGCCTCGAAATAGCCTACCAGAAATATGGGCATTCTAGAACATCTCTGAGGTCTGAGCTGAGTGCTTGCTTCGACTGGCTTGAGCCTGTGCGTGAAGGGTGCGCAACTGTGTGTTCGGTCAGTGGTTTCTTTCTTTCTTTTATTCCAATTTCGGGTCTGTCAGTCACAGTGAAAACCGGGGACTTTTCCGGGGACAACTCCAGCCGGGGACAGGTCACCGAAATCAGGGACTGTCCCCGGAAACCGGGGACGTCTGGTCACCCTACTCTGGTATCATCTGCTGTATTTACCTGCTCTGAGATACTATCAGTAGATTCAGTGGTGGTCTCTATGGTTGCCTCCCCCATAGCTTCTTCGTATGTTGACCCAACCAATGCTGTATCAGCCCTCTTCCGTTCCTCTTCCTTGTTCTGCATGGCCTGCAGGGCCTTTTCCCTCGCATTCTTTCGTTCTATTGTTCGCTCCCACTTTCTATCAACCTGCTCCTCACAGTAACGTTTGCTACCATTACGCATGGAATGCAAGAACTGCCATTTCTCATCCCCCATCTTGACCCCAAAAAGGTTTTCTTGGGACACTCGTGCCGATTTGTTCTCACAAAAAATGTCAACAGATTTTCCATATCCCCATTGTACTCCTTCATGTCAGTTTTCCATTTCTCACTTTGTTTGGACTGTGGCCAATTCATATTGGCGAGGAAGCGGGTATAACGGCTTCTACACACAGTTGCGTTCCATCAAGTGGGTGTTCCCGACGGTAGCTATGCAAATTACTTGAAGTATAACCATAATTTGATTGGTTGGTGCCGTCTGTCGATTGGCTTGATTGGCCGGTGCCGTCTGTCGGTGCAGCAACAGCTGAACGCGACGCAACGGACCCACAATTCAGTTCGGCTACGGATGACGTAAGCCCATGTAAAGTGAATGGGATGCGTCTCCAGCACTGCAACACACGCAACTGTGTGTAGGAGCCGTAAGAGCTTCAATTCTGCTGGCAATGTATTGCTCCCCAATGGTATATATGTTGCAGAACAACCAGTGGTCTTTTAAAACAGAGGCGAGAATCTTTGCCGCCATAGACCTGGTTCGTAGGACTTTACCGGCCCTTGCAGGGCGAAGAAGATACATCATGCATTCAATGATATCCTTCTTACGGGGCAAGACACCATGAGGGAGGTCAGATGCTTCCATATAGGCCACATCTTCAAGTTCCTTCTTGGATTTTGACCTTGTTCCATGAATACAAATCGCCATTGTTCATTTGTTCGTCAGTACTGGACATGCCAAACTTCAATTATGGTGAATGTGGGTTTTGTCACTGAATAAAAGCCATCACATGAGACTGTTTTTTAGAAACAAAATATCTTAAGTTGTATGACACTTAACTTTTTCTGCCAGTACTGTGACACATTTCGACGAGAATCATGATTTGATAAAGTGTGGGAATGTTATTGATTTTTTGGGGAAAAAAGGCATTTCGGTGACCTTTCACCTACAGTATGACCTTGACATTAGACTTTTCATTGTGCAAAGTACTCTTATGATATAACATGACACATGTGAGATCATTAAATGGTCCAACATAATATTTGTCGGTTGTAATAGGCCAAAAGTGGAAAAGTTGTGAAATATGGCAAAAAACACGCATTTTCAGCGTTAAAAAAGTAATTTTGGGGGTGGGGGGGTTGGAAGAAAATTTCAAAAAAATTACACAGGAGTGCTTAAAACAAGTGATAAATTACACTGGATGAAATAGCTCTACTTGTCTTGTACAAATGGTGTAATGTCGCAGCAGGAAGGCTAGCCTAGCAAAAAATGTTTATGTTAACTACCTGCCTGACGGCCCATGCTGCTTGTAATAAACTAGAACAGTTAGCGCAACTTTTTTTTCGAACGGACGGAATATGGTTACATACTGTAATATGTTTGTTAACTTGATAAGGAAGACGCAGATCTGTTCCAGAATCACTGTTTATCGTTTATCTTGTTGCATCAGGATGTTTATCTTGTTGCATCAGGAAATCAGGGCTATTGTGGTATTTGGTATTAACCCCCCCCCCCCCCCCCCCCACTACAAGGACTGTAGTTTACCACAGAGAACGTCTAATAAGGATAGGACGATGTTCACATGAAATGTAATTCCCATTTCTTCTTGAAGCCGAAATAAATCTGAGGATGTTTATCGGACATGCTTGGTTTTTACTGCAGGTACGTTAATCTTATAATATCAATAAGGACCTAGGTAATGTTACCGTTAGCGTTGGTTGAGTGATGGAGGCCAATTTGATTGAGCGCATTTGTAGAAAACTATAAATGCGGTTATACCAAGCAAATTAATAGCAGCACTGTAGTTGTATCTTTCGACTGTCATTTGTTGCACGTGCTACAAAAATCATTCTGTGCAATGGAAGATTTACCAACGTTACACCGGTCTGATACAGTTTTGCCTATATACATGCGTAAGACTGAGACGCCTGTTTATTTGTTTTAAGTGCGTGCAGGGTGTGAGAGGGGAATCGATGTGCTTTGATTCCAGCTTGGTAGTTGTAGTCTGTGAAATTTAAAAGCATGTGTGAAGTATCCAAACAATGACTAAAATCTTATGTAGAAGAAGAAACATTCACAAAAAATCCATCTATCCAAAAATGACTTTTGTTTTTGATAGCTGTTGAAAACGGCATGGAACTGACAGAGATGTTTTTGTTTATAAATAAATAAATAAATAACATTATGCTGATACCTTTTGCTTTTCCCAAATACAATGTAGCCTACAGGTGTAAGTGACCTTTCATCATTCGAGTTGCAATGAATGAACTGTGATGAACTGCCCTACTTGTGATTGTTTAGAGATTTTAAAGGTTTTATAACAATGCTACATCTTCTTTGGCTATTCTACAATCTATTCACCTTTTCAGCACCAGTAGGCTACTTTCTGTGCAGCCGCACACACACACACTCAGGCATGCCAAACAAGCATACACAAAAGTTTCAAGAGTGGGGGATGGAGTAAAAGATGGAGACAAATTGAAGTGTGATTTATGTTCGCGGAACGGATGTACAGGACTGAGCGGCGGTCATATTTTGTACCGCTATGCAGTACATCTAGTTTTGTTTTGACTAGAAGTTGGTCATGAAAGACAAAATAGTGCTCTCTTCCCCTGTAAACAAACAGCTGCTCGAAACATGCTCTTGTCTATGATTTCAAACCCACTCCATTCTGCCAAAGGATAAGTGGAATTTGGGTTCAGCATTATTCTGGCAGAACAAAACAGTAATGTCAATTGTGTTTGGCCTCCTGCTGAATCAGCCGTAAACAACAGTTTTGTCTGCTTATGAAGCAGCTTGTTTGATATGTAACTGTCTCCGTTATTGCAGTAAACAAGTTTCATGCAGAATAATGTGTCTGAGCGGCTGGCCTAGATACTTGAAACCAGGTAAACTTGTGTTCAAGCCCAATATGACTGACTAGAGCTGAAAACCTTACCTTGCACAGAGTGGCACCTTTAAAATGTAGTCAAGGAGACATTTTGCTGTCTGTTCAAAATCTCTGTATGCCTTGTTAACTTTCTCTCATTTGCTGTGTCCCTTGTGTCCAACTGCCTGAGTGCCCCCACTACTTCTCCTAGCAGTTAAAGGGGCAACACATATTGGCTGCATCCCTGTCGATATACTTACTGTTTACTGCTTTCAATGCCTGCCAAGAGCGAACTACATACAGCCTCCATTTCTTGCATGTTCACTCTGCTCTCCTTTTTGCCTCACACATTCTCTCCATCCATCTCTACTGAGTCCTTCTCCTTCACCAATCACTTCATATGCCTTGCTTTTTCTCCTGCACTTACTTTCTCTGCCAGGCTCTCTTTCTCTCTCTCTCTCTCTCTCTCTCTCTCTCTCTCTCTCTCTCATTACTTTTTCCCCTCTTTTGTCGGCCGCTCTTGCTTGGAGTAGTTAACAGCAGCGGGACAGTGTCCCTCAACGGTGAAGGGCCGTGGGCAGGCAGGCAGGCAGGCTCGGACTCTGGGTGTCTGCGCTTTTTCGCCCTGCACTCCCTCCTCCTTAATGAGGAGCTGCTCCTCCTGCTGCCAAAACCAAGCCAGGCAGAGCACCAGAGCCCCCCCCAGCCCCCCCTCTGGGGCTCATCCCTCCTTCAGCTGCTTGTTATCGAGGGCCTCTCCCGTGTTAAAGGAGAGCTTTCCACCAACCAGCCAGCCAAGCGTGACGTACGTACACACACACGTACACACACACACACATACACACACACAGAGAGAGAGAAAGAGAGAGAGAGAGACATACACACACATTTGCTTCTCTCCACAGAAGAGGCCTCTAGATCAGGCTGCTGCTCCTGCTGGCCAAAAAACTCTCACCCACCCACACCACTTCACTCCACACTTCCTCACCATCTCACCCACCACCACCTTCCTCCCTCCGTTCAGCGCAGAGCCTTTTTAAAAAGTCCACTCCAAAGCGCTGCCAAAGACCTACAGATTACACCGACTCAGCCCGTGGGCAGAGCAGGCACCACTGAGTGGGGGCCCCCCACCTGGCAACATCAAGGCGAGAGAATCCTGGCTCTCCTCGCTTCATGCATCTGCTCGATCGGAGGGCTCTGGGTGCGCTATAGCGAGCGGGCCGTTGAGTGAGGGTTTTTTTTTTTTTTTAAACAGCCTAATTTTCTGATCCAGCTACAATTTCCACATTAGTGCCTCACACAAGAAGTAACAAGGAGACGAGTTAATGGAATCATTCCTCTTCTTTGTTTTGTGACTAATCCCAGCATGGAATAAGCGTGCCAGCAGCAAGCCATGCAGGGGTGGGCGTGAGGGTACTGCAACTCACCGCCGACTGAGGCTTCAGAAGTGAAACCAGAGCGATGAGAGCAATGACAGGGTGCAGCAAGGCGCGACATGCATGCATCATGCACCTACCAGTATATTGAAATACATATACTACACATTAACATACAGAGATACCCTTCCCCTACACACTAAATACTGCTATGCAGAAGGCAAGGAGCCCTCTATTTCACACTTTTTATTTAGGTTGTGGTAGGCATCACTTTAAATTGCCACCCTTGTGCATGTTCTTTCAAGCAAACGAAGAAGCAAGCCTCGTAGATGAAGCTTGCTGTAATGTTTTGCATGTAAATGTGTGTCCCTGTGCTCTTTGGATATTTGCAGCGGAGGCGCATGTACTTATGAGGAGAGTTACTGACGGTTTGAGAATGCGTTAAACTGGGATTTTCTGAGTTGAGTGTGGTGCTTTGAACACATGTGCCCACATATGTATAGGAACTGTAAAACATACAAACATACACACACTCATTCATGCACGCACGCACGCACATACACACACACACGCACACACACACACACACACACACACACACACACACACACACAGGCTTTATAGATCATAAAAGACCAAAACAGAAGCCTTTTGTGTTACCCACCATTTGACTCGCAACTCAGCGCTCACTTAGGAAATGCAGGGTGGTGGAGGAGGGAGGGAGAGGAATGGAGGAGAGGAGTGGGGGAAGAAAAAGAAAAGGAGAAAAGAAAAGGAGAAAAGAAAAGGAGAGGGGGAGACAGAGAGAGAAGAGATGGGTTTAGAGGGAGTGCTGAAAAACAGCACAAAAAAAAAGAAAAAAAGAAAGGAAGAAAGAAAGAAAACAAGAAAGGCGGCATCAGAAAGAAAGAGAGGAGGATAAAAGCAGACTGCAGCAGCCTCTATTCTTCCTCGTGTGTCTTCTGTGTTCAGCAGAAAAAAAACAACCCAACACCTCTGCTGGGGCTGCAGAAAAACGCCCAGCTTTGTCCAGACCATTTCCAAGCCATCTGCTTGTCTGCCAGTGAGCGGGAGAGGCATTAAACCGTAATGCAGCCATCTCTTAAAGGAGAGCATGATGGACAGTGTCTGTCTCTCACTGCACTGCCAACCATCTCATGCAGCAATTATTAGCCAGAGAGAAACATTTAGCCACCTTTTCCCTGCAGTATTTTATTTCTGTTTGACTGTCCACATGTGGTAAATTGATTAATTAAGTATTTTATTTCTACTTAATTTCTTAGCTTGACTCGCAATGCTTAGCTTACTTCATAGGCATAATGATTTCAACATCTATCATGAAGAAGTTAGGCAGTTTGTCAATTGGTGTGACTCCTATCAACTTATTTTAAATGCAAAAAAGACAAAGGAGATTATATTTGACCCGAAAAAAGTTTGTGAGTGAGTCCTCTGATACAAATATCCTGCATGGTATCCACATTGATAGCACTTTAACCTGGAATTTTTCATGCTGACTAGGTACGTTCCCGCCTGCACCAGAGACTGTATTTCAAGCTTTGTGGAGACCAGGTCAAATTTCCCCATGTGGACATTATTGAGTCTGTCTGTCTGTCCGTCTGTATCTATGTATCAATCCATCAATCAATCTATCTATCTATCCATCTATCTATCTATCCATGAACCTAGGGTTTCTCATTCCACTCCTATCCATGCTCACATGCCGTGTCTTTGTTTCTGACATCTTCATGGTCAGACTGTCTTGCAGCAAGATATATCTTTCAACTTTATGTATGGAATACGCTCATTAACAGGGAAAAGCAGGAATATCTGAACTGCATTCGTTCAGTTTCTCCAACATGTTGTCTGTTTACAGCAGTTCATTTGTTTATGTTTGCTAGATGTGTACTACAGGGCTAAAGCCTCCTTCCAACTTCCTGTTTGACTGTCCACATGTGGTAAATTGATTAATCTAATTGTACCAACGATCGTTTACACCAAGGGGTGTAAGACCTTCAATCTCCAATCAGGAAGTTAAGTGTTAGATGGTCAAAGGCTCGATCAGTAACCACCCACTCCTATAGTGACCGTTGCCTATGCATCAGGCATTAGTAATTCACTGGTTGCTTCCTTACAGATTCAGTATTCTCTGAACATAGCATAACCTTGCCGGCAACAAATTCACAGCAACCAAGGTCATATTACTTCAAAGCTGCAGAGATTACATGCTGATGATTACGTGCTTACACATTTATCTTGACTAGTTGACAGTTGACAGTTACTATGATTAAACAAAAAACATAATGACATGCACACATGCATGCGTGCATTGTCACCCTACTTGATTTCTCTTTCTAATGCCTTTGCAGTTTGAATCTGTGAAGTCACAGTTGTTAAAACTCCTCTACAAGAGATAATGATGGTGTGTAATGGCAAAGTTAGGTAATAGAGTTGCTTTGAAACTTGAGCTGTTTTAAAACACCCGTAACCTCCTCTTCCTTGGTAACAGGTTAAGTTGGGTCACTCTGACAAGAAGAGGAAGTAGGAGGTAAAAAACAGAGAGCGAGAGAGGAGGGGGGGGGGGGGCTGGCAAGAAAAGCCACCCACAGCGGGACACTGACAAATGAGGCTCGCTGAGCGGAAACCGAAGTCGACAGTCTGTAACATCAGGTTTATTAAATCTCTATTTAACATCACTATGCATGTGGCCCTCCATGCACTGCCGCTACCACAACCCAGGCAGAGGCCACAGCGGTGAGGGTGGTGGCTGCAGGATCTCAGACCCAGAGGCGAGGGGGGGGAGGATAGCTCTTCATTTTCTTTGAGTTAATTTCTGCCAGTCCCGGTCCATGGTTCATTTGTGGTCACTGTCACAGCTTGTTTTCTGCCGTGTTAAGACAGATACAGTTTTCATATCGTGAAAAATCTCCGCAACAGAAGGTCGCCTAATTTTATTTCTGTATTATTTATTTTTGCATTTTGGGAAAAAAGAGTGAGATAAAATGTTTTGACTAAAATACACCTAAAATACACTAATAAATAGGAAAGGAATATCACTTTGATTTACATACAATTAAAGTAGCTTGGAGCACAGAAATCCCTCCAAAACCCATTTTCCTCATCACAACAGGCACCTGCCGCTTGCTTTTAACGATGAATGATCCTAGCTGTCACTCGCTCATGCCTGGGAGACCAGCATAGAGAATGTCTATGATGCAAGTACTACACTAATGGCTGCAGCAATAGAGAGAGAAAGAGAGAGAAAGAGCAAGAGAGAGAGAGAGAAAGAGGAGAGCAATCATGGCGAAAAGGCATCCATACAATCACAGAGCACTACATTTCAACCAAACCTGATGGCGACAATGTTACCCAAAGTACCTAGACAACTTAAACGAGGAGTGAGGAGCTATTGAGGAGAGGCCTGGATCTCTCTCTTTCTCTCTCTCTGTCTCATTCTCTTTCATTCTCTCCCTCACACTCTGACTCTCTGAAAGGAAATGAGCATAGCCACTGATTCAACATTAGATCACCAGTCCGAGCGGCCATTTCCAACATGGGGATTTTTCACCTGCTGACAGGTGAGCAATTAGAGCGGCTGCACCAGCTAGCTGCAGGGCCCCCAAGCCTGCGACTGTAATGGGCGTCTGGGTACAAGTGGAGGCAAAGAATGAGAAGACTAATGTGATTAGGGAGCCCGAATTGCAATCTTGTCACACAGAGAAGGCCCTGGTCGCTCCGTACTCCCTCCCTCTCTCTCCCTTTCCCTCCGAAGCAAGGGGTGGTGTGGGGGGAGTGTGGGTCATTTATCAAAGGGGCCCCGGTTACCGAGCGAGACAGCAGCTGACCAGATAAGCAGAGCTTGTTTTTCAGAAGTTATAACAGCATAAAGGAAAGGAGAAGGGGGGGGGGGGGGGGGTGTTAACAAGTGGCCATTGCCACTCACCTCAACGTCAACAGCCAAACCGCCACCACAACCCAGGAAAGATTAACTACTGGGTGGCGATAGAGCTAACAAGCCAGTATTTCTGGAGAGAGAACAGCTTATGAAATGCGGTTTGAGGAGCGCTGTTCTTACAGTATGTGTTTTTTTTCCTGATAGGACACTAGCATCGACTGCAGTTTAGATGTGTGTGTGTGTGTGTGTGTGGAGGGGGTGCAGAGAAAGGAAGAGCATGAGCACCAACAGACGGTAATTGTGAAGAGTCAGCCTTTGGAAGAGAGAGCCCAGTACTGCACTCCGACTCTGCAGCCTTTTTGTAGAGATGACCACTGACCGGCTCTCCATCCTCCAAAGGCAAAGACAGGACTGATCATTAAAGGGCTTGTCCTGTGGGGAAACAAAATTGGGGGAAAGAAAAACCAGTCAAAGAGAGAGAGAGAGAGAGGATGCAAGAGCAGAGCAGGAATCAGCTTTAACAAACACTTCGGGGGGAAAAAAAAAAGCCCTTAACGGCAGCCTCTCTGATTTATAACCTGAACAGTGGGGGGAACGGTTTCCATGGCAACCACCGTTATCTCTTTGATAGGCGCTGGCTGACTAGAAAACTGATGTGCAAGAATGGAGAGAGTGAGTGAAAAGAAGGACAGAGGGAGGCAGAGAGAGAGAGAGACAGAGAGAGAGAGAGAGAGAGAGAGAGAGAGAGAGAAACAGCACAGAGCCTCACCTGAGGCACAGAGGCATTTAAAAATAGAGCGCATGCAATTTGTGGCCATATTCTGAATCCGTCACATTTGGACAGGGAAGAGAGAAGAGTTCCACCAACACTGACTTATTAGAGGTGAATGTCACCTGCAATGTTCTGCCTTTATTTAATAATATAGACATTAGTCAGACTTCAGATGATTTACATGGCATCTACTAAAGCATCGCTGTGACGTTTAATGAGCATTGTTGAGACACTGGACACTGGATATAGCAAGTCCAGCCATGACAGTTGGCCATGACCTGACGACACACAGAACAAAAGTGCTCCAGTTAGATTTGTCATTGGGGAAACAGTGCCTGGGAACATCAGTCTGCTTGCTCTAACCATGAAAATCAGATTGTTTGTTCTGTACAAGCAGGCAAGCGAGTCTTATTTGAAGTGAATGTTTTTGCCTGTGGCTGTGGGCTGAGAAAGAGAAGATAACAGACTGCCTGGAATCAAGGTTCTTTCAAACTTTTTCGCTCACACATTTATAGCCGAGCAATACCAAACAAAAACAGGAGTTTTTTATTTTTTAAAAATCAAGCAGAATGTTCTAGAGAAAACTGTCTGGGAAAGAGACAAATCAGGCAAAGAGCGGTGTCAGTCACATTTCTCACCAAGACAGACGGTGATGACCTTAAAGGCTTATCTCTACACTGCACCCCTCAACCTTAAAATGTTCTCCTCTCACAAAAGAAGAATATCCTCAACCTGTTTGTGATAAAATATAGCTCAGAGCCACTCTCCAGGTCTCCCATATTTACAAGTATATGAGAAACACAGCAGGGCTTATCTAAACAGCGTGTCACTATATTTAACTGACTGGTTTTCATGGTAAAACTGCACTTCTAGCATATAGTGGCAGGCAAAACTATCGTTCACTTTAAAGCAAGGCATGGCATATTTGTAAAAAACAGAATTCATACACATTTGCAATTCAAAGTACTTCACGAATGAGCTAATAAAAGAACATAGCACATTTAAGGGAATATCGTTGAGAGTGCAAGCAGGCACATTTTCCATGGAGCTGCCCAAATCCCTGCAAAAATAAAATCAAAGTACAGTTTTTAATGATTCTGGCAGTGGTCAGGTTCAGCCAGAAATCAAGCAACAAATTGCAGTTTGGCGAGGATCCTACTCTTGAGGCCCACAAGGCTATTTCCCTTAACTTTCAAGGCTAACAAGCTCTCCTTAAAAGGCTCTCCTTAATGCAACGTATCTCTCTTTTTTCCTAAAGACAGAGCTCTGCTTTGACTACCTATATCATTTACTCATACCGTCCTCCTTAACCAACAATTTTTTTCCCCATTCTCTGATGTGAGTCATGTTGGTGAGAATCAGCAAGGTCAGTTCTTTACTTCATGTCCTTGTGTTGGAGCGCCTCAGCACACAATATATTGTACTTCGCTCTGAGTCTGCTCTCAAGGTAGAAAACAATGTACCCAGTCCGCTCTACAGATTTGTATGACTTGCACTTGTGAGGATGTTTTTCTATGGAAGCAGGAAGTCTCTTCAGCCTCATGTTCACAGTGCAACTGCAACGAGTATGAATTAAACAATTTTATCCAGCAGTTTTGTCGTGGGGCTGTCATAATTTCTAGGATTACATTCTTAAAGGTGCACTATGTGGGCCTACTTTTTAGTGGCATCTAGAGCTGTGGTTTAAGATGGCAGAAAACCAACCAAATACCCTTCCCTAACCCCCACCTTTCCAGTCATGATATCTGGTGTTACACCCCACCTTTACGTGGCCCTATAGGGGTGAACAAAAACCCACCACTGACCCCAAATCCTACTAAATAACAGGAACACCTTTTAAAATGTACCCAACCAGGGGGATTTATTACATGAAGATAAACCATAACAAAACACTACATACACATGACACAAAGTCCAAATCAAAAGACAAGACAAAATCCCAGGCTGCGCGGCAGCAAGACAGCCAGCAGTCCCCACACCAAAAGCCTCTCCTCGGGAACTGGATCCTGGAGCCTTTAACTCCTGATCAATCAGGGCCAGGTGCTCCCAATCAGGGCAATTATCTGCGGCACACCTGAGCAGAGGTAGAGAGGGGAGAGAACAGGGACAAACAGCACTGGGAACACATGCAGCCGTACGGTAACACTGGGCATTGACCAAAACAGACACAACACACAGGACACTGACCATGACTGGCCAGAATCATAAATGAGATAACTTTAGTTACACTGTAAGTCAGCAGTGCACTTGGTTATCTGTATAATCTGATTGGAATCGGGCATTGCAAAGCAACCAGCCCCATATCCAAGGTAATCTAGGTGGCTAACTGCCTCTGTATCACTATTGGCTACACTGTAGGTTAGTTTCTCAGAGAAAACACTGTACAAGCTGCTATCTGCAACCAACCAAGTCAGCAGATATGGCCGCTATTTTAGGTAAGAGTACAACACATAAGTAATAAAAAAGTAAATTCCCTTTGGATCCAATGGTGGGCTCTGGTCACTGACCTTGATGTGTATTTTACCACATTAACACCACTCTCAGATGGTAAAACGTTCCTCCCTGGTGTTATGCATTTACCATGTGAATTATATAAGGACCTAAAACGTATTTGAAAGAGATAGCCAGCCTCCTCTTCCTTGGTGTGTGTGTGTGTGTGTGTGTGTGTGTCTGTGTGCTTAGTCATAAATGTAACACCCCTACACTTCCACAGTACTGACCCCCCAGGGCAGGACACAAAGTATGGGGAGACCTGGGTCTTTGAAGCAGCATCTGCCACAAGGCACACCACAAACAGCGGTTACCGCTTGACAGCGCTGGTGACCGGCTCGCTGAAGCCAACGCTGTGTGGTTACAGCCAGGTCATATCGACTGACCCACTTCCTCTGGCCACAGCTACAAAAAGAATGGGATTTTTACATTTCACTGGGCCAGCCAACAGCACACAATTTCTGTGGGGGAGTGTTTATGTGTGTGTTCAAGTTTTCAGGTGTTTATGTCTGTGTTCAAGTTTTCAAGTGTTTATGTGCATGTTCAAATTCATGTTTTTTTCTTATGGTGATGATCATTCACTGCTGTATATAGATTTGCTGTGGAAATGACGTGATATCTACAGTAATGTGTTTAGTTTACTTTAAAAAAAAGGAATGGATTAAGGAGAATGGAGATTAAGACAGAGTAAAGACATTGTAGCATGTGGATGTCATTACAATATTCGCTTATATAACGCTTTGTCACAGTGACAGACGTGCTATAAGAAATGGGATGAGTCAAGCTTGCCACAGATGAGCACCATGTCCTAGTTCTGAACCACAGGTACTCTCCTGAGTGAGGTGCAGTCACATCCTGCAACTGCAATCTCCTGGGTGTGATATCAAAAACCAACAGCACAGAACAAGTTTTTGCGAACGTGTTTACCAATCAGGGTATAACGTCTTGCATATTGTGCACTTGCATACCAACTTTCACTTCTTATTTTGATCCCCTGTCAAAAAGACTATGAATCCTCTTCATGAGGGTTTATTGCTGGCTGTTGTGGCACATCATTCCATGGCAGTTATTTTTAAAAACAGATGTAATTGATCATAACATATCTCTAGTCTAAAGGCAAACCGAACACTGCAATGCACAGTAGGTAGCCTAAGGCATTTTATGACGCAATGCTAGAGGACTCACTTCACAGTGAAATACAAGCAAATGCGAGCTTAGCTGGTAAGCAATGTGCTTTCAAAAGATTGTCATAAGTTCAGGATAATCGACTTTGTTAATAAAACGTTTCATTTCTCCCTCTTTTCAAGACTTCTGGCAGACTTATTTGAGCCTTTACAGTGGAAAAGCAACTTAATTCATCCATTTATAAGCTAAACAATGACTGGCTGAATTCACCCAATCACCTCCAACTAGAGGACAAACTTAAAACCGCTTAAAGTAAAAATCCTCACTGGTTCTGCTGCTACATGTAGATCTTGGTATGGCACCAAAACACCAAAAGGCTGGCCGCCAGCAGGGACAGTGGGCTGAAATCTTTGAAGCTGTACCATGGCTCCCATGGGCCTGGAGTGTGTGTGACGAGAGACACAAGATTACATTAAGCGCCTCAGCACGACACAGCACAGTGCTTTACCCATGCGTCTCCTCCAGGACAGGAAGCATGCTTAAAACCTTTCCATTTTACCTGATTCTTTGTGTCAGCTGATCGCCAGGACTGATTTGATGGGTCCCTCGTGTTAACTTGTAGCAGCAAATACACACACGAAGCCTGGCAGTGCCTCAGGGGTTGCACAGAGACCTTCTGTCACACCATCTCTAAGGGCAGAGCCATCAGCGACACATCTCTTCAAATGGTACCCAGTACGTAAAAAAAAAACTCTGATTCTGCCCGGTTCTTTTGAAAAAGAGATGCACTCAAGAGAACTGATCAATGGTGCTTTTATAGTGTGTTGGCTGAGGGATGAATTGATCCATGTAAATGTCATCAACCCTTCAGGGTTGAATAGAGATTGACGGCATCATTCTGTGACATGAAAATGAAAATAGAAGGAGCATCTTGTATGGCAATTCCTGGGGTAAGCTCTTTTTACTTACCGATTTCACAACAGAAAAAAAAAACAGGAAAATGTTGGACAGGGCTATACTTTAGTCAGCAGAAAGCATATTTTAATATCGATTTTGAGTGCTTTGTGTCCATTGGATTGCAAGCTCGTCAGCGTTCACAGAGTGAGCAAGGGACTTTACTCTCTCTTTCCTTCCTCCTCCCTCCTTCTTGACACTCACAGCTATGGTCTAAGAATAAGGGAGACGGCATCAATCTAAGATGACATATGCAAGGCTCAACCACTTTAAAGTCACTGAAGTCAATGTGAGTATGGGCACTTCGTCTCCACGCGCCACCAATACCTCACAACGTCCAGCCCATATACACCTCAATCCAGAAAATCATTCCCAGTCCCATAGTGAGGATTTGAAGGAAACATTAGGTGTTAACAGCATAAATCTTATAGACCCTTTCAACAATAAAAACAAAAACAATGCTTGAACGTTCTATTTGGGCCCCAATCTACTTCCTCTGCATTAAGATAACATATGGAATGTTAAAAAGGAAGTCTTGTGGGGCCAATTATGATGCTGATGATGGAACTCTCTTGAAAGGGTCCATAGTGCAGTGTCCATTCTGAAGTGTAGCCACAGACGAGGGAAGATGGCAGAGGCGAGAGAGGATGGGGGGGGGGGGGGGTTCTGGCAAGATCTCATAAACCCAGCTCAACCTTGTGGCTTTTGAAGCTTTAGAGGGGAAGAATCTCGCTATTGATCGGGAAATATCTGCCTGTTCTTTGCGCCGGAAGAACTGCAAACCGCTGACCGCTGAGAAAGTGGAGCCGCCGCTGAAGCCTCCGGCTGGCCGAGCAACAGCACATCACCCAAGCCCCATTCTTTACACACACACACACACACACACACACACACACACACTGAAAGATTGGCTTTTACAAATGGGAATATTATGTCCCAAAATGTTTACGCTCACTGCTAGCCACGTCATACCAGTCTTTCAGATCTATCTGGTACACAGCCTTTCCTTCCAAATGGATTCGCTCAGACATTAGATGAGTGAGTCAATCACCTGACATTGCCGTGCGAGTCTGCAAGTGCCTTAAAATCCATTTTAGGCTGCACCACAGTATGGTGGCTTTCACGATGACTACAAACACCAAGTCCGTATTAACAGCTTATAAATGGAGACATATAGTCATAAATCAACACTCTGGTACACAACAGGGACATCTCACTAAGCAAAGGGTTCTAATCCTCTTTGTCTCCCTGTCCCTCCTCAAGCCCCTTAATCAAAGTCCCTCAGGGCTGGCCTCTTCCAAGACCCCCACCCAAACGATCCTGTTTATCCAGCAGTTTTTCATCAGGGTTGGATCAATCGAGGGCTTCACTCTCCAGTCTCATCAGAGATGCAGGGCGCCCGCTAATGAGAGGGAGAACAGCTGACTGCTCACTTTTGGTCGGCTGTAGGACCTCGCCAGGGGCAGGGCAATGAGCTCCAGTAATAGGCCTACAATAAACACAAGTCTTATACTGATATAAATAAACAAACAACCAACCCCAACACCCCAATCTCAGTTGAGTATGCTAAACGATTGGAGGCTGGACTAAAGGGATCCCAAATTAGCACGCCTACTCACACGGGTACTCGATTTAAAAAACAGTTGCGCAATCTTTTCCTCTCTTCTGCATCTTTCTCTTCCGATGCCACCAATCATGATCTGCAATCCCGACAAAATGAGCAGATCCACCATCGATAACCTTCGTGGGGGTCCCAGAATGATGACTTGTGAGGTGTGAATTGAAAATGACAATACATGGACTGGTCATCTTGACATTTCATAGATGGGGGCATTTCAAATGTAGGTGGAACACTGATATTAGATTGTCGGCTGGATATCAATAAGCAATATGGAGTGGCTATCACCTGACTGGAAGTTGTATTTCACCTTGTGAAAAAGGCACCACCGGTCTGGTGGATTTTGAGTATATAGTGGAGGGTATAATACGCTCTTGATCATCTCTTGAATTATTCATATTTTGTGCACTTGGTTTCATTATTCACAACTCTGCTAACCATGCCACTCAAGGCAGGTCGGGTCAAAGAGTTTTACTGCCACCAAGTGGTAAGACAATGTTACATCAGGCTCTGACAAACTGAACACCTTAATGACTGCTGCATATGGGATCATTGATGTTAGGGGCTTGTTACATAAGGCACATCAGGATGCTTCCAATTGACAGGGAATAATGATTAAGGTCACCTTAATCTTTAAGTTATCTTAATCTTCAATCATCAAGTTATATGGAGACATTCAGAACACTCAAACAAAAGAGGACTCACAAGTAAAAGTAAATTCCAGTGGCATCAACCAGGAATGCTAATGACCACAATATGTTTAGGCAGCATACCAATGATCCCATCGGCTTAAGGCCTGATTACATTTGATTTACACAGACTTGAAGCTGGTATGAAGGGCAGTGGTCCAATCCAAACATCCAATATTTATTGACTAGGGCACCTCTGCTACTCCACCATAGACCATACACACAAAAGCACAACATAAGAGGGACAGGTGAACACTTGAACCCAGCCTTTGGTCAGATCTCTCATAGAAACTAAACCACACCTGAAATTTGACCAACTCATTCTCTGACAAAATAAATGGGAGCCTTTGTTCCATAAAGCAGCATGTTGACACCAAGCTGTGGATCAACTCCACCCGCAGTTCCTTGGCAACATGGAGAAAAATACATTAAGTCCTCACCTGCATGGAATAATGATGGAGTGGGGGGAGTTCACTCCAAGCCTGCAGTAAAACTGGTTTGGCTGGTGCAGAGCTGAGCTGCATGAACACTCCACAGAGGCATCATTTGAAACACACAAGCCATTTATCTTAACCAGCTTGAGGTACATTAGCAATCCTGAAGGGACCCCCTGTCAGTGTCACAGACCCGCATTTATCTATTTTACGTAGTCATTACAAACTCGTTTTCAGTTCAAACAGTTCATTTTAGGATCAACAGTTTGACACGGACCTACTTTAAGTATTCAAAGACACCTCTCCACTACCAGCTCCCCCTGAACGGTTTGATATTTACTTCCCATTCCCGATGGCTTCACTTTCCTCAAGGACTGCACCATTTGGGGAAAATATCTAATTGCGATTATTCTGATAGATATTGCGATATTATAGATATTATGAATATCACCAATTTGAATTGTGCCCCTCTGTGTTCTGTGCCCCTCACACACACACACACACACTACGCACACCCACCAACCAGAAGTGGCATAATCAAGGATGAAATGAATGTCATAATGTGACAAAATTAACTGTGCACAATTATGTGTAGCTTTTGCGATTAGGTAATAGCATTGGTTCATATTGTGATTACAATTTTGCAGGCCTACTTTCCTTCATCAACTCCTTCTTCATGTGTATGAGTGCCCTCTCAAAGACCACCAGTAGTTGTCAAATACTGGCAAAACTCCAAGCAAGGCATATTCAGCCATTCAGGCTTTTTACTGAATCGATGTTCCTCCATATGTTACAGCCTTATGTTGCATAGCCTGAAACTGCAACCATCGGTTCACTCAAAAATCTGCCTAGAGACAAAACCTGTAGTTATTTAATGGCACGCATCTGTACCAAAAATGAGATCGAAGCAGTTTCAATTAACCTCTTTTTATTGTTTTCTGTCAATTGTACAAAAAAACATCCTTTTATGAAGCTAACCTCATAAAAGACTCCCCCGCCCCCCACCCAGTCTTCCCTTATTTGATCTGACAAAGAGTCAACATTTGCTAAAATAGCTAAAAAAGAAAAAAGAGGTACACCTGTGTAGCGCAGCCCGATATTCTACAGCGCAAAAATGGGACAAACAGCCAGCCCCACACCGCAATAGCGAAAGATCACTTTGAGACACACATCTCCTTGGCTCATCCCTTAGCATATGCACTGAGGTTTATTTAAAAAAAGGGGGAAGAGGGGGGAAAAAAGAAGAAAGAAAAAAACAGAACCGTTGCCATGAATCAGACTAAAAAGAAGTTTTAAGAATTACAGATGAAAGCACACGACTCCTAAAAGGAAAATGATTAGGTGCTAGACTGAAATCTGGTGATGGAGATAAAGGTAAAAAAAAAAGAGAAAAAAAAAGCCCATATTTGATCAAACATTTTGAGATGTGGAGACTTCATTCAACAGTCCTAGACCCCCCCCCCCCAGTAATTCCCCACTCAATTTCTGCAGTTCAACATCCAGCATATGACTGCCAACTGCCAGCCTCATTGCATTCTCAAGATAGACATCTGACACTTAAAAGATTTTTTTTAAACCTATATTTTCAACGCCTTTTCTCTTTACGGTCGGACTTGTGGTCACGGTCGCTACGCGAGTGCCTCTTCCCTGACCGGCTTCCCTCCGAGCCGGTTCTCTTCCGGTCCGACTTATCCTTAGATCCTTTTCCGTCCCGGCCACTAGCGCCACCACTCTTGGAGGACTTGTGGCTGCGGTCGCCTCCCTTCTTCCTCTCCCGGTCGGAGGGCCTCCTCCGGTGCTTGCGGTCACGGTTGTGGCCGTCCCTGCCCCGGCTACGGCTCCTGCTGGAGGAGCTGGAAGAGCTGGACGAGCTGCCGCTGGAGCTGCTGTGGGAGCTGGACCCGCTAGACGAGGAGCTGCTCCCGCTGGACGACGTGCTGCCAGAGCTGCTCGAGGACGAGGAGCTGCTGCTGCCGCCCCGGCTCTTGCTCTTCTTGTCCTTGTCCTTGTCCCGGCCCTTGGCGCGGCCGCGGTCCCGGATTGCCTCGGGCTGGCCGTCCGTGCTGGCCTCTTTTGGCGCGTCCTTTGCAGGAGACGGGAGGGCGGCAGGTTGTTCCTGTGTGGACGGTTCAATGGGGGTGTCGAGGGGTGCGGCGGTAATAGGACCAGCAAGAACGGTACCGCCAAGTGCTGCAGTTTGGGGAACTGGGGCTGGGGAGCCATCTGTGTCTTCCACTAGAGGGATTGAAAGTTCCAGAACTGGATCTTTGGCGTCAGCCGGCTGGCCTTCCATGCCATTTTCTGGGGTTTGGGGCTCGGTCGTCAACGGCTCCTGCTGCTGGGGGCCCTTACCCTCCCCGTCCTCCTTGTCCTGCCTACTCTGGCTACCTACCTCCTCTGCCATCACCTCTGCCTCTGGGCTCTCCTCCATAGTATGATCCACCTTACCTGCTTCCTCCTCTTCCTTCCTCTTCTCCACCTCGACTACCTCCATCTGCTCGTCTGCTACCCTGGCCTCCACCTCCTCCTCAGACTCGTCCTCCTCATCCTTATCCTCTACCCTCTTCCTCTTCTCATCCCCCTGCCCTTTCTCACCTGACTCCTTGTCCTGCCGGTGCCCCGCTCTACCCTTAGGCTGCTTCTCTTTCTCTTCCCCTTCCTCCATCTCCTCATCTTCCTCCTTATCCTCTTCCTCCTCCTCCTCATCCTCCTCCATCTCCACATTGTGGCGGTTACCCGTCACCTCCACTACCTGACCCGGCTTACCCTCCTCTTGCTCTTCTTTCTTCACGCCTTCCTCCTGGGTGCGCTCGTCCTGTTCCCGGTCGCCAGCCCTCTGGGACTGGCGCCGCGGCCGAGCCTCCATCTTGTTGAGCTGCTCGGCAAAAGCCTTACGCCTCTCCTCAAACATGCCTGCAAGAAGCCAGAGGTGATCTCTACCATTCCAAAAGTACCTTCCACCAGTAATCAATACTACCATACCATAGTTTCAGCGGAGGCACCATGTGGTGTAGTTAAATATGCAAAGGCATTACAACACTGACAATGAACAACATCAACCATGAAAACCTTTTGAAAATTAGAAAAATACATATTTGCAGCCAACTGAAAATGAGAACAAAAGCACAGAGTTCCATTCCCTTCTTCTTTATAGTCTTCTTTTAAATGAGTCATTTGTCAAGTGAGTCAAGGGTCTTATTTTTACTTTCCCAGAGTAAAAACACATCATCTATGTTTTCCTCTTACAACAACCATCTCTTTTGCATTTCATTGGGGAAAAAAATACCCTTTCTCTTTCATGCATTCAATTAATTTGGGGTACAGCATAAGGGTAAACATAACTGTGTTTAGAAAAGAGAAACTACCGCCACTTACCATTCATTTTTTTCTGAGATTCCTCTAACAGCTTCTGGGTTGCAGAGCACATTTTACCAGGCACGTAAAAGATGGGCGGCTTAGTCTTTGTACGAATGAACTTGACTATCTTTGCATTGTGTGCATTCCACTCCTCTTGCTATGAAAAAAAAAAAATGAGACAACAGGGCAAGTGAGTGCACAGTGGTAAAGTTTGAGTCCTCAATAGCAAAGAACTTGAGGGAGAACTAAGACACGGAATTTTAGGGAACTCCAACTTTTGATTTCTGTCTGAATAGGATTTCTCCAGAGAACTTCCACTCAAAAAAGGAAGCACTCGAAAGGACCAAAAAAAAAAAGAACAAAAAAAAAAAAAAAAAAAGAGATACTTACCAACTGGGCAAGTTCCACTTTCTGCTCCAGAAGCCTCAGCTCAGTCTGTTTTGCTCGTCTCTCTTCAAAGAGCTCTCGTCTCTCACTCTCCACTTTCTTACGTTCTTGCTCAGCTTGCACTTCCAATTTCTGCTCAATCTCCTGCCGTCTTTTTTGCTGAGGAGAGAATAAAAAGACAAAAGCACAGAAAGGCAATTCCCAAAGATTAAATTAACTGTTAAGTTTCAAAATGTCACCCACCACTAATGACTATGCAAATTTATGAAGTCGTGTTATACAGCACTACATGGCCCATTTCTACTACTGCAGACAAAATACCAAGACACTGAGGCAAGACTATTTTTTTTTTTTTTTTTTAAATTCACCCTACAGGTGGGTCTCAAAATTTGAATATCGTGCACAAGTTCATTTTTACCCCCTAATTTCAGGGCCTACATTTCAGCGCGGGATTGTAGGTATTGCACATCATTTATGTAAGTCCCGCAAGTCGAGACATTCGCACACACATTTTACAGCGCTGTCTGATAGCATTTCAGTTTGTAAAATGTATGCCCCCCCGCCCAACTGTATTAATCCCCCTATGTTAAGCACTGAAGGGGGGAATCGCCCCCCCCATTTTGACAAATGAATTTTAAGCCCTGTAATTTAGTTCAATAAGTGGATCTTTCATATATTCTAGATTCATTAAATATAAAGTGAAACATTAAATATAATGTGAAGTATGGCTTCATTTGATACTTTTGCAAATTAAAATGACAGTCCTAACAGTAGGCCTACCAATCCAATCACTTGCCTGCCATTCTCTCTCTATGTCATGTCACTTTACCTCTCTCTATCAATCTCGCATGATATCTACGATAGTCTCACTCCAGATTATGGGAAATTGACCCCCCCCCCCCCACATGGATGACATATTTTGATTCAAAACGGCGATTTTTGAAAGCAACTAGTCTGCAGGTATGACTAAAATCTCCTGGTAGAAGGTTGCATTAACTCTAGACTTGATAAAACATAGTGGACAAAAACCAGCAAATGGCATGGCACCCCAAATCATCACTGACTGTGGAAACATCAAACTGGACTTCAAGCAACTTGGATTCTGTGCCTCTCCACTCTTCCTCCAGACTCTCAGGACAATGATTGGACCCTGATATCCAAATGAAATGCAAATTCTGTTTGGAGTTTGGACCACTGAGCAACGGTCCAGTTCTTCTGGACAACTATCAAGTCTGCAGTTATTCCCATGATTGTGGTTGTGTTTACTAAACCAGAGTTTAAAGGCTCAGATCACCAACATTTCTTTATTATGACCTCTTTCTTCTAATATTTTGAGATACTCATTTTTCAATTTCAATTTCCCATAATCTGGAGTGAGACTATCGTAGATATCATGCGAGATTGATAGAGAGAGGTAAAGTGACAACATAGAGAGAGAATGGCAGGCAAGTGATTGGATTGGTAGGCCTACTGTTAGGACTGTCATTTTAATTTGTAAAAGTATCAAATGAAGCCATACTTAAATTCTGCGTACTGTTTCATATTTCACTTTATATCTAATGAATCTTGAATATATGAAAGATCACTTTGAACTAGATTAGGGGGGGGGGGGGGGGGGGGTCAACTTTTCCACAATACATTTCTGTGATGAGTTCAATTTCTTCCACAAGAGAAATAAAAAATGTTGGGACATTGACTAAAACTAATCACAAACATGTTTTAAAAACATGGTGTACTACACCATGTCAAGTAGCAATTCATTCTTACCCTGTCGTTAGCGACATTAGATTCTTGTTTAAATTTCTGTAACGTTCCCATCAACAGGCCAAACATGCGTCGATTTCTGAAAAAAAGAGAAAGTGAAGGGGGGAACCCTTCCATCTGAGACACTATTGCAAGGCTCAAAGATACAGAAATCATGAGCTTTTCAGACAAATGTGCACTTATAAAAATAAAATGGAAAGAAACTGTCTGGGTATTTAAGACTCCATGATGAAAGTAAAAACTGAACAACAGTTTGAAAACCATTACCTTTGCTTTCCTCGCTCATCCATGGTCTGATCCTGAATCAGATCTCGACGTGTACGCTCTTTGGAGGTAGCAACGACGGATGACTGCAACGCTGGCTACAGGTACAAAGACAAATGTTTGTGAAATCGGTCCTTCAAATGTGGCCTGTTCTTAAAGGTCAACACTTTCTTTTAACTAGCCAGTTTCTGATTCCATTACAGTGCTACCTTTCAGATAGCAATTACATGACTCTGAAATGCAAGGGAGAGTTTCCTCACTTTTTTGACATCGTCATCATCCTCAGCGTCACTGTCATGGCGTGAATCTCTCCTTGCTCTCTGGTCTCCAGCCAGTCTAAGAAGCAAAGAAATGTAAAACTGTGTTAAGAAAGGCCCTCAAAAACAAAACCATACTTCAAGTCTTCAAAAAGTCCAAAACTTGTGCTTCTAACAAAAACGCCATTGATTGTGAACAGCCAGCAGCTTAACCTGGCAACTAAATGTTGCAAATTACATTTGCCTTTCTTACCGCAGAAGTGCTCCTTCAATATCCCTTTGCTTAGCTGGAGGTCCTCCACCAGAGTCAGAGAGTCCACGCCTGCAAAAACAAGTTCTCCTCATGAATAGGGTCCGCAGGAAAAGGTGAATCAACCTCAGCTCAATTCAAAAACTTGGGTAAAACCAACTCAATAGATTACCTCAACAAGTTGATGCCACGCCCCCTACCTCCACCGGGGCCTGGAACAGTCAGTCGCCTGGCTTGGCCAGGTCTGAAAAGTAGAGAGAACAGGTTAAGGTAAATACAACGTTTCTGACACTTACACTATAGGGAGATACACCACTCGATGCTGACAAAATTAGAACAAAAAAATAGTTATAAGATCATATGAGCATTTTAAGTTAGTTAGTGACTGTATGCATCTCTGATTTGCCCCACGAAAGTGGTACGTACCACATTAAACCAAACCCTTTTACTATACAAAATACTTGACCTGGTAAGGCCGGAGACTGTATAGCACAACTACTGGTCTGGCTGCCTACGTTGTAACCTTAGAGAAGTCAGGTGGCTAGCGGAACAGACTGCACGTAATGGTATGCAATTAAATAAGGAAGATACTGGTAATTACTACAAACCAATTAAGTGCGTCTAGCGTTGAACCGAATACATTCATGTTAAACGTCAACATATCATGCAAACATCCGCATCTTGATAGAAGCTTCAGAATGAGCTGTTATGCTAGCTGACTAGCTAAATAAACAGCATGCCTAGGAAATGTGCAAGCTCAAGGGGGAGTGTGGCTAACTAGCATAGGGAACATGAGGTTATACAAGTCAAACTCTCTTATAAAGGAATCTGAAATGGTACACCGTAAACGGAAATTAATGGCATGCAGGAAACAAATGAGCAAACTGGAATACTCGGAACATCCACGGACACCTGACTAAACGTTCAGCTTGCTAACGTTACCTCAGCACGTACACGCATGTTAGCTTACTAGCCAGCTAGTGATAAATTGGCTAGCTAGCTAGCCAGGGCGGTGCAAATGCTAGTCGATTATGTAAGAAATATTCCACAAGCACTCGACATTAAGCTTACCTGAGTTCATTTGGGTCTCTGCCAGTTAATTTGCGGATATTTTCGTCAACATTTTTCAAGCTTTCTTTTGCTTTCTCGAGCTGATCTTGCAAACTTCTCACAGCCACCGCCATCTTAGCCACAACAAGCACACATCAATGAAGTCGGCGCAAAGCATCACTGGGTGAACATGGGCGCGACTCATTAGCGGCAGAAACATTAACCAATAGAAACCGGACCAATGATGGCCTCCGATACTGAGACGGTGTAGGACGGGCATACACAAATTATCAGTCACAAATATAAGTCTATGCAAATATGGGAATCCATGGTTGTTAAATTCATCAGTTGATTCTGGCAAAGAAGTTATGCTACGAAAAGATAGTGTGCAAGTGGCCCTTGGCCTTCACTGTAAAAGTATTGCCAGTTTTACATGGCAAATGTCATACATTTTGGAGAACTGTGCAACTGAGACAATAAATGGAAAAAACAATCAGAGCAGCTATTTTCAGATTACATTATGTGCTTACATAATTGCAAAGGGGTTCTCGACTATATTAGACAGAAATGGCTGATCTTTAATGCGATATCTACATTGCCCATTATCAGCAACCATTCATCCAATGTTCCAAAGGCACATTCTGTTTACTACTACTAATACATTTTATTTGTTATAGCGCCTTTCAAAGCACCCAAGGTTGCTTTACAGAGTGAACACAGTAAAACAAATAATTAATTAAAAACAAGAAAAACATAGTGGTATTAAAAGGCACATTAAAGTCCATAAGCTATCTTGAAAAGGTGGGTTTTAAGAGCTGTTTTGTATTGTGAGATGGAGTCAAGAGCACAAATGTGTGAGGAGTGAGTTCCACAGTTTGAGTGCAGCATAGGAAAAGGCTTTTGCTCCCATTGTGGTGAGTCTGATGTTTGGTACTGAGGGCTTTGAATACAAGGATACAAGGATACAAGGAAGTTTATTGTCACATGCATATAGTTACTGGAAGTAAGAAATGCAGTGAAATTATGTCTGGTGTCAGCCTATTTGGGGGGGGGGGGGTAAAGAGTGCAGTAGAAGGGGTTTAGTAGATTAAGTGGCAAGGGCTGCATAAGAAAGGTGGGGGAGGATTGGGATTGGGCGGGGGCACCAACAAGGAGCACCCAAGAGCAACAGGGGCAAGGAAAAACTCCCTTACCAAGGAAGAAACCTTGGGCAGATCCACGGCTCAAGGGGCTAACCCAACTGCCAGGGGTCTTGGTGTGTGTGTTGGGGGGATGACAGGGGAGATGGGATAGTGTGCTGTGTATGTGGGGAGAGGGCAGTGTGCAATATGTGTGTTGGAGAAGCTTCCTCATGAGACAATGTGCTGTGTATTGGGGGGGGGGGGGTGATGAATGTCAACAACAGGATTTTAAAGTTGATCCGTTAAAAGACAGGGAGGCAGTGTAGTTCTATCAGGAGAGGTGTAACATGTTGGGAGGACTTTGTGCAGGTGATAATCCGTGCTGAAGAGTTTTGAATGAGTTGGAGATGATGGATGAGTTTGTTTGGGATGCCTGTCTAATCATTTTAGTATTCTGTCTATAATGGAGTGGAATGGAAATTTCTAATTGACCCAAGACTTTTGACCAGTAGTGTACCTATGAGTGATAATGGGTAAATAAACACCAGAATAGGCTATGTAT
Organism: Alosa sapidissima; assembly: GCF_018492685.1. Taxonomy (NCBI): domain Eukaryota; kingdom Metazoa; phylum Chordata; class Actinopteri; order Clupeiformes; family Clupeidae; genus Alosa; species Alosa sapidissima. The sequence goes on along the minus strand of NC_055975.1, from coordinate 21,554,111 downwards.
CTACAAATAATATTTTATTTCACAGAATTGAATCACATGAAGCTACCCCACTGTGTGACACATAATGCATGTATGCATGTATAAAATGAATAAAATAAGGCATCTGAGTCAGGGAAGTCTCATACACTGGCCAATCAGGCCATAGGTACAACATTAAGCATCATTGTATCCACTTCCGTTTATCTGGAAATCCAGTCAGTCGTTATCTGCCAAGTCATTCTGTTCAAAGTACCTTCACAAAGGAATACAACAATTTCAACAGACGTCAAAACATAACATGTCTCTAAAGGAATTAATAAATAAATAATAAACACACACAATGTAAAAATGGTGTGCATATTTTACCTGGCAACCAGACATATCAACAAGTTAAGTGCCGACAATCTTTCGTCATCTTTGGTCTCCTTTAAAATGAACATGATGACAAATGAGTACTGACAAAATAAATCTCAGTATTATTTGTATCATTTTCACCCAAGAGAGCAAGTAGTCCTGGCACATCCTGGGATCTTACCAGAGTGGCTCGTACACTCGCACATCGTCTGGCTAGTTGTCTTATGAGGGAATGTGCCTCAGGGAGAAGAGGTTTCTCGAGGCAAGCCAACAATGCATATAGCCACCTACCCTGTAAAGATGATAAAACTGTACACTTAGGAAAATGTGTGAGCCTATTCACTTATAGGGTAGTGTCATCTTAACACAAGCAGAATGGCAGATTTAAGAAGAATAGTTGCTACAATAAACTTTATCCATATCTTTTCAATATTTTGTCTTTCTCTGTTAGCCTGGAGATTCCAGACCCAAATCCAAAAGAGGGTCTGGCCATGAATAATGTAATGGCTCAACACGAAGGGGCGGCACCAAGCATGCATTTGAAAATCTCAATGCACGCATTAGGATAACACTATACGACCAATGTTTACTGACTAATTCCGGACTTCGACGGAATTGGATAACACTATGACTGTCATCTGTTTAGCTCACCTCTGGCCCGCCTATATCAGATACACCGATGTGATTGGTGCACCACAATACAAGGGACATAAGTAATGAGCATCATTACTCATTGCCAGTGTGACTCGCTGAGCAAATTCAAATTGTGCTCCCGCGAGAACTCTGGATTTCCAGAGTATTTTTCTGTTGCAAGGTGTACAGCAAATGCAAATAGTGATACTTACCAGCTGTGGGACAAATGATCTCTCTTCAAACCAGTTATTCAAATACTCCAGCACTGCAGTAACAGTAGCCTAGGAAAAATGAACAACAATATGAAACAGGCTGCTTGAACAGTATCTAAATGCTATTCCAGTCCAGTCTAAATGCTATTCCATGCTATGCCAAATACTAGTCATAGTCAAGTTTATTTATATAGCACAATTTAAAACAACCTGTGGTTGACCAAAGTGCTCAAAAAAATAAAAACAGATAAATAAATAGATAATAGAAGACAAAATGAACCAAGACACAAAAAAAGCACAACAGGAAAATAAAACTAAAATAATGTTCATATATATAGCCTATAATTACATTCCACAATTCATTTAAAAGCCATTAATAGCATAATGTTCTTTTACAGTAACTTGGCTTTAAAAGCACCAATAGTTGGTGTTCTAATGTGAAAAGGGAGGTTGTTCCACAACTTGGGCCCAGCTACTGAAAAAGCACGGTCACCTTTATTTTTTAGACGACTCTGAGGTACTGAGAGCAGTAGTTTATCTCAGAGCCTCAGAGTTATGGGAGGGCAGTGAAGGTGTACAAGCCCACTTAGGTATTGAGGAGCTTGTCCATTTAAAGCTTTAAAGACAAAAAGAAGAATTTTGTAATCTACTCTAAATTTCACTGGTAACCATTGCAAGAGAGAGAGAGAGTGACACCAAAATAAAGGGAGTTACAGTAGTCCAGGCGGGATGAAATAAAGGCATGAATCAATATCTCAAAGTCTTTGAAAGAAAACATAGTTTTGGCTTTACTTAAGATTCTAAGGTGGTAAAAAGATGACTTGACAACAGCATTAATCTGTTTCTCAAATTCAAAATCAGGGTCAAGTAGAAAGCCAAGATTTCTTGCATAAGGTTTGTCATCTCTGGCAAAAGACCCTAGTTCACTAATTGCATTATTTGCAGCTTCATGTGAACCAAAAAATTGAATTTCTGTTTTGGATTCATTCAGTTTTAAAAAATTGGTCGACATCCATTGTTTAATCTCTTTTAGGCAATCAAGCAATGGGTTTAGAGCACCAGAGGAACCACATTTAAATGGGAGATACAGTTGTGTATCATCCGCATAGCAATGATGGGATATACCGTGCTTTTTCATAATTTGACTGAGTGGCAACATGTACAGTGAGAATAAAATACAACTAAGCACTGATCCCTGTGGAACACCATAAGACAAGGGGGCAGATGAAGATGAAGTATCATTGAAAGAAACTCAAAAGGTTCTGTTAGAAAGTGGTTAGAGCGTTCGACTCCCATGCCGGTGTGTGTCGAGGTGGCGGGTTCGAGGGCCGTGAGCGGTGGACGAATTACGACCTCTGTTACAGTGGTGCCGTGACCCGGATCATGGGAGTGAGGATTTAGGGAGGTGAGTGTAACGGAGACGAACTGAGCTAGCGTGCTAGTTGCCCGTGTAAATCCTCACAGCCCTAACCTTAAGAACGCTTCTAACCGCTGAGTTGGAAGCCTGGGCTTTTAGCTCAGTGGTTAGAGCGTTCGACTCCCATGCCGGTGAGTGTTGAGGTGGCGGGTTCGAGGGCCGTGAGCGGCGGACAAATTACTAACCTGATTTAATCGGCTTACGATACTGAGGAAAGGTGGGAACCCAATCTGTGGCACAGAACACAATCATACACAATCATAAGTCTCATAACACATTAGCATAAGTCTTATATCAATGCTTTTAAAGAAAAATGAATGCCGAGGCTACCTTCACATAGTTGAGACCAGGAGCATCACTGTCTCCTTGGTCAACCTTAGAGCCCAGATAAACACTCTCACCCAGGCAGAACCTTTTCCATCCTTCTTCATTATCCATCTTTGGCTGAACACAGACATACTTATCAGTACCAGAGTTATGACTTATTCATTAATTTGTCCAACTGAGAATACATGTCAACCAACCATAACTACATTGTCATCAATGACCTTCCCCCTCCACTGTTGTCTGTGCTTCTGGACACTCTGCAGAAAAAGAGAGAAACCATAGTTTACAAAAACGTAAATATTTATAAACTGATGTATCACAAAAAACACATCTCGGAGTAGTCAAACAGAACTAATTACCTGTCTTATATCTGAGAAGTTACTGACTTGCTTTCGCTGCCACTTCAAACTCGGTGAATAGCCATCGGGAGCAGCTTGACATGCCGTGAACTGTGCGATGTAGAGTTAGTAGGCTACTTATAAACATGCATACTGTACAAGTTCCGTGATTGTTTCGTGATTTGTTTTGCTTACCGAGACATTAACAGTTGGTTTCTTCAGTTTTTTGGGGTCAATATTCGCAACAACAACATCTGGACAGAGTGACGCCTCACGTCTACAAGACAGAAAATGAGCTAACATTAGCTAATTCATTTGAAGCAGGTAAATACATTTCGAGTTAACAAAAGGGTCAATCTAGAAGTATGTAAGTGACTTAGTGGTAGACTTACTGAACCTGTCTGAGATATTCTTTTGGATTTCTGGGAGTTTCACCGAGAGCTAATTCGTCAGAATCTGATGCTTCCACTGGCAGAAGCCTAGGCATCAAGTCTTCAACGTCTGAGTTCATTTTGTCGTATTCTACAAGGTATCGCCAGCTAATGTATTGCCATTAGGTAAGGTCACGAGAATTACAAACCAGAAGTCCTGTCAGAATGACTAGATAAAACACGAGTTCTATACTATATCAACACCTTTATAATTTCCAACCACAGCCTTGCATCCAGGGTGCCTCCATCTTGAAATTTGAAATGCTGACGTATTAAGTATGCGCCCGTTACCACGACAACATCAACACGCGAGTTATGTGTTGCCAGCTATCTTTTACTGTGTTGCCAGCTGTGACAGAAATCCTCTGTAGAAATTCCTTCAGCTGACGCAGAAAGTATCCCTAGATTAGGCTACTGAAATATTTTTAAATAGTCTCCATGAGAGCTTCATGTGAAATGATCATAATAGCAATTAGCAACAGTATAATCACACTTAATATAGTATAGACCCTTTCAACAATAAAAACAAAAACAATGCTTGAACGTTCTATTTGGGCCCCAATCTACTTCCTCTGCATTAAGATAACATATGGAATGTTAAAAAGGAAGTCTTGTGGGGCCAACTATGATGCTGATAATGGATCATACCTAGATTAAAACTAATACAAATAGGCCTAATAGACAAATTGTCAAAACAAATTTTCATTTTTCAGATGATCTGTGTGGATAGGCTACTCCAAGCCAGTTATCAGCAGGAGTCAAAGGGCACCTATGACCCTGGCCTATGATAAGTTCTATGATTAGGCCTAATGTAATCAGTGGGAGAGGAGAGCTGTTTTTCCTGAGGAAATGAAAAATACACACCCCAACCCCACTGCTAAGGCTTCACAAAATCACCCTCAAATGGGCACCATTGGCAGCCTTTATATGACTGCATTCATAGTGTATTCAGGGTTTTCCCTACATTATAAAGTCTTTTTTTGTGGAGCATCTAGTCAAATGAAAGTAAATAGCATTTGGAAGATATATTAGAATTAAAGTAAGCAACTGTGCACAGACAAAACAGTAAACCAAGAGGCAGTTTGATCAGAAATAGTTGGCATCAGGAATGACATGCCAATTAACATGACATGTGCAAAAATAAAAAAAAGTCTGAAAGGCTAGAGAAAACCCTGGTATTATTCTTACCAAACACACTTCATCAGTACCATATGCCATTTTTTAAGGCTTAATAGGAGGGAATGATCTTTTTAACTATAGCCTGCATATGATAAGTAAGATGATCAGACCATTGCATTAGGTTATAAGACAATTCTACATCATCAAACCTAATAGACCTAAACTGATAAGCTTATTTCTTCTTCACAATTCCACTTTGGCCTAAAGGCGTGTACCAATGTTAATGATTAACATTACCCTTTACTCTCTTGATGCCACTGCTGTCATATCTCCTTGTTCTTAAGTGATTCACTGACTGGGGGGAATCGACACACGGAAAAGGACACATGGATTAACATTTACCTTACATTCTATCCTAAAAAGCCAAATGGCCATATTTATTAGGACTGTTCACACCACAGCAAAATCACAAGTTTGCCTGTGGATATGGCTTGGCCTTTTTCTGATCATGTTTCCTAACAAAAGCAGAGGGTTGTCAGACTTGAAGACCTGTGGGGACTCTGAGTGTGAAAGTAAGTTTTGCATGTTGTTTTTGTATTCAATCTTATTTTCCTCTTAATTGCAAGCACCATTTACCTTATATTAAAAAAAAAAAACATATTTCTCAGTACGTGGAAGGCAGTGATTTACAGTACAAAGGTCAAAACATGTTTAGAGCAAAGGCATTGAGGCAAAGTTAATACAATGAATTTGTCAATGAGACCAAACTATTGCATATGGGCAGTCTTTAAAACCACTTTTTGTTCCTTTATGATTTTGTAGCATTGATGAGTCGTGTACTGGCAACAAAAAACTTTAAAGCTCCAGACTGCCGGTTTCTCAGCTTCAGAAAAGGAGACGTGATCTTTGTTTACCATAAACTTGCTGGAAAGAGGGATGACCTCTGGGCTGGAAGTGTGAGTTGGGTATTTAAATAAACCATCTGTGTTTTGCATTAGGCTACATATAAACACAGACAGACATAACAATGTGAAATGCATAGAGATACATTAAAATCTTCTTTTATCCCCTTAGAGAGACAAGGAGTTTGGATATTTTCCAAAAGATGCCATCAAAGTTGATGAGATTCATGTGTCCAAAGAAAAAGAAATGACACTCCCCACAGAGGTAATCGATTCATGTTTGCAAGCTCTTATAGCCAGTCACATTTGTATTCATTGTTTCAAGTGGATCTGTCTTATTTTTTGACAGTGTGTGTGTGTGTGTGTGTGTGTGTTGTTCCTGTGGTCACAGTCACTGACATTAAGGCTGCTTTTCCTGATTTTTCATTTTAGAAGTTTGATTTCTTCTGTATTGATGAACATGGTGAAGTCATGGAAATTGATGACCCAGAGGAATACAAAGAACAGCACCCTGAAAACGAAGAAATTATTTCCAACAAAGAAGAACTGCATGACACTTCAGAAACCGCAGATATATTTCAACCATCTGCTTCAAACAACAAGGACACAGACCAGACTGAGGATCTTTCTAATGAAGTGGCACAAGAGGCTTCAGCACAAGGTGGGTCTTCCTGGATTGGTTCTGCTGTAACTGGATGGTTCGGTACACCTGACAAAAACAATGCCGACAGTGATAACCTTGATGACAACACACCGGGAAATTATGAGAAACAAGACACATTCAGGAAACGTAAGCTTGCATTGGATGACGAACAACTGGAGGAGAAATCTACCATGTTTGGCTGGATTAGGGGTGATCTAACGAATGTCCTTGGCTATGGTGAAAAGCAGGCTGAAAAAGATGCAGATAACACCCAGAGAGCAGATGGAGGGGTACAGCCTGGGGAGGAAAGGCCGGCAGAGGAGCAGGACGCACAGTCTGGACAATATAGCTCCTGGCTAAATATTGGAATTGGGGATGTCCTGAAATTTGGTGGTGGTGGTGAAACAGCAGACACAGACAAAACCATGGAATTATCTCAGGGGCAGGGCTCAGGCATCTTATCAGAGGGAGAACCGACCGAATCCAAGCGCACTACAGACCCAGTGGAGAAAATAAAGGAAACAGAGACAACAGACACTGCCACTGATAGTGTAATTACAGCAGGAGATGAAGGTTCACTGGAAAGCCATAAAGCATCCCTTAAAGATATGCAAAAAGAGTATATAAACGAAGAGGCTGATGAGAAAGCTGAGGCTGATGGCTGGTATGATGCCATGTATAATATCACTGCAGGATATTACACAAATAGCACAGAAGAGGAGCACTCTGAAAATGGTGTGCCTCTTTCAAAGATTGAGGACTCGGAAAACATGCCTGTTCCAGAGACAACGCGTGACACAGATATGGCTGAGATTCTATACCCAAGTGATGGCCTGCCATCAGCATTAGGAAATGCAAGCGCTCAGACAAAGGCTGACATGGTTCATGACAATGATGAGATCCAAATTAAACAAGAATCTGAGGAGAACTTAGTAAAAGATGATTTTTCTGCTGAAGGAGAGAAAATGTCTTTGGATAACGATAGGCACAGGAAACACTTAATTGAAGATGTCGGTGACATTGACGATCAGAAGACTCCATCTGAAGAAAGGGATGAGTCATTTTGTCCAGTAGAATCACAAACCAAATATGGCAAAGACATGGAAAATATGGAGACCACCACAATAAGTCAAACTGAATCTGAAGAGAAAGTAGACCTTAGTGTGCAATATGAAAAAAACGATGAAACATCTGAAGTTTCGCTAACTCAAAAAGAAACCCACCAGTCAGGAGACAGATCAAACCATGATACAGCAGATTCAACCAGACACACGGATGTTTCAGATGATTTATTGCATGAGTCTGAGATGGCAGAAGGCACCTATGAAAAGATATCACATTCACTGCAAAGTGACCTTGTCTCTGCTGTTACATATACAAAAGAAGTGACACCAAATCAGTCTGGATCGACACAATTTGAGGAAATCACGGAGGCACTTTCAGGGTTAAGTGAGGCCTCTTTTGAAAGAGATAATAATTCTGACCCTGATGTGGCCACATCGAATCAGGCAAGTGTAGAACTGGGAAAGGCCTCACAGCCTGAAGATAAACACCATGTTATTGACAAGGACACACAAGAATGTAATGATGAATCAAATATTGACAGTGACAAAACAGAACAATCACAGGATTATGTTTTGCCTGAAGAGTCAACAGAAGTGCTAAAAATGTCTCAGTCACAAGAAAGTGAAGAGACTCAATCATTGGATCAAGAGAGAAAACAGGAGCTAAGGGAACCAAAAAAGACAACTGAGGATCAACCCAAACAAAATGACGAGATCTTGGAGGCTGAGTCAGTGGAACTGACTGCTGATGTGACATCTAGTGATCATACTGAAGAAAAACAGGACAGTGAAGCACAAGAGAAACCATTGGACCAAGATGGAGAACAAGAGCTAAGGGAAACTGCATCATCTGATTTCAATACCAAGGTTACAGATAGCAGTGAAGCAAAAAAGACAACTGAGGATCAACCCAAACAAAATGAAGAGAGCTTGGAGGCTGAGTCAGTGGAACTGACTGCTGATGTGACATCTAGTGATCATACTGAAGAGAAGCAGGACAATGAAGCACAAGAGAAACCATTGGACCAAGATGGAGAACAAGAGCTAAGGGAAACTGCATCATCTGATTTCAATACCAAGGTTACAGATAACAGTGAAGCAAAAAAGACAACTGAGGATCAACCCAAACAAAATGAAGAGAGCTTGGAGGCTGAGTCAGTGGAACTGACTGCTGATGTGACACCCAGTGAAGAGACTGAAGAGAAACAGGTCAACGAAGAGAAATTTAACATATTAGATGACACTGATTTATCAATGGTGGATATGACTAATGATGCACAGCAGGAGGTACTTAATGAATCTATGACAGAACTGAATACTGAAAGAACACAGGCAGAGTCAGATACACTCTCAACACAATTGTATGAGGATGGGACAAATCAGAATTCATCTAGTGAGGAAAGGCTGGAAAGAGTTGACCCAATTTCATCAGAGAGCATTAATGATGACCCTGTCTCAGTTATTTTGAATGAGACAGAGACAGATGCAGACTTTTCACAGACAGTTGCTGAAATGCTCAAGGAAGATGAAACAGAATCTGAGACAATTGACGCTAGCGGTAATTCTGACACACCTACACAAAATCTTGAACATCAGAGTGCACTGTACACGAATGACGAAAAAGAGAAGTTTCACACTTCCGAGGAAAATACCCTTTCTCCCAGAGAAAGAGTAATTGAAGACACCTATATGGTGGCAGACTTAACTTCTGCAACTAGAACACCCTCACCAAACTCCAAAACTATGACAGAGGAACAACAGACAGTGGAAAGTGAGTTTGAGGTAACTGCATCCAGTCAGATGGAAGTTCAAGAGAAACACGTAAAAGACGTAAAAGAAGTGGTTGACCCTGAAACCGCAACAGCAGTGATGAATGGACATTTAGACTTAGTGGAGCTTGGCGAGGACCATGACAATGATGCCCCCTCTCCCCATGAACAATCAACTGAACACATCCCAACGGATGATCTTATCAGGGAGGATGAGAAGAACTCAGGGTGGTATAATAGTGTTTATGATAGGTTTACAGGAATTTATAGTGGGAGAACACAACCAGGTGATGGTAGAAGGGATGCTGTGAGTCCATCTAACACAGCAGAGACTCCTACAACCGAGGGAATCACTAATGAAGAGGGCCCAGTGGGCACACAGGAATCACAGTCTCTGTTTTCAGTTGGTGGCCTATCATCAGTATTTGAAAGCTTCGCATCAAAGCCTCAGACAGACACAGCTGGCGACCGGGAGAATGACCAGCGTAATGAAGAACAACCCCTTGAAGAATCACACACAGGTGAGAATTCAGTTCAGCATGCTTATTTTGATCTTTCTCTTTGAGCAGTGACATGGTTCTTGGTGTGTGATGTGACAGAATCTTTATAGCCTTGAAGGAGTCTGGATGAGGAAGCAGAATCTACATGCAATGGAGCCACAGATCATCCTGCAGAATCTCTAATCAAAAACAACAATGAGGAGAAAGATGATAAGACCAATCTATCAGAGAAATCTAATCAGGATGGAAATGAAGAAGTCTAAAAGCAGTATGGAAACTGCATTAAGTGATAAAAATGAATTTTGTAGAGACCACTACAGAGATTAATCCAAGCCCAAATATATATTTTAGTGTTTTTTTAGTTTTTACAGCAGAAGAATCTAAACACAAGAGAGTGAAAAGCATTTCATTTCGAAAAGCTTTGGAAACTGAAAAACTGCTGGATATTTTCAGAAGTGTGTCACATATGGCATCATTGGTCAACATGCTGTCATCACTGGTCAAGATGATAATTATGCTTAAAACACACACAGAGACATTCAAGAGCCTCTGGATTATCAAGCACACTTTCAAAATATAAATGGAGATGTGGTTTTAAAAGGTGGACACAAGTCCCTCCAAAAACTGGGACTCCTCTTAAAAAATAAAATGATAAAATGACATTGACGATATAGTTCTATAAAGTGAATTTGGTTTATAATTCAATGATATCACATACATTCATAACTTTAATTTGGTGGTTGAATTTGCATGGAATATATAACATTGTTTCCCCTACCAAACTGGTAGTTTGAGGGCGCATGCATTAATTGCACACTTTATTTTGCAGATTTGGAGTGCGTTCAAGGGACTTGCACCAGTGTGACTGAAAATGAAAAGGCCACTTTCAAAGATGGTGAAATTGCTGGTGAAATACAAGACCCCACCCCTTTCAAGGATAAGGCAGACAATGTACAAGATGTCAGTTATCACATTCATGCTGAAAGCGGTGACACTGCAGTATCAGACCATAACCCAACCATGAAGGACCATGGATATCAAAATAGTAAGCTGAGCTATGTTGCTTAAAAATCTAGAATGATTGAGAAAACCTCTGGGCCTAGGCCTATACAGATGTGCCGTCAATGTATATCAAATGATAAGGCCCACGCTGAAAGGTTGTCTTGCATTTCCAAAACACATTTCACTTTAGCTTACTTTTTTATAGGTGAAGGAACAAAGTCAGAGAGGCTCACAGAAGGTGCATACAAGTCTGTTACCACTGCTGAGATAACCAAAGGGTTCGCTGACGTTGTCAAATGGTTTCTGGTAAGTTATGGTTGAGCTTTGGTTATGCTCTATCCATGATAAGGCTCAGTTCAGCTTGACTTTAATTTCTAACGACTGGCTCTTTAAGACATCTATATGGACTGTGTGGCCGTATTTTTTTCTTCTCAAGTTCTTTCTGACATGTCATCTCTTGCGACTCCAAACTGGAGAGTCCAGGCAGGCAGCTGGCGAAAAACATATTTCACTGGATTTTTATGTGACATCGTAGTTTACGCTACAAAACAGTAAAGTAGAAATGAAGTGTAAGTTAGTGGGTTGAGATCGGTCGAGACATGGATATTAAAGAAGTTGAGCAGGTGAGTGAAAGTTTACCGATTGGCCTCGCACGGTCGATCTGAAAGGCACTGGCCAGATGGCTCGTTTTGTTTGATTCATGGGCCTATGTCGTTGTCTTTCGAGAGATTCCTCACTTCAAAAGGGCTTTAAATTCAGAGTTCATCTGCAAGTCAGACATAGCCTGCCCTGTTCATGGAGTATGGACAAATAGCATAAGCTAGTGCTACAACTTTTAGCCTATAACTTTCAGCAGAATTGTATTAAGCCTAACAAAACATAGCAGCGCTATGATCCTAAAACACGCTTGAACAAGATATTCATTTGTCTTCTCAGACAGTGGACGTGTTTTTTTTTTTATATAACACTGATGGCAAAAACCTGATCATTTACAGGTTACACGTATCACCTCTGTCACTTTAACAGAGAGCTGTATGAGAAACTGTGGCACTCTATAATTGGTGACGTTGGGGCTATACCATGTCGAAAAGAGAGGTACGTGTTGTATAAGGTCACACGCATTAAATAATTGCATTTAAGAGTGCAGTACTAGATAATAAAGACGCGTAACAACATTTTGTGAATTTAACGGAATAGCTTTGGGATCAATTAATATTTTCAAGGTTTACGTAAAAGTAAGTACACATGATGATAGGTGGTTCCCCCCTGTATTTTATAGTAGGATGGTCCATCTACTAAGCGCACTTGCCTTCATCGGCGATATCATGGGAGGAATGACAACAGATGGATAGATGAAATTGTATTGTGCCGACAAACGTTAAAAAGTGTTTAGTTGACAAGTCAGCTGGCGGAATGGCTGAAGAAGTAAACATTCATAAAGTCGTTACTGAAGCAACTGATGTGAAAGGGGCAGCCATCATTTACTACACGCTCGCAGTGGAGAAAGTCAAGGATGTAAGTGTCTGATCTATGCAATAACGTTACTAACAGTGGCAAGGGTAGCTAAACATAACCGTTAATTCTTAACTCCGTGTCCTCATCTTTTCGGTCTCGTTATATTCTCTCAAAGTAAATGTCTCTTATGTCGATAATATTGTCACACGGCCTGTTACAAGCCTTCTATTTAAATCAAAACAACTATTCTTCTGATCATGCTAACTTAGCAGAGTTGCGAGCTAGCTAACGGTCTGATCCTATGTGACATGATTAAACCTGGCTTTGTTTTTTGTATCTTCTTCTTAAAACTACATATAAGAACCGTATTTGGCATTTTGGTAGGATGTAGTATGTGATTTGGCACATTATTTCAATGCGATTTAATCGTAACAGCTGGCTCGACCATAACCACTGCAATTGGATAATGAAATGAGGAAGTCTGCAATAGAGATTCCTGTCTTGTATCTGTCAGTTGGAAAGACGGTTACCTACCACTTTCTTTTGCCTCTAAAGGTTGTGTCATCACTCCCTGATGACCTTAAGCCTGGCCCTGACCTGTATGGGATGCCATGGGAGGCAGTCATCTTCACTGCTGTACTGGGTCTGTTCATCTTACTGCTCTTCAGTTGCCGCTTCTACTTCTCTGTAAGTAAACAGATGTCTCAAAATCGAGTATGCCCTTTTGTGTTTATCACCACTTGCTGTCACAAGGTTTAGTCAACATAATTGTGTTCATTTCGCTCTTGAGCCATTGCAAGCATTGCCCAACACTACTGTTTTTCTATTGCAGGTGAAAAGCAGACTCTATGCACGTGAGTAAACCATAGGGAGTTAACTAATCCAGGAGCAAGTTCATTTGGCATCCCCTGCACAATTTAATAGCCTTTTTCTTATGTTGTCATAACGCATAATTTTGTTTTGCTTTACAGGAAGAGAGGGGAAACTGGCTCAGAAAGTAGCAGAGGCAATAGAAGAAAAATGTAAAGTTCTTCAACAATTTAGCGAGGCTCAAAAAGAGGTATACTATACATACTGTAATCCACTTCTGTTAGCCTGTATGTCTGTCTGCTTGTCTCATTTCCATGATATGTTTCATGGAATGAATGGTCTGCTATAGCAGACGCTATAGAAGCTATAGCATGTACCCATACTGTACATGCTGGAGTCTGTAATGATCAGTAAATAGAAGCTGTGTTGTAAATGGCTTTGAAAAAAAGAGTGGTAGTATCCGCTGCATTTACTAAAGGCTGTCAGCTGATGTGAAATAGCCTTGTCTGTCCGCTTTGGCAAGTTAGAAAATTGGCCTGTTTGTTCAATGGGCAGACACCCAAGTTAAGACAAGTACTTCTTTTCCCCATTACAGTATGACAAAATGAAAGCTATTGCAGAAAATGGGGGACTATTAGCTGACCTAGAAGAAAAGCAAAAACTTGAGGTAAGAAACTGAAGAATGATATGCCTGTCTGAATATTAATTGAAGCAGTGTTTTATTTATTTATTTTTTTATTTTTTTATTTTTTTACTAACTTTTAACAACTTTTCTGTCGTTGCATCATCTTGCAGAGCATGACTCGACAAATCCGAGAGTCAAATGCTCAGTTGGAGAAGGACTTAGAAAGACTAACAGAGAATTTGAACACCCAAAAAGCACAGCGTATGAAGGAGGAGCAACAGGTAGAGTGCTCAAGTTCATGTTTTATATATATATATATGTGTGTGTGTGTGTGTGTGTGTGTGTGTGTGTGTGTGTGTGTGTGTGTGTGTGTGTGTGTGTGTGTGTGTGTGTGTGTGTGTTTTTCATTTATTTATTTTTAAACATTGTGTGTTCCAGCTAGCAGATTTGCAGGAAACCATAAAGACCTTGGAGGATGAAGCCAAAGATCTTAAATCCCAGATGGAACAGGTATGTTTGTGTCAGAAAGGCCCTAATAAACACAGCATTTGTGTTTTTGACGCCCTGTTTAACTTGCTCACTGAATGTACAGTTACACTTCTGGGTGTCATTATCAGCAACTGATATTTTGTAAATCTGTTATTATTTAGGCCACAACAACATTAAAAATTCACAACATGAACTCAGAAAGACTCCAGAAAAAACTCCAGGCTTCCAGAGAGGAGAATGTGATGTTGACTGAGAGTACACAACAGGTATGGCATGTGTGCAGACATTTTCACTGATTTGTTTGCATCTTTTTGGCAATGAGTACAGATTTTATTCACAGAGGTTGAGCGGCGCCTCATGAAGCAGTCTTATGTCTCCTTCCTTGGTGGGGTAGTCCGTAGCGACACACAGGGAACAAAACACATTTTAGACTAAAGACGTTCTTATTGTAGCCACAATATATTTACACTTTGATTAAGGTTTGTTTGCTGGTCACTGTCATTGACTACATATCCAATAAAGTAATATTAGTCAAATACTAAAATCAGTGTTTCATACACATACACATGGCACACAGTATGTGTGTATGATGTTAATGTACTATTGCTGCAATCCCACTGCAGCTGTCCCAGGAGGCCGAGGGTTGGAGTGAGCGTCTGGCTGAGCTGGAGGACGAGATGAAGATGTGTGAGAGCAACCATCGCCGTATGCAGGAGGACTGTGCCAACAAAGACGAGCGGATCAAGGTACCGCACTAGACTAATTAGACAGTAATTACTTAGCTACGTGCTCAGAGTTGATCAGAATATTCCCTGTGCCCTGATGAGTGTCTGTCTTTTTTTTCTGCCATTGACTCCCTCTCTTGTTGTCCCTTGTCCACCCTTCACCCCCCCTCTGTTTTTTTTCTTTTTTGTTCTCTTTTTGTTGGTTGCCCATCAGTCCCTCACAGAGTGTTTGCTGCAGATGAAGGACTGGGACTCAGAGGTGGAGGATGAGGCTAATGGTGAGGGCAGCTCCATGGAAACGGAGAACGGCGATGAGACAGGTACACAGCTCTGTGTTGTGTCTGTAAACGTGGAACATGCCATACAAGTTTACAGTTGATTTTCAGTTGATTTGTTTGCATCTTTTTGGCAATGAGTACAGATTTTATTCACGGAGGTTGAGCGGCACCTCGTGAAGCACTCTTATGTCTCCTTCCTTGGTGGGGCGACACACAGGGAACAAAACACTTTAGACTAAAGACGTTCTTATTGTAGCCACACTATATTTACACTTTGATTAAAGGTGCTCCAAGCGATGCCATGCATTTTTTAGGCTAAAACATTTTATGTCACTTACTGCAAACATCACCTAACTACACAGCTGCGTGTTGTGTCTGCAAACGTGGAACATGCCATAACAGTTTACAGTGCTTTGGCACTATGTTAAGCTGTACGATATGCGAACTGCAACCGAAATCACAAACATACAAACATCCACTATCTCGTGTCTTGGTTTGAGAAGTTGCAATCGCGACACACACGCCTTCAGCTGCCATCCTTACAGATAAAGCCCCTCGAGTTTCTCATTTCACAATTAATACAATTAACATTTAACAACACATATGAATTACAAATGTATTGTTCTATTTCAGTGTCTCCCCTAATGTAGTGGTGCCACTACAGTTACATTTCTGCCCCTAGCCTTAATCTGCCTCTATGCTTTCATGAGCTGACGCTATGCTTATTTCAGTCTCGCCGCTGAGTACAAAAACACAGTTTTGTGTGAATCTTCAGCTCCAAACCAGTCGGATCATTCTAGGATTCTCCAGGACAGAGGTTATCAATGAGCCTGTGTGTGTGGCATCCACCTGCTGGCTGATCAGGTGGAGGATCTGGGTGAATTAGAGCAAGCTCTTCTGTCTGCTCAGGTCCAGCACCATGTGTACCCTCGTGGTGGGCAATGACGAGAATGTTTTCGACCTGGGCATGGCTGAAGCCTAGCCTCTTATCTGGCCCCTTCTCATGACCTTAGGATTATTGGTTCAACAACGCCTAGTTGAATATGATAGGGGATAGAGTTACTTACTTGGATGAGCCAATCTACCCTACTGGTGTCTCTAAGTGAATTTTCCCACTAGATTGTGGAGGCTATCGCCTCATAGTAAAAGGGGCTTGCCTTTGCCAGACAGTTTGCGTGCTCATTCAATTAGGGGGATGTTAGCATCTGGGCATCTAACCACACCTTTGTATGCTTCTGCTGCTTGGACGTGGTGGGCCCTTCAGTGGCTTCTTCCATCCATCCGGTTATATGCATAACCTTATGTTCTGGTGTCTCCAAAACATTTCACTCTGTAACACTAAGAGTTGGGAGAGGAATGCAATTGTTTTCGTAGAATTGTAGCACACCCTAGTGGTCATATGACATTCAGGGAATGGTAATGAGGGTAGGTGTCTTACCATTTGACTGTATAAACCGGTCTTGTTGGTTGTCTCTTCTGACTACATTTTTTGAATGTAGGAGAAAGTTCTAAAGAAAGAATGTTTTTGAGGTTTGAAATTCAAAATGTTCAAAATCCAATGTTGTGGTCTAAGCCAAAAAATGTATGAAATTCAATTCAATTAAATTTGATAAGTGATTGGCCCACCAAGTTGACAGTCTCAGAAAGTTTAGCAGTAAACAGATGCTTTGCCAAGTTTAGCAGTAAACAGATGCTTTGCCATTTTAAGTGAATTAGTTGAAACAAACATCATATTGATACCGTCAGTCAAAATATGATTTGCTCTGCTTCTTCTTCTAGATCATCATCAGAAGCAGAAAATACAGAAGCTCATCTACGCTGCCAAGGTACCTTTACTCTTACTGACTTGTATGTTTGCTTTTAATGACATGTTGACAAAACAAGTGCCTCTTTGCAACATATACTAAGTACACAACCATTTTTATCTTATTCACAGTTGAATGCCAACCTGAGGTCCCTAGAGGAGGACAAGAATAGAGTGGTTGCCAAGCTGTCTGATGAAATTAAGGCCAAGGAAGATCTCCAAGGTAGGAGCACAAACAAGGCTCCTTTGCATCAACAGTTATTTGAAGCCCCAACAAATGTCTTTGTTTTTCTCACTGAAAAAAGCTTCAAATGTGCTAGCTATAGCTGAAAATAGCTTTCAAATTATATTGTTATTCCTTGGGGAAAGCATGTTTGCTCCTTGGGTAGTCCTTGGCATTGAACATATACTTATGTAACCGAAAAGGTAACTTCATTTCCCCCAAAACTTTCTTTACTCGGTTTGAACCTATGGCCTTAGTTAAGTTAGTGTAATATCTCATACAATGGACTTCGATAGTTTCCATCTTTTATTGGGTGTGTGTGGTGTGTTTCCGCTGGCTGTTTGGCCTTTGTGTGACCCCTGTGTGCTTTCGGCAGAGGGCATCGAGCAGCTGCAGCGGCAGAAGGACCAGCTGAAGGCAGAGAGCTCCACGTTCTCCAGCGAGTCCCAGAAGCTCCAGCAGAAGCTGGCCATCATGACGGAGATGTACCACGAGAACGAGCTCAAGCTGCACAGGTGATGGGGAGCAAACGAGGTCCTGGGGAGGGTGGTCCTGATGGTAATTTTGATTCCATAGATATAATAGAGACCCAGTCAGACCAATAGTATGAAAAATCAGGAACAGAGTTTATTTACAATGATGCGCATCAAGGGAGAGACAGCATGACTTCACCTAAAGATCCATCAGCTGCTCTAACTAGACAAGGAAATAGATAGGGTTTAAGTATCCTTCCAGGCTGATGGGAGATGGCGTTGGTCATCCCATCTAACGTGGACTTCACTGATTAGTTTCAACCTGGCAATCCGGAGCAGATAGCTACTGACGCAGCCATGCAGATCCTGCTTATCTCTAAATACAGTCACACAGAGATATACACAGGGACAGTACAGATATCATACAGTCATTACATAGAATCATACTTTTAGTATCAAAGTGACCTACTAATGAGAAATGCAGAACATTAAACCACATATTGGAATATTGGGCTTAATGCAGAACATTAAACGATATATTGGAATATTGGACATAATGTTCTATTCCACTTTCTCTCAATCCTGAGGTGGGGTAAAGGTCTGGCAGTTCACCTCATCAGCCTTACAGCGTGTCCTAACCGGACGCGATGCGAGCGAACATTAGCGATAAAACCTGTTAAAATACATTGTTTTCAATTGGAGTGTCCTGACTGCAAGCGACGTGAGCCAGCGCAATGTTTTGAGAGAACTTTTGTCGGACGCCCCGTTTCTATTTTCTTTCTGTCGCTCACGTAACTCTGCTATTTTAAATGAGAAATATGACGCAATAGAAGGACATATTTAACGGATTCAGTGTAGACAGATATCACCGAATGCTACAAGATAGTCGCTCGCTCGGATCCAGTTAGGACAAGCTGTTAGAGGTCATACCTTCTTAATGACATTCCTTAGATGCTAGTCTGTTGCAAAGAAGTTTTGTCTGTTTTGCAATTATGTAGTCGTTGTTCTCTTCCCATATTATTCTAAAGCTGGATTGGGAAGAGTGAAGATTGGTTGAACCTATCTGTTCGAGGTCTTGGTCAATCATGTGTGCGTTTTGTATATGGTGTGTGAAGATAAAGGGAAGTTGTAGATTTAGCTATTAAAATGTTATACATGATGGTGGTCGTTGTCCTCTCAGGATGCTGACGGTTGAGGAGAAAGAGCGTCTGCAGAAGGAGGAGAAGCTGACTAAAGCTGATATGAAAATCACGCTTGCAGCTGAGGAGCTGAGCAACTACAAGTGAGACCATTACCTAGACAAACATGAAAGGGAAATTAAGAAAAAAAGTAGCATTTTATCCTTGACAGATTTTAACATTTTTAAATGAATAATTCTCTCCAAGATGGCAAGATGCTAATATTCATTTTGAACTTTACTGTAATAATAATTAGTATAATTCAAACTCCTCTAGCAAACAGCAACAAACAGTGGTGGTTACATTTAGGAACTGTAGGATAAAATAAATGTATGTGGTTCATATGCAAATGCATTTAATTTCGTGTCTAGAAATGTTTGGAGATATCAGTTTTGAGATGTTTACTGTGTTGTGTTTTAACTTAGGGTTAGAGCTGAGGAGCTGGGAGAGGAACTGGACAAGACAAACCAGGCCTACCAAAACCAGGTGGGTTGATGGTGGTGGACACCACCTCAGTGGTGTAGTGTACCTGATGCGCAGGACTACGTAGTATACCCACTTAAAGGCACACTATGCAAGATTTTCACCTATATGAAGTCAATTTGATGGTAAACGACCTTGTAATAGGCGAATCGTTCAACTAGCATAGTTATACAGCATAGACGTAGCGAGTCCTTACTGAGAAAACCAGCCATGCAACTTCCAAGAGTGGCGCCCCGCCAAAACTTGCATTACCCTGTCAGTAGATATAGCTCTTAGAAGTTTTTGCCTGTTGTTAATCCTTCACCTCCACAACAAAAGAATTTGCATTGTGTACAGGGTGAATAAGTCGCAAGAAGTTTGCTATTTACAATAGCAGAATAGCATATAAATACATCACGACCCTAGAGGGAGCTCTAAACTCGCCAAAAATACCTAAACCTGCATAGTATACCTTTTAAAAAGCATCACCATCTCAGTATACTCACTTAAAATAGGCAAGGATACGTATTAACATTTGGGGTTGATCACAGTATACCCACTACAGCTAACTGCTACATCCCAGTATATCCACTACAGCCAACTAGACTACATCACAGTATACCCACTACAGCCAACTAGACTACATCACAGTATACCCACTACAGCTAACTGCTTCATCACAGTATACCCACTACAGCTAACTAGACTACACCACTGCACCACCTCTCTCTCCATCTGCCTTCTTCATCTCTCTGAATGAGCATGTGAAAGGTTCTGCTTCTGAATCCACTATTTGTTTTACAGATTGCATCACATGAAAAGAAAGCTCATGACAATTGGGTGAGTAAAGCATTGGTTTTTGCTCCCTTTTCATACGACAAATGGATCCATCTGTTTCACATGTTTCATACGTTTCAGCCGCAACGGTAAGTTGAGAAGGCTCAGTCCGTATCCGGATTTGTTTTTAACGTTTACCATAAATGAGACTTATACCCTCATTAGTCCAACATGATATTGTCTCCTAACACTTCTCAATGTAGGCATTTTATGCATGTAACAGGATTTCCCTTGCCTGTTGAATGTGTGCACTGTCAAAGCAACATATAGAACTGTGAATGTATTGCAACAGCAGTTTTAAGTGTTTGTTCTGTATGTGAACGCATTACTCATGTTAATGACCATGACGGGAGTCAACAGCTTGTGTGTGTTAACCGCTTGACTCTGTTACAGCTGGCAGCTCGTGCTGCTGACCGAGACCTAGGGGACATCAAGAGAGAAAACGCTCACCTCCGACAGAAGTAAGTGCTACCTCCGTCTGTGTTGGTGTGGGTGTGTGTGTACCTATGTGTTTGTCTGTGTATGTGTGTGTGTAGCATTATGTTTTTTTGTGAGAGGTGAGGGATTTAGTGAACATAATATTCTAATGTGGTGTTTTCACATTAGGTTGACAGATTATCAGTTTAAGCTGGAGGTTTTGGAGAAGGACCCGTTTGCTCTTGATGCTCCTGGTCGACCATTATTCAGAGGTGAGTGTACAGTCTGAGAAGACTATTTGCCATCGTGTGGAAAGCACTTCAAAGCATTGGCTGTTATTGATGGAATCGAGTTCCATTGAACTATGTTTGGATGGTAAATGAAAGGTTGACAGGGCTTAAAGTTCTCAGGCGCTCTACCTGAATCCAGGCGAGTGCCACGCTGTGCAGGATTTGAAAATGCATAATCTTGTGTAACAGCTTTGAAAGTTTCTGATAACTTCAGACAGACGTTTTCTTTGCTTTTAAGCATTGGGTTGAGAAGCGAAAGAAATATTTTCTCCTCAGCATAATAAAACCCTTGACTCACAACTATAGCTTGTTGTGTCAGACAGTTTTAGAGTGCAAATGCACCAGACGAGAAGATGGAAGATTTCTAGCCACTCACATCTTTACGCTGACAGTCTACAGCCATATCTGAACTGGAGTCATGGCGCCGACCACATCTGTGGTTAGGGGTCTCTCCCTTTGACTGGTGGCTGAGTGCATCCTTGACAGCACATCTTTCCCTACAAATTCTGGACGTATAAGTGCACAAACATTGGTACAGCAGACATACGTCAGCAGTGTAGGGAAATTATACAGAGACTGGTGATTGATTATAATGTTAGGGGAATTCATGCAGGGAAACTACTGATTGCTTGTCCCACTATCTAAGGACCGCAAGCACATTAGATAAGTGGCTAAGCAATGGGCTGTTAAACACCTGCGTACTGGAACAAGTCAGAGAGCAGAGTAGAAGAGTGAGATACTCAGCAAGCTGACAGTATTCTTTGTGATTGTCACAGTGTCATAGATTCATGTAAGTGCCTTACAGTTATTTAGTAAGTCATATCTATCTGATATGAGTTGTTGGTGTCTGTTGGGCTGATTGGAATTGATGGAAGATCACTGCAATATCATTAAGAATTTTATTTCTTTGACCTGAAAAGTGTGAAATAATATGTATTGTATTATGACCTTAATGTATTGTGTATATTATATTATCTATACATTGTTGATATCATAATGTTTTTTTTAGTCATGTAGGAGTTAGTCATATCTACCAAGCATGATTTGTAGGTGATGAGAGAATCACTTGCACTCTAGTCCTTTTCCAAGTGGAGGTCGGTGCTCATAGAATAGGACTGGGAGATCAGCAAACTACAGTGGGCCACTTCAGATGACTCAACCCAAAGGAAGAACCAGGGCACACAAATGACTAAGACAAATGATTTTCAATAAGTGAAAACGACTAAAGTTTGGACGCTCCGGTTCTTCCTTTGGGTTTAGTCATCTAAAATGGCTGATTGTGCTTTGATGATTTGTTGGTTTATGTCAGTGTGTTTGGAATTGATGGAAGATCACAGCATTATAATGAAGAATTTGAGTTCATTGACACCACTGAGGCGTGAAATATGATCTATTGTGATGACACAAGAAGAATGATTATAAGGCATGGAGTGTGTACATTATCTGTCCGCTGTTGAACGTTGACATGACTGTGGATGTTTTGTTTCTTTTTTCCGTCCCCCAGGTGAGAGGTCACCCTTTGGCCCCTCTCCTCTGGGTCGCCCTGCCTCCGAGACGAGGGCCTTCCTGTCCCCTCCTACCCTGATGGACGGGCCACCACGACTCTCGCCTCAGTTTCCCATGGGCCCTGGCGGCAGAGGTGACCTCATCGCATTCCTTTTTCCTCCTCCTCCTCCCCCCTTCCTGACATACTGAAACTCTAAACCTGGGGAGAGTCTGAACTTACTGTACAAGGGGGACAGCATTACTTGGCTCGTCGTGTGAACGTGTTATTTTTATGGCATCATGTGCATCGTGTAGCTAGCCAGTTGATGCCTTGCATGGATCGTGTGTGGATATCCCACACTGCACAGCAACAGCAGCAGCAAACTCATTGCAGCCAGGGAAAGAGAAATTCAGGTTCATTACAAGGCCCAAATCCCAAGCCCACCATTGTCTTGCACCCTCATATGCACTGGGTTATCGGCTCTTAATAATTAGTGAGTAATAACAGATAGAGTAGGTGACACATACAATACTGATGGGCACACTTCCCTCACTGAACCTGAACTTTCTCCCTCCGATCATAGCTAGTCAAATGTTAGCAGTGGTTAAAGTGGGATTTGGCAGGTGGGGGGAACCCTAAAATCCACTGGACAACATATTGAGTATCGTGGTGTAGCAATACTTTTTGGACAAGAATTGCTAGCTTCTTGGTCACCTTTGTACACACGAAAAATGAACTCACCTTTTATTTTAACAATATCATCGCGCTATAGCGTTTGTATGAAAGAATATATTTATTATTAATTTATCTGAGGTGGCAGAACTGCGTTCCCCCCCACCCCACCCCACTTTAACCCCTGAATGTTAGATCTTTTAGTGTTAATGCTTAGGCCATGCCCATGCCATTAGCTGATAGCATTAGCTTGTAGCATTTTTCATGCAGATGTTTCATGTTTCATGGTCTCATTGGCATTGCACTGCTTGTCTCTCTCCCTCTCTCCCACGTCTCTCTTCCTTCTAACACTGTTATCAACTGCCCTTCCACACTGCTCGGCCCGTTCACCTCTGTCTCTCTCCAAACTCTCTCTCTCTCTCTCTTTTGGTTTCACTTTCTACTTTACTTCTCCACTGTATTTTTCCTCTCTGTGTTTCGGTTGCTTTTCTGTTCCCTTTCCTTCCTGTTTGTCTTCATCTGGGAGTTTTGAACTATTTCTGCTCTCTCACCTCTCCCTTCCTCTTATTCTGTCTCTGTATGAGAACTCTTGGTCTATTCCTGGCTACCTGTTTCACTCCCATCCTCCCTGCAATTTTCTTATCACTCCCCCCTTTGGTATCTGTTTTCTCTCTCGCTCTCTCTCTTGCTCTCTCTCTCTCTCGCTCTGTCTCTCTCGCTCTCTGTCCTCCCCATTCTCACTCTGGCTGTCTCATGCTCAGTGTCCCGCGGCCTGGTGGAGCCCCCTGGTGCTGGGGGGGACTTTGAGCGCAGTGGCGGCCCCCACTCAGACAGCGGCTCGCTCTCTCCCACCTGGGAGCAGGAGCGCAGGGGCCCCCCGGGCCCTCTTCCTCCTCCAGGTACAGTCACAGCCAGAGGCCCTGCGGCAGACAGCAGACTACAACAGCAACGCAGTGCCCCCCCCCCCCCCTCATAAAAAAAAAAACTAGCTTCTGCTCTTTAAAATGGATATCTTTCCACACTGTCTCTCCCCACTATAGTTATATGTACCATTCTTCTATCATATACTTCTAGTATACTGTCCCTCTCTCATAATAACTTAGTTATGTGCCCTTCCTATGAACTTTACCTATCTGTGTTTTGTTTTTCTATGAAATTGTTCTAGTCTTTAACAGTGAGTCCACTGGGAAATTTTGTGAAGATGAAGTACCCCCCCCCCCCCACACACACACACATGCATTTGCGTGTGTGAGTGTTGGCAAGTGTGCATGAGTGTGAGCTAGTGTGCACGTGTGACATTTGTGTTGTGGGGGGGCTTTATCTCTTCTCTAAGGTAACACAAGGTCACACGGTGAGGGTGGAAAAAAAAAAAAAAAGCGTGTGTGTGCGGGGGGGCAAAAGTCCTGACTCAGCTGGCCGTGCCAGTGATGGAGGAGCCGAGGCACGGACTCGCTCATTCCAGACTTTTCCGTCCTTTGGCCTCTGAGAGGCCCTTTTGTGCTCGGTGCCCCCTGCGGCCACACAAAGCTGAGGCAGGCTGTGGGCTTGCGGGAGCCATGCTTAGCCTCTCAGCCGCAGGGTTTACCCCCCCCCCCCCCCCCGGCCGGGCAGAGTCCACCAGCGTGGCTCTGTGAGAGAAGCATGGAAACACAAGCAGCATGTGGCACGTGTGATTAGTCATCCCCAAACACACACGGCATCATTGCATCATCCACTGCTTTGTGTGTGTGTGTGTGTGTGTGTGTGTGTGTGTGTGTGTGTGTGTGTAAGGCACCATTCTCATCACCTTTAGTAATGTGTGTGCTATGACATGAAGAATCATTTTTGCTTTAGAGACGAAGAAAGCTACGTCCTTGTGATGCTCAACTGCATACATGGTATTGGAAAGTCTTGTCAAATCAAAGCTTGCTTGAGTTCAGAGCTAGGTGAAATTCTTGTATGCGCAGACTAAATCTCTAATCTCACTGAAGCATTCTGGTCTCTCTCTTTCTCTCTCTCTCTCTCTCTCTCTCTCTCTCTCTCTCTCTCTCCAAAAGGCCACCCATATCCGGAGCCTGGACCACCGTTCCGGAGACCCCCACCAGGGGCCTTCCCCATGGGCCCCCTCCCTCCCCGACCCCCCTTCCCCCCCGAGGGAGTTCCCCCCCACAGCTTTGGGCCGGGCCCGTTCCACCCCTCCGACAGGCCCGGTAAGCCCTTTTCCTTTTCCGGGCAGCAGTCGCTCGCACGTGGCAGCAGGCCCGCTTGTGTTTGGGGAGCGCGAGGAAGAGGGGTTGTTGCGCGGTCACAGTGTCCTGTGCGCAGCAGTGGGAAGGAAAAAAAAAGAACGAGCGCTCGCATTGCTGGAATGCTCTCAAAACACTCACTTTATGAGTTTGCAGTCTCCTCTTTGTTGGGGGTATTTTATTATTTCACTGTAGACCTTATACCTTATACCTCTAGGGTGGACAAATAGACTGTGGATTGTGGACTAAGGGGGTCATGAAATATCCTGTAATGTTATGTAATGTCTTGCCTCGCTATATATAAACAGTGTATGTCATTTAAGCCGCAGAAATAACTATGCTATAATAACCCTGCGGAAAATGTAAGGTCAATGTCCATATCTGCAATATGAATTTGTTTACTCATGTCCATTTGTTTACTCATGTTTACTCAGCCCAGTCTGTTTTCATTGTGAGAAGTAGATAGCACAGGGGAAACAGTGTCTTTATGTCAACTTTAACATGCCTTTAGTGAAGTGGACTGACTCTGCTGTAAACACAGGTAATGACAGTCACTCTGAACGCACAGAAACAAGTGCAGGTCTGGTGTGTGAGTGTGTTTGTGGCAGTGCAGCTCTTCTGGCACACAATCGCTCATAAGATTTCTATCTATGCCAACCCCCCCCCCCCCCCCCCCCCCCACACACACACACACACACACACACACACACACACACACACACACACACACACACACACTCCTCACATGGGGCAGTGAACTTGATTAGCGGAATGCCACTGTGAATGCGCTAGGGTTTGTTTTGACAGAGCTGGTTTAATAGCATTACCCGAAGCATGAATGAGTTCTCTCTCTCTCTCTCTCTTTCCCCCCACCCACCCGCCCCCATCTACCTCCTGATACTCAAGAATTGAATTAAAAACCAATAGCAGAGAGAGTGAGAACCAGGCCAAAGACTTAACAAATGCTCTTTGCGTTTTCTGCAGACTCATCATTTGCGGGCAACAGCACAGGGATCAGTGAAGCTGAAAGCAGAGATGTGAGTGTTTCCCTAAATAACGTTATAGAGGACATATCATGTGACATTTGCTGTACGTATACAGTAACATTGGACCAGTTCCCCGTACACGGATTAAGACTAGTCCTAGTCTCTAGTCAAGGATTAGGCTTAATCCACATACAGGAAACTGACTGGAAATTGGAAACTGTGTTCTCAGTCATGTGTATAACGTGTTTAGTATCTCATGGCATCCATTTGATTGTGCTGTCCATGTGTATATTATGGTCTGTTTCAGAGCTGTGTGTGTTTGTTTACAGGCCAGTTTAATGTCTGCCCCTGGAGATCTGCGAATGCCACCTGAAGCTGAGATGAGGATGGGCCCCCCGGGAATGGGACCGCCGGGAATGGGACCGCCGGGAATGGACCTCCACTTTCAGCGTAGGGGCCCCTATGGACCCCCAGACTTCTTTCCCCCACGAGGACCTGGTGGAATACCCTTGGGAAGTATGTAAATAAAAAGAAAAAAACTGTTCAGTCTCAGGTTTTAGTCCTTAGTTTTAGTGGCTTTGAAACATTACAAGAAATGTAATAATGAGGATGCTATGGTTCGAAAACTCTCCAAATCCTGGAATAAAATAGCCTGGGTGTTCCCATGCTGCCTTGCGCGCGATTTGATTCACGCTGCTAAGGCAGCCTGGAGACCATGGAGCAAGTTTTCGCCTGAGATAGGGAACCAATCACAGAACAGGTGGGAAAGCAAGACGATGATGAGCTATGCACAGACGCATTTGATAGACATCCGTGGCACCCAATAAACGGATCTGGGCATTTTTTTCAAATACGAGAAAATGAACGTTTGGTTCCCAGACCACGTCTCATTGAGAAGTGGTGGCGCTAGCCAGGCTAGGAATAAAACACAATAACAACACAATAACAACGATTAACACAATAAAACAGTATTTGGAATGACTACTAGGGAGCAGACAAACCAATAAAAAAACTATTTACTTTGGGTGTTGTGTCCAATAATATATGAAGAAATGCTATGTAAGAAATTCAGTCGTGTGAAGAGATCATGTTACAAGGGCTTTATGCCTCCATTCATTTATAGAGGCAGGTACAATTGGTGTATCTTTTTAACCAAACCATGTCACTCTTTTCCCCCGCTTCAGTGCGAGGCCCACCTCCTCCGGGCATGTTCCCCAGATATCCTCCTATGGGCTACCCTCCGATGAGACCTCCACTGGACGGCTTCCCCCCCGGCCCCCCTGGCCCCCCACCGAGGCCCTCACCGCCTGGCAGCGAGCAGCCCGCTGAACAGACTCCACCTCCCCATGATGCCATCTGAGCCCCCAAAGGCATATCACTACCCTCACCCCATACCCTCATCTCCAGCTCAGGCACCAGCCACTTCCCCCTCCTCTTCTCACTGCCAACTGCAATAGGAGTTGGCCATCATGAAAGAGAATGGACCTCTCTGTCTTAGTCATTATTCAGTGAAGTTGTTTATCAACGGAAAAGGAGAAGAGCGAAAAGGAAGGTGTTTTATTGAATGAAAACTGGAGCCTCTTTCTGACCCCTCTCTTCCTGTGTGTCTCCTCTGCGCTCTTGTGTGCCACTTCCTGTTGTTTTCTCTGCTTAGGGCTTAGGGGGCTGCTTCCTGTTTAAGCTAGGGGTTGTCATGTGATCATTTTTTTCTTTTCTTTTTCTTTCTCCCCCACCCATCAGACAAAAAAAAAAAAAAAAAAACCCTCTAAGTTGTTGTCTGTCAGTGGAAATGCCACAGAAAGGCCAACAAATGGCTTGTGGCCCTTCATGTTCCTCGTATACTGTAGCTGCAAGTCTAAACAAACACACTTTAACTCCATTTAGAAGTAAATATAGACTTTTTATAACATAGGGGTCCCGTGAATGTGAGCTTTAATATGCTTTTAGTTGGAGAATGATGCCTTTGAGAGACTGCCTTTTTGTGAGGAAATTGGATGCTAGATAACACATTTTTAGGTGCCTGTGTTCTGTTTGATAGTGTCAAATGCTTTATAACCGAACCATCTAGAAGAGAGGAGGTTCACATATTTTTGACATGTATATACAGAAATTGTAATGATAATGTGAATAAGAGATTGTAAATACACCTAAAACCTAATCATCTTGTTTTAACACACAGTACTGTGTAAAGTTCTGAGGCCGTCCGGGCAAATTTGCGTATTTATGGTCACCTAAATTAAAGCATTTTATGCCTTAAACATGGAGAGTTGTGGGTGGATTTTATCAGTTTGGTGTACAGTTGCCAGTAAGCTTTTGAGGTATGCGGATGGAATTGACAGAATTGCCTTTTGGGGTATTGGCATTGTTCAGACTAATAAAGGTTGACTTCATTGTTAAAGCTGACTGTGTGGACATTCATTTCTTCTGGTGTTAGGCATGCCTGGATGATTTTAGTCACAGACATGGCCAGACACAAGGCTTCATGAGAAATTATTTTTTGACATTCAGCCCCTAAAACTTACAAGGCTGGTTGTCATTACACACACATGGGTATCCATGTTTCAACTGGTTTTTATTTTTATCTACAACTTAAATGGTTACCTTGACTTCAGGCAAAATATTACCAATAAACAGTTTCAACTATAGTTTACAGAGCTACACCTTGACGTAGGCAAGTTAATTTTTTTTTGTAATTTATGATTCTTAGGTTCTCTGCTCTGGAGTAGAGTAAAATGCAAGTCTCAAAAAGGTGGTGATGTTAAATGCCTCTATTGCTGTAAAATATCTATACAAGACATGACTGAACGACAATACCTTGAAAAAACAAATGACAACAGGAATATTTTTTAATGCTTTTATTTCACTGATTAAAAGAAAATGGATTCATTCAACATTGATTCAAAAATCAACATTCGGCTGGTTTACCCAATATGTGTCAGGTTTTTATATATCATAGGTTTTTCTCCTTTGTTACTGTGGAACATAAGATCACTTCTCCAATCAATGAAATTTCTCCACATCTGGCATTTTCACACCTGTGCCGGTGAATTGTGTTTTTCCCCATTTGCAGATGTACATATAAAATCCAATGCTATGTGCTCA
Organism: Alosa sapidissima; assembly: GCF_018492685.1. Taxonomy (NCBI): domain Eukaryota; kingdom Metazoa; phylum Chordata; class Actinopteri; order Clupeiformes; family Clupeidae; genus Alosa; species Alosa sapidissima. The sequence continues at coordinate 21,524,884 of NC_055975.1, read as the reverse complement.
CTGGAGACAAAAAGACAGTACACACCTGCCCTATAATATTAAACATTTAAGATGGTAAAACCATTTTTGCAAAACAACGCTTATAAACTTTTGTCATGTTCATAAATAGAACCCGGACAGATGTAGCATAGAGGTGTGGATGCATATAAACATACATTGATATATATACACATGCACACCTTCTTATGCACTGTAAAGTTTCCTTACGTTTTTTTTTTTTCCAAACTTCTGCAACCCCGATAAGTTTATAAGGTAGCAGCCAGGTCTCAGCACTGCTAGTGCACACCCACAGTTGGCCACTGCTTTATTGCAAACTGTCCTGATTTTAAACAAATGCACAACATTCGTACCTCTTAGAACTGGGGCCGGCTGGCCGGTCTCATGGAGACCATGTCTGTACCCACGGTCGCCCTTGAAACGGAGTTGGCTTCCGAAGAATCAAGATCTTAAAATAATAATAATAATAGCAATAATAATAAGGCCAAGTATCACTGCAGTAAGTTACTTCCATTTATGAGTGACAGTAAAAGAAAAAAAAAAAAAAGAAATCAAGAAAAAAAAAAAAAAAAAGATTTAAGAGCCACTGAATTATATGCATTCCACTTGCATAGTTATTGACTTTGCTGTACATGCAAGCCAGCCTGCTGGAGAGGAGATTGTGGCTTGGTGCAAGCTTAATGTCTGGGACCAACAGTGGTGCTGTCTAAGGTGACTCAAGGGTTAACTGGTTGTCGAAAAATCAACCGATAAGACAAGACTCTTTACAGTCACCTCCACTGCAACGCATGGTCACAACTTTGACCAAAAGCTTATTTCACTTCTGTGTTTTACTCTCCACTCACTTCTTAAGGCTGGCATGAGGTTATTTTATAACAGTAAGGTAGCTATTGGAACTCGATCGAGCTTTTACAGGCAACAGTTTTTGAGTTGGCTCTCAAAGATGGCTTCCGAGCAGCCTACTGTTTTTTTTTTTTTTACAGCTTTCTCCTTTGTGACAAGAGATAGATAGAGAGAGATTTGGATTGTAAATGCATACAAACATCTTCTACTAAAAATAAATCTGAAAAAAAAAATAAATAAAAGAACAAAAAAGGAAAAGAAACACCTCTTGTAAATAACTCTGGGATCCAATGGAGTTGTAACAATCAACTGGTCCAATAATCTTTCCCGCATAACAAGAAATCCCGTTTAAAATGCCCCTCGGCACATGGTGACAGGCAAAAAGGGATCGATACAACAAACCAGGTCTCAGTGACTTGATACTCCAATGGTTTCATCGTAACAGACCAGTCATTTATCTTTAGTAATGGAACCCATTGCAATCCCCCCCCCCCAAAAAAAAAAAGAAAAAAAAAAAGAATAAAATAGTAAAAAAATAAGTCATTTCATGCAGACATTTGGCCATGGTTTTGTTTGTTTTTAAACTCCCCAGTGGAATGTTCCTCACACGTCTCATAGCAGCTTGTAGGTCTGATAGAACCAACCCTTGATTTGAAATTCATCAATAAGTTCTTTTTTATCTTAAGTTACATTCACTCTTCACAGTGAAACAGGTGCATTGTTAAGAGATCTACTTGTTGTTGACCCAACGGCCGCAGCACAGCTGCGACAACCAACACGTGGCCCAACTTTTGCTCCTTACTTCAGCACATTATGAAACTCTAAAAGTAGATGTGGTATAAGTAGTAGTATAGTAGTATGTCTCGGCCCAGAGAAGCTGTTGGCCCCGGCCCTTTTGCCTGCAGGTGGGCACTTCATGTGGGGTTTTTTCTATGCATCACCGTTATCTTTGGCAGCGGACGCAGACATGCTGACAGAATATTTCATTAAATCCAGTGACTCTGAGAAGCTGTTTGTTTTTTTTGTAGTTTTCGTATGATTTTCTTTTTCTCGTAACTTTTTCCTCTCTTAGTTCGAGGCCTGAGCTTTTGAAAACCTCCCCTCCGCTCCTCTACTTGCCGGACAGTTACCCTGAGAAAGACTGGTTCCTGTTCACTGCTGAGAAAGTGGTACGCCTTGTATTTCTTTTTGTTAGATACCGAGTTGCACACGCGCACACACTCGCACAAACACACACTCACCACTTAGCTGATGTATGTACTTTTTGAATAATGTTACAATAAAACAAAACACACACACACACACACACGCAAATGCACACCAAGAAGAAATCTTCACAAAAAAAAGCGGAAATGAAAGAAAAAGAATCCTTGATGCTTTAACTTTGTAACAGTGGACCAATGCTTGTTCTAGACTTAAACTCCACTAACAAACCTTTGAGAACACGAGAGGTTAAAATGAAAGCTATTCTGGGTTTTAGGCACAGGATGGAGTAGCAGTTTATGCATTAGCAGTTCACATACTGAAACAAGCGACAGACATTTTAAATCCTTTAACCTTCAGTCTACAGCCAGTTTTCATCAGCGATGACCAAAATATAATATTCTGATCGATCAAAATATAGAACAATCTCAAAGAAAGGTCCTTTTTTTGGTGTAGTACTAAAATATAGAAACAGGGCTTTCTAATGAACTCACTGCAATTCCTCTCTTTGCATACATTTTCCCCTCTTAACCTGCATCTGGAATTTTCTGGAATTCACACGAAGAAACATAAATGCAAGTCTGTCAACAGGAATATTTGCACTTGGCCTTCGACATGGGTGCCACAGGTGAGGGATAACCTCGCTGGATGACTGCAGTGGTCATTTCGCAGCTAGCCTCACACTAACCGCATTCTGGCGCCACCAGTTCTTGGGAAGACACACCTCTCTTTACCTTTCGCCTCACACACCCGCATACAAGTTTTATACCTTCCTTCCTTACAGGAAGCACTCACTTTGGTAATTTCCGGACATTTCTTTCACACCTGATCTTCAAGTGTAGGAGTGCTGAGGCAGCATTGGCCCATCTGGCTTTGGCCACCATCATCTTGGGGGGGCGATGCCACCTCTAAAAGAAAACAGGCCATAGACCTAAAGGCATCCCCTTGAAAACAAAACACTGTCATGTGCCCAAGTGGATTTACTCTGACAAGGGCTGGAGATATGCAATCATCAAGGGATTGGAGGGATGATTGACTGAGGTGGCGTTGGGGGGGGGGGGGGGGGGGGGGGGGGTCACAGAGCCTCTTGCAAGAGCAAGAGGTTTTTTATCTCACTTCTTTTTAAAATAAAGGCCTGAGCTTCACATTCACGTTCTAACACTAGGCAAGCGACCGCCACCATGTCCCACCACAATGAACTTCTTGATTTTTTTAAAAAAGAGCAAATATGTGCAAGAGAGATAGCACAACTCAGGTAAAAGCGTGCAGCACATGACAACACTGAAGATGACAACTTTGTAAAAAAAAACAAAAAAACAAGAAGTAGTAAACCAAGAAACTATGAGGGAAATAGATGTTTTTTTCTCTTAAAAGAAAAACAAACATCCCCCTGAAGAGCACTCTTTTGGAAGAGCTTCCGTATTTTTCCCCCTCTACATTGCCATGCTACCACCTCAAAATTCCTCGACACATTTTGTGTGTCGGATGTCTAAACCAACCACGCTCCCTCAACACAACCAGCTTTCACAAAAGCCATTACAGGAAAACAAAAAGTACCGCAGTGCAGGAATCCTGAGATATGGAACAAGCGAACACACTTAACGCCTCTAACCATCACTCGCATACACACAAGCACAACACAAGATGTAACATAGACCTGGATTCAACCCAGCACATGCACGATTTTGCCCTCAGCAACGACCAAGACAGGATTACTCTATTAACATGCGTCTACACTGCAGTGCAACACACTCATGTCTACCCTACGACTGGTCTATGGAGAGAGAAATGGGCAAAAAGTGACGTTTTGAATTGATTGAATCCAAGAAAGTTTGATAATGAAAACAACAGGGGAGTTTCCAAGGCAACTGTGACTTAAAAAGAACAGATAAAACTGACAAGAGTAGCTGATTGTTTCATTCATCTTCATCATCTAGATCTTTGTCATCGTCCTGTTTGTGCCTACCTGAGACGGACAGAGGATTTATTCCTTTCTTTTGTTGTTTGAGAGCGAGAAACCTGCAGCTAGTTCTCTGCTAACACTTAGCCCCCATAGGTAAAGTGCTGGGAAGGGCTTGCAGTGTGCAGGAGTTTGAAACCCTCCACTATCATGTACGTGTGTTTGTGTGTGTATGTGTTTTTTTTTTTCCTTCCACCAGCAGACCTGTTTATCTACTGTATTTCCAGGTTGAGGAAAAACCAGCAGGATCTTAAGTCCCGAATGTAGCCAACAAGGACAACAACTATTACTACTACAACAATAACATGTCAGCATCATCATCATCACTTATGAAAGGAAAAGAGGAAGAAGAAACACTTACAAAAAAAGACAGATGAACAGAGAGGAAGGCTGCAAGGAGCTTTGCAACTGTTCATCGGTTCTGACCCTTGGCCCGGAAGACTAATCTCCCTTCGAAATAAATCAAAGAGGGGGTGTAAATAAGATCACAGGATCTTGTCCTCGCAAAATGAGCCAAGATAAATTAAAAAGTGATGGTTCTGTTCTCTGTCTGTACGGTAACACCAAACTCCGACAAAAACAAAATGAAAACAAAGTCAGACAGGTGTTTAAAGAAAAGAAAAAAAGAGAGAAAAAAAGAACACAAAGCAAAAACAGCTCACGGTACGATCAACTCCTAATCTAACTGTATCCAAAAAAAAAGAAAACAAAAGCACACACACACACACACACACACACACACACAACATTGAGCCCCTCATGACCTTTCACTCAATTAGCTACTAAATCGATACCCAACTATACTCTCATATTAATGAGCAGGATATACAGAGAGATATTAATATAGTGCTAATACTGAATAAACACAGCACATATAAAGGATTATTTGTCACACTATAGGAGAGAGAGAGAAAAAAAATCATAATCGTAAAATGAGAAGAAACCCGCAAGTAAAACAAAAGCAAAGAAAAAAAATACATCAACGAAAACAGGACTGAATAAGGGCGAAAGGTCTACCTTCAAGTACAAGGGGAGGGAGTTAGGATAGGGTGTAATTGGGCATTGTGTGGGAGAAGGAGAACTTGAGAAGAAGAAGAAGGGAGAGGAAGAGGAAAGTGGGAGAGAGAAAATTAGGAAGAGGCAAGACTTGCAGGTGAACGAGCGCACATGCGTTGGCGACGGGTGGGGACGTTCAGATGCCCTCGCTGAAGCTCTGCATCTCGCGGTGGAAGTGCTGGGTGGGCTCGCTGAGGACCACGCTGGTGTCCAGGGAAGGGTGCCACACGCGTCCCAGGCCCAGGGAGACCTCCTTCACCAGGTTGTGGACGGGGTCGCCCTCGATGAACACCGACTGGTCTGGGTCGAAGTCGATGCTCTCCTCGGAAACAGCAAGCACCTTTAGGTTGGAGCCACGCAAGCGCGAGATGGCAACTAGGTTGTGGGACCACACCGTGTAGCCTAAGGAGAGAGAGATAAAGAGAAAGAAAGAAAGAAAGAAAGAAAGAAAGAAAGAGAGAGAGAGAGAGAAAGAGGGAAAGAAAGATAGCAAGTGAGTGAGCTAGTGACTGAATGACACATGAAACAGGTCATTTAAGAGAAAGGCAGTTGAAAAGTTAGAGGGAATATAGATAGCGGGAACACATTTGTTTGTGTTGATAACACGTTTCCAGGACGTTGCTCTATTAGCCTTTCCCTCCTTATCAGAACCTTGTCCAAACTACTGGGAAGATTAGGGGTATTTCCAGTAGTTTGTAAGTGGTAAACCTCCAAATAGAAGAACGGATTCTTCCAGTAGAGAATAGAAGAACTGATTCTTCCAATGATTTATTCTACTGGTAAAACAAAGCCTTAGAGCTCCTTTGTTAGAAGGTTTACCACTTACCAAGTTAACTTGCTCAGGTTTGTCAAAAAACCACATACTTGGAATTCTCCCTGGCCAAAATACACGCACACAAAAAACAAGCACGCAAACCCTCGAAAGGAAAACACAAGTCTCACTGCTCACTTCTCTCACTTCGTTCAACACAACAACAAGAGGAAAAAAGTGGAAATGCATCATCTTTCCAGTCTTCCAAAGTAACGGCCGTGTGTGTGTGTGTGTTTCATGGCCAGTAGCTCGGACTTATGCTCGCTAGAAAACAAACAAATCTGATAACCAAAACAGCAGCTCCATTGCCTTGTTTGGAGGAACAAAACAGGACGATTTTCTACAGCAGCTAATCTGACCTTCGGTGTTTGTTTATGGGAAAGTCTATGCATGAAAACAGTTCCCTGCCGATACTCACAAAAACAATAACTCATACCTATAACTATACTTTGGCATGTACGGTCTAATACAGATGTATATGACCTTGTGTTTGGAGATCAATCTAGCGGACTCCACTGCCACCATTTCAGCTTGCTCAATCATGAGCAAGAGGCCAATGCTCAAAATGCAACATTTTAGAATCTTGCAATGTTGATGAACTCAAAACTCATATGACTTTCAAAAGAATGAATGAATGAAGAAATGAAAAAGGGTGATGTCATCTCACCATGGATGATAAGAACAGCCAGATGGACGCAGCGCCAGGCCAAGAGCACCAGCGGGTCCTCGTTGCGGTTGACGCTGAGGTCGGGGAAGCCGGCGTCGTCGCGCATCAGCACGAAATTGCTGAGCGTCTTGTGGTACTGCTGCGAGATGAGCTCCACAGCGCCGTCCGTCACAGGCACGCTGTAGCTGTCCAGGTGGATGCGCTCCAGGGGCATGCTGGGCTTGAGCACGCGCAGCAGGTCCTGGCTGCACACGTCCAGAGCCATCAGGTAGACGCGCAGGTTGCTGCTGCGCCGCACCAGCGCCTTCCAGTCGTCCTCACCGGCCGTGCCGTTCAGCGGCTTGGCCTCCAGGGCGGCGCCGTTGAGCAGGAGCGAGAGGCGGTGCAGCGGGGCGCGATCCTGGCCTGCCAGCAGGCAGCACATGGTGGAGGAGAAGTCGCAGAAGTCGAGCGCCAGCGAGCGCAGGTGGACAAGGCGCTCCAGCTCCACTGGTACCAGGAGGCTGGGCAGCTGGTTATCCAGCAGGCTGAGGTGCCCCAGGGATGTGGCACTGGGGTTGGAGAGTGAGGCCAAGGAGCATGGAGTCACCACGCCCAGCATGAAGGCGGAGGAGAGCCATTTTAATTGCCTACTGTTGGACAGGATCTCTTCAAATAGCATCTGGATCCTTAAAGAGGTGAGAGAGAAAACGATTGGAAAGGAGGGTGGATGGGAGGGGGGGGGGGGGGGGGGGGGTTAGAAAACAGACAATAAGGCAATGCCTGAGAGTAAAGGATAACATCACATATAGATTGTAAACAGCATACCATTATTATGTACTTACTCTTTGATTTTTTTGCTTCCCTGGTCAACTTGTTGGAGATAGGCGCTGTCAAATAAACCCTCATCCTGAAGAATGCAGGTATCACCATAGAGACTCAACCTTTGGAGATATCTTGAGAGAAACAGAAGAAACACATATTTAAAATGTAATAACTGAACTGAACTGACCAGATAATAGATGATGAATTGGTATGACTACCAGCAATACATTGACCTAAGTTAATGGTCAAATGAAAAATCCCATACTGAGCCCCTTTAAGAGAATATAATGGAAGTTTCTCTCCAAACATGCACTATTGCATAAACGTGGAACTTCCTTCACACTACTCAGGGAGACATGCCTAGAAATACCACTATAATACCATATGGTTGTGACAAGGGAACTTTCAAGAAAAAAATAAAAATAAAAGACCGTAGAATAATACAGATTCTCTTTACTATACAGACTGGGCTTTCTCTTCAACACAAAAGGAACCGTTATGTGAGATTCTACCTGGGGGGAAAGGGCTTCTAGCCCCAACAAGATTTTCCCTTGGCTGTCGTGTGTTCTGGAAATCTGCGCATTTTCATAAAGGAATGGCATTCATTGTCAAAATGCCATTCCATTGCAAATGGAAAACAATGTATTTGCCAACAATACAGTTTATGCTAATGAAAAGGCACACTTATCCATGCATCTGTAATGTAAACTACGCAACGTCACTGGGATCTGTAGCTATCAGACATAGCTTGGTTACGTAATGACATGGGTTTGTTTATAGCTAGCTAGCTTGCTGATTTAGCTTCCTGGCTAACTAGCTGGTAGCAAGTAAGCTATGCTAGCACTGAGAAAATGGCGTTTCTCAACTGACAGGGTATACATAACATAAAGTAAATTGACGTAATAACATGGAGACATGTATTACCTGTTGTTTCGAAGACTGCGAAGTACACATAGCACCTGGTCCAAATAGGTGATCATAGCATCTTTCCAGCGGTCAGAAAACTGTGGGTCACTCTCCACAGGTTCCATTCTGCCCTCCATTGCTTGCAATGGGCTTAGGTACCCATCCACTGGTGCGAACTCCAGCTGCAGCTCACGCACAAAGGAACCAAACTTGCGCATGAGGAATTCTAATCTTGGGGTCTCCTCAGATCCAGAGCCACCTCCATTCGTTCCTCCACCGACACGCAACTTCAGCTCTGTCCACAACGCTGGGTAAAACAGACACTCCCTCCAGCGAGAACATACGGCCGAGGCCCGAAGCTTGTCTCGATCTGACAAAAAGGAAAATATGTGAACAATAAGCTCACTGGGTAAAGCCAAGGCTCCGACACCCCCGCACAGAGCCATGGCTATCGGCTTCAAGACGGCAACAACTCAGAATAGGGTAAAATATAACCGTTGCACTGTAAGCTACGAGACTTCACGACGGGCCAAATGCTGCAGATCTCTCGCCCTACTGGTCGTGTATGGAGAAAACAAACATCGTTCAGTAGCTTTGCTTTCAATACTATTGGACCATTCCATTACCTCTATAGATGGGTGAAGAATACGAAGAGGTAAGACAGTAGGATTAAGACACGAAGAAACCATTATGCGTTTGTTTTTCATTGTCGAGAGCTTAGTGTCGAGCTGTTTATGTATTTTCCACTCTCACAATTTTGTATGTATGTCCAGTCATTTTGGGATATTCCTGTAATGGTTTATTCCACAGCGCTCTTATTTTTGCCATACCATTTAAGACCTCTAGAGGTAGTACTTGCAACATGCAATTCCCCGTTAATCGAGGAATGTATTTGTTTTAGTATATATTTTGTTCTCTCTTAAATGTTAGTGTTTTGTACTATATTTCATACATATATATGTACATTTAATGTAGGCCTACATAGATTGATGTCCAGTGAAATTAACAGTGCTTTTCACAACCCATTCGTTTCATTTAGGGGGCGTGGCACCATCGCAAAAACTGGATATCTGTACCTCTTGTCATACATACAGTCGGTATGTACTTGTCATACATACAGTCGGTTAAGACGTTCGGAAAGGTTACCGCCCCCCACGAGGGGGAAAGCATGCTAACCTTGTCAATGGGCAAACTCGCTAACAGTTAGACTTTATACATTCGTTTTACATTCAGGCGTGGCACCATCGCAAAAACTGGATATCTGTACCTCTTGTCATACATACAGTCGGTATGTACTTGTCATACATACAGTCGGTTAAGACGTTCGGAAAGGTTACCGCCCCCCACGAGGGGGAAAGCATGTTAACCTTGTCAATGGGCAAACTCGCTAACAGTTAGACTTTATACATTCGTTTTACATTCAAGCGGAGTTCTGCTTGTTTCTGAACACAATAATTTGAAGGAATTGTGTTTACTTAACTGCCCAGTGTATGCTAACAACTTAATTCACCCTCGATTGCCCAATGTTGACGACAAATTTCTCTGGAAGCTATATTCAATGGTAGCATCATTAGGTTGCTAACTGGCTAACTTTATATCGTCAGTGTAACATAACCAACTGGTACACATTACTTGTTAAAACTATTCCCACGGACATTGTAGGGAATGTGCATTCATGTGAGAATAAATTCAGATGCAACTTACGAGTATGTGATGTTAAGGCAAAAGGGTTAGCTTGCTAAACCGAGCTACACAATCCGGCCATTGAAAGCAGTTCTACAATGAGTACACTCGAGACAGTTCTGGCCGTTTAACTGGAATTAGCAAAATGAGGGAACTTAATGTTACCTTTAACCTCCTTGACACACAGATAACTCTCAGTTGAAACGTGTTTGTGCCGTTTAGTGATGTTTGCTAAAAGATTTAATATTTTTATACGTGCTTTCTGTACTCAAGCCGGAGCACCTCCATTAGATTACATGCAATCAAAACAATGTTTTCCCCTCGGGGGCTTTTCAGCCACGGTAACCACGGCAACTGGGGGCGGTAACCACGATTATGACTAGTTGCCGACTGTATGTATAGACCTACTTACTATTAAATGTAAGGCTCTAATGACAAGTGTGCAATCTTACAAACAATCATATGTACTGTACCTCCTAAGTACTTGTTATTCACTCCCATGTAGCTAGTGATATATTGTTCATCGTATAATGCAGGTTTCACTGTTCTTAGGTCAATACTCAGCTGGCTGACTATAGTCATTCAAATTGCAATCAAATAACATTTTGTTAACCATTAAATTAGTGTACTGGTGCAAATCTGAACCAGAGCGACTTTTAAACGACATCATCTGCCACAGACGTCACTTCCAACACAGCCTGGCTTGCACCTCCCCCGGCTTTCTGAAGTTAGCAAACCTAGCTAACCAGTGGTGGTGGTGGACGAGGAAGTGGAGATGGCCGAATTGTCACTTTATCTCACAAACGTTAACATATCTGTGGGGCAAACTATGGATAAAGAGAAGGTATTTCATAATGTTTTAATGTAACATGTATATAAGTTGTTAAAGTGAACTATTGTGTCGCTGTTGCTATTATTAATATTAGCTAGCGTGTCTCGGCTAACGTTAGCTTGTAAACCTAACAATAACCAGTGTACAGCCTAATATCATGTTGGGTATAGTGGTGCGTGTCTGTGTATCGCAGCTATTGCGTGTGATAGTTTGTCGTGCTTCCGTTCAGAAATGGGCTTTTCAATTTAGTGAAACTGCATTATTAGTGAGACCGCAAGCTGATGTGTATTGTATTGATGGTAACGTTGTAGTAGCAGCGCCAACAGGCAACGCATCACAAGATAACAACCTGTTGGTCTCTTAACTTTTCCGTGGGACCATCTGATGTTGTTAGTTACTGTTACATCCATGGAAGGTTATTAAGAAGAGAGCACTGAAATAAGTACATTTAGCCTACTTGTGTTAGTCGGAATATAAAGATAACCTTCAACGACAGGCTGGTACTGAAGGTGTTTGTTTTACTTTAGACTGCCAGCTTGGGGAAGGATTTTGAGAATGTAGAGCTTGGTGATTTGGGCCTGAAAAAGCAAAAGGTTCCCCGAAGAACCATATACTTTGCCAGTGGGGAGACTATGGAGGAATACAGTACAGATGAAGAGGAGGAAGAGCCTGAGAAGAAGGAAGCATTGACCACAGTTGATCCCGTAAGTTACGCTTGTTATTGCTACTACCATACTGTAACGGGTGTGGTAGGTTTTAATGGCACATTTCCTGTGTTTTCAATTACAGTCAACACTCACATGGGGCCCATATGTGTGGTTCCAAATGTGGAGAATGGCTACCTCAACCGTTTCAGGTAGGACTGAACTGTAACACAACTGATTTGTAACTAATCACAGTTTTGGAGTTAACTGTTGTGTTGCTCTGTCTATATACTGCCTTTCCCCATCCATCCTTTATTAACATAATAATGTTGGTTCTAAAATATATCTAGTCTTTGACGTTGGTTAATGCCTGACAATTTTTCCCCTCATATTTGTGTATCACAGTGTGTGATTATCTTGGCGAGAGACTGGCTGGACTCTTGGGTATAACATCACCGAAGTATCAGTATGCCATTGACGAGTACTACAGAATGAGAAAGGAGGTGAGCAGTAACTCGAGTATAGTGAATGTGAGCGTACTAAATATGGGGAAACACACCAATTTATTTATTTTTACCATGGCCAAGCTTAAGTCACAAATCATGAGAGAACCACTTTATACCTGATTTAAGTTAATATCTATAGATTTCAGTCAGATGGCCAAGGGGGAAATTAAATACCCCCTGTCCGTCCTCTCAAGTTTGCATGGGCACCTGGTATAATATTCAGAATCCTTACTGATAATTGCCAATTACAGGATGAGGAGGAAGAAGAAGAGAACCGCCTTGCTGAGGAGGCAGAGAGGAACTTTAACAAGGGGAGCCAAGAGGGTCAGCCGCCCAGGGTGGAACAGCCGGAGACAAACCCCTCGTTTGTGAACGTCACGTTTGAGCTGGAGCCAGAGCCTCATTCAGCACCTGATGCTGTACATGTCCCTGCCCCTCTCCCCTCTTAAAGTCTACTATTAAACAGATGTCAGTCTTTTAGTTACCAATCCTTTCCTTTTTCTTTGCAGTTTGTAGATTTGTTAACATTCTGAACGTGAAATGCAGTTTAGTAATAAGTGTAGTCCGGAGGTAGACTGAAGATTTTGTTTTCTTACCAGGGAAATTATATGAATGTGCTATGATCAGTACTGTGAAGACATCCCATAATGTCCAGTGCTAGGTGAGCACCAAGCTGTAGGTATGTAATGTATTTACTGTCTATTCTGTTTTTGTTACAAGTTTTCTATGCAACTAATGTAATATATTTTGTATGTACGATGCATTGTTGATGCATGACAAAGCTTATTATTGGTTTGTATGCAAATACTGGCTTTTGGATATCATTTCAAAAGGTACTTATTGAAAAGTTGGGCTACAATTAATTCATTTGATTTTCTCTCAAAATAGGCTGAATACATTTTTGAGTGCAGTATTTGATCAAATACACTCCATACACTATAAAATTGCATGGCCAAAAGTGCTGTTTCCTATCCAAGGGCATGTTCAGGATGTTCAATTACACTGACAATGTGTTGAGGCCCTTTGAATACTTAATAGAGCAACTCTACCATGTTGCCTTTTCTACATAGATCAATGTTCATGTTATTTCAGGAGTGTCAGTTGAATATTTGTCATCAGATGTTCTGAGGTCATATAACCTTATGGAATACTCATCTCATGGATTACGAGGTATCAGTAGGTAGCCTGAAGTAGAATGTTTCCTTTTATTTACATGGACAAAACGATTATCTTGATCTGGATCCTGGTGTGGATTTGTGGAATGTAAGAATGAAGGATGCCTTCACAGTAATCTGTATTGTCACACAAGATTTAAAAATGAAGTTTTCACCCACATGAAAAGTCTCTCGCTTATTGTTGTAGTCATTCTACATATCTGTGATTTTAAGTAAAAAAGTTACTTTTATTTATGTTAATAAAACATTTTTGTACATTCAATAGAAATACATGTTTTTTCTTTGCATTCGCAACAGAGGAAAAGCTTGTATATATACACAGAACAAACCAGAATATGCACTTAACAGGAGTTCCTTTTCTGCCATGGTATATTAGAAATTAGACAATGTCCATTTTATTTGTCTTGTTTGAATGCTTAGGGGTCAAGTGTCATCAATATCCACGTTGTTACTTTCTCCATCGTTGGCCACCAAAACCTCCCTGTTCTCATAAGTCCAAAATCCGTTGAGGTCGATGAGAATGCTAGTTACAGTATCACCCTGCCCACTGTTTACCAGGTCCTGAAGTGTAATCTTGTATGGATCCTTGGGTTTCACCATGTCAAATATCTCATCCTGCAGTCACAGTCACAAAAAGGGTGTTGTTTAGTCATATAGGTCACCAACACTCTGGTGTCAGAACGAAAATAAATATGCATAGTGCATGAAGACATTTAATTCATGAGTACAATCTGTAAAGTTTCATTTCGGTGTCAAGGGACCATGGAATGTATCAGTCTAGTTAAAAACAGAAACTCAGTTGTATTTATGTATTTACAATACCTTGACATCCTGGAAGGTCACCGGCTCTTGTCCATGTATTTTCATCTGTTCTTGAATAGCCTGAGGACAAAATACACAGCAGAAATTATTAGGTCAGACAATATTTCAGCCACTTAACTGAAAAGAGTACAGAGTGAAGGGGGATTGGGGTTCAGAGCTTACTCTGAAAAAGTAGTTGAGCGCAAACACATTGAGGTAGCCTTTGTTGTCCATGTCCAGCAACTTAAAAATGTACTGCAGTGCTGCAGGTTCTTTCCGGTTCTCCAGAGCCAATACAAAGTCCAGGTACGTTTTATAGTCCTGAGATGAATGGGGTTAGAACAACACAAAAAGTCAATGGCAATGTTTGGAATGTTATGCCCTCCAGGAAAGTGCAAATTAAGCAAACATTAACTTTAGAACGCCATTGTTATGGACCCTTTCAACAAGGTAAACAAAAACAATGCTTGAACGTTCTATTTGGGCCCCAATCTACTTCCTCTGCATTAAGATAACATATGGAATGTTAAAAAGGAAGTCTTGTGGGGCCAACTATGATTCTGATAATGGAACTCTCTTGAAAGGGTCCATACAGTTGTTTACGCAAGGGATAATGGACGACACGGTGGTCTGTTCACAGAAGTTAATGCACGGTCGAGGTTGTAAAACGGCCCCGACGCGAAGCGAGGTTTAAACCTCGTAAGTGCATTCATTTCTGTGAACAGACCACCGTGTCGTCCATTATCCCGCTTATTCCACTGTTGCCACTTGCGTTGTGTTCATTTCCTGTTACAATTTTAACATTTTAATAGCTAAAACTGTCTTGTTTGTAGAACTAAACCGGTGTGTGTATTTTCTGTGGCAGCGCTCTCACCATCTCCCCATCGTAGGTCAGGCATTCTTGATACACGCGGTCAAGGAAGACACTCGTTAGTGTACCTGTTCCATAGCGAGAGAGTTCTTCTTTGCTCAGCATGCCATTGTGGTCTTTATCGAGGTTCAGATACTGACCTGAGAATTAAAAAGGCAAGGCATGCTGTTTTCATTTCAACTCTGCACTGACACCCACACAGAAACCTAAGATTTGGAAGCTTATGACAGCCAGTCAGTATGTGTTCATCTTAAAAACAAAATCAGCTCATTTTAAAGTTTATTAAATTGTGAAGGTTTACCCATCCAATAGCAAAACACATGAAAAATGGTTGATTGAGATAAATGACAATAAGCTGGCTCCTTTCTTCTTAAAGCTTACCATATACTCTGAGGGCAGATGGTGCAGAAAACCAGTTAGCCTCCTGACTTTCCTTGGACAACTCCTCATCCCTCAGCTGCAATTAATCATAAATACAAACAAGACAATAATAAAACAACAAACAAACAAAGAACAGACAATATACTGCAGCATTTACCTAATGGTTTAAGACTAGTGTGTGCATTTTTTACCACATATTTTCATTCAGTACCTCGAGAAGGTCATCCAGGAAGCTACAAGCCAGGATATCCTGTATCTTTATTTTACCTGGAATAAGGTCCAGAATTAGATTAGACTGGTTAATATATACTGAAGGAACATTCAAAATGAAGAAAAAAGTGAAATATAGAAAGCCATGAGCCATCAGAATAAACCCTTGTCACATCATTTTGTCTATTTATGTTCGGTGAACTGAACTGGAAAATCTCCCTTTACAAACAATTCAGGCTAAAGTTTATTTTCTGTCCCAAGAACCAGGAAAGTGATATTCTGAGACAAAACATTGAAAGAGAGAGAGATAGATAGACATGCCAATGTCCTGAAGCTATTTACTAAAGCTTTTCAATGGAGAAAGAGCAGTCATTCTTGGCACGAGGGAGGGTCTTCACTTTCCAACAAATAAACACAAAGTAATACTAACTAGATGCATCAAGAAATATGAGACGTCAATGGACTTTAAATGAGGGAAATACCAGTGCGCAGTGGGTCGAGAAAGAAAAAGAACTTTCGGACAGCCGTGCAGACATAAAAGGAGTAGAAGGACTTCTCCAGACCATCCAGTTGGGGCAGAGTGGGGATCAACTCCAGGATGTAGTTCTCCAGGTCCTTACATGCAACAAACAGAAATAAATACACCAAGGAAACAATCATATCAGCAATAATAAAGCACACTGTGTACATCAACAATTCTGAATGTGCTTCATGTGGTTGATGTTTAGTATAATTAGAGCATATAACATATTTTCTGTGTTAGATATCTATAGAGCCTTTAATAGTCCAGGATGGATCTTCAATTCTTCCACTTACACATCAACTAGAGAGAGAAGACAGAGATAATATACAAATGGCCATGTTGATGGTACATACAGACTCTCGCAAGTAGCCCTGCCCAGCCACGTCATACAGGCTTAACCCAATCCTTGTCTGATGCAACCAAACTGCAAGAGAAAAACATTTGCTTGAACCATGACTAACCAAACTCAAAATTATTCAGTCAATGATTCAGAAATAATTTAGAAATTTAAAATAATGAAATACATTTAAAAACATTTTATAACACATTTGACACATACTAAAGCATATTTTAAGTATTATTATTACTGTACATGTGCTACAACAGTATGCCAATATACAATACCTTTTCTCATGACGTAGTTAAAAAACTGCATAATTGATATCCTTCCATATGGATCATTATGAAGGAGTTTAGCATACACTCTAGCAGTGAAGAATTGTCTGTATAGAGAAAGGAGAAGCTCATTGATCATGTGTAATAGTAACAGTAGCAGTAGCAGAAGTAATACTATCATTGTAATGGAAATGTATTAAGAGATGATTGTGTGTTGTGTTATGGTTTGTATATTATAGTATTTGTTTATATTAATTGGGTTATTGATTGAATTGACATTGTTGTTTGTTATTGCTATTCTCCTTAAATGTTGTCTTACCAACTTTTTAAATTGTTTACTGTTAAATTTCGCACACTGAACAGCTAAAGATGGAAGCACAGGTGAGGGAATACCGGCTAGGCATTGCTGCATGTTACACCTCCAATAGTGCCATTTTGTTATTCTAGGACTTGTAAGTGATCTGCCATTTACCTGTTTCAGCCTATCGTAATCCCACCTCAAAATATTTCAGCTTTACAACATGTCAGACATATGTCAGCACTAGGTTGGAAACAATCGCTAATAAATATTATCCACTGGGTAAATGCTTACTTGCACTTGACTCCGGCCTGCTCTCCAACTTTAAGAAAGCTCTCATAGGTGATCATAGCCTCATCTCCTGTTGCTGGTGGCACCTGGTGTTTGTCCAATAGAAACCATAGGTTCTGAGGGGGGAAAAAAGACATTCAATTTCAGAGACATACACAGAGTAAAAAAAAATCCTGTCTTTATTTTCCATAATATTCATATCTTAGAAATATATGGTGGACGGAATTATATCACTTTAACCACTATTTTCATGATTCAAACACCACAACGCCCTATTTTCGAGGTCATGAAATAAAAACTGTTCCTGGGAATGACATTTTTCATGTACCATGAGTTTAGCCACTCACCTGTAACTCTTCATTATCCAGCAGTTCCCGACTCTTCCTCTGTAGAAAGACTGCTCTGGACTCCTCTCTTAATTTTTGCAACAGTACTTCATCTTCAGCAGGAAGCTACGAGAAACAATAAGTTAATATTCATGAGGTTCATTTGATGTGACCATTGGACGTGAATGAGGTCTTTATTGTATACCCTGTAGTAAAAGCGCGGTATAGTCTTATAAGAACTGCTTCGTTCCCCTCCTCCTTTCCATTCGGTGTAGTACTTAGAAAACAGCTCTGTTTCTTCTGCCTTTTTCTCCTCCTCAGTCCTTTCATCTACAAGAAACAAACACAAGTAATCATGGCAATGTTGTTGCTGCTGCTGTGTATGGATGCCTGTCAACAAAGCTAGCTATGCTGATGACATGCTAGCAAGCCTTTTACCACGGCTTGAAGACAATTATGATTCGTTGACTAATACGTTCAGCTTTCAGTTAGTTATATATAACACCTGACACATTGTGTTCTCATATACTGCACTCATTTGTCCTATATGAGAAACACAAAGTCACCTGGAAAGTTAAATGCACAACACCTACCTAGCATTAGCCAATGTTAGTTAGCTAAAAGAAGTTGCACAACTAACTCGTTTGGTTAACTGCAGTGTTTAGAACATTACAATAAGGGTAATTTTATGAATGATAATATTAGTTTTGTTACCTTTCTTTGAATTGGCTAGCCTTTTTCTTAAGAGATCCTTCCAGTGGGAAAGTTTATCATTCGACATGTCTACATACCGTTGACGTCTGGTACACAGTAGCCTTGCTCAGTGATTGGTTTGGTTTGCGGAGCACTTTCGTGACGTCTTCTGACTGCGCCGCGGCCGTCAGCTTGCACGTCACAACCGTCTCTGTCACACAAGTGCCAAATGTAACCGTGCATGCTTTCTCAGGACAATTTGTGGTGAGGAAACTACTGTAATAACAAGTTCCACTAAAGATTAAAATCTGTAACCTGTATGGAGCTGTTTTAGAGCGCATCACTGTGTACATTAGCAAAGTGGTGTTGGAGCAGTATTTAGACTAGCTAATGTTAGCTGCTTGCTACTCAAAGTTGTGGAGGAATGGACGTTACGTTAGTCAGTCTTGTAACGTTACCGCTAAATAAAGAAGCTATCTGACTGTTACGTTATCTTATCAAGTAAATGCAATATAGCTTTGTATGAATGATAAGTTAGACACTGCCCTGTCAGTTTATGAGCTCACTGAAGCTATTGTGTTGTAGCTACAGTAGCCTACCGGAAAGCAATTGTTCAGATAGGTCATGGGCCCAATGCTGATACCCAACACAAGGGTTTGCTTGCAGCATTTTATCCCAGTTCTTTCAAGAAACAGTTTGAATGGCTTGCACAAGTACGTGCCGGCGTGTTTTAAACTGGGAGGCTTGAGTACATTTTCTACAAAGGACCTGAACAAACATGGAGTCATCAAAAGGAAAGATTTCAAATCAAAAGACTTTGTCATCAAGGAAAAACCTGCTTTTCCCAAGTCGGTTTTCGCAGCTGGAACTGCTAGGCGGACTGCTGTGCTTATGAAATTGAAAGCTGGTATATCAGACTTAGAAGAACCATCAGACAACAGTAGGAAAATAAATTACTTGGAGGTACCAGACCGACCTCTCACAGCTTCAGAGTGGAAGAGATTAAAAGAAGATAACGAGCGACCCGATCGTTTTGAGATTCGAATGATGGGGGGAATATTTAAGTCTAGTGCAGATATAAACATTGCTAAATCCCTCCTGGCATACGTTGCTGTTGATTCTGGTACGGTGGCATATGAATTGCTGTTGCGGTACCTCACTTTGTGTGTCTATGGTGGACACTGGGCTGAAATGTACGACGTGTACGACATCATGAAGAGTCGGTTTCGGACGCTGGATACTGGTGCTTATAGTTTATTGATTAAAGGCTTTAGCAAGACAGAACGCTGGGAAGAGGCATTGGTTCTTCTTGAGAACATCAACAAGATCATCACGCCCTCTCCTCGAAATTACTCAGACGTCATTGCCGGTGCAGTACAACATGGCAATTTTGCCACTGCTTGGACACTGTATAATCAGCTCTTGGAGAAGGACATTATTCCTAACCAGGATACCTGGAAGTATCTGTTTGAAGCGGGTATAGCTGACCACGAAAACGATGATAAGCTGTTGTCAATATTAGAGCATATGAGAGACAACCAAATATATCCAGAGGTGACTTTGGCTAACATCATAAGAAAGTGGTTTGAATGGTAAATATGACTACATTTATCCCATAATTGTAACAGATTTTTTCTGATATATTTGAATGCAATGTCATATTTATCACATTTATGTTCCTCTCAGTCGCCCTGACCAGAAGTGGACTGGCAGGATCTCTACTGTGAAACCAAGGTAAAAATATCATACACCCTAGGGGGACAAAAACACCCTAGAGGATTCAGAACTGCTCCACAGCTCAGGATATATTAAGTATCCAGGAAAAAAGAATAGATCATAGAGCAGACTTGGTCACTGAAATGTCCGTTAACACCATCACAGGAAAATGCTGGTCAGTCATGTTGAGATTAAGCACCACAAGCATTCTGTTGTGCTTCTTGACACTAAAGTCATGAAATTAACATCAATTGAAACACAGGATTGTATTTAAATGAATCGGCTGTCATCTAGAACGGGCAATAATTACTTTCACCGTATTAGAGAATACCATTTACGTTGTTGTATTCTACATTATGTTTGTCGATCTATAGCCTAATCACTTTAGTGGTGTTTGACCCTATTTAACCTCTGTCCTCTGTCTGGCAGTGGAGTGTGTCAGAGCTGTCGCTCTCTCCTGGAGTCCATACAACTGACTGAGGAAGACTATGCTGATCTGAGGGACAGTGTCATGAAGAACGTGATCGAGGGCAAAGACGTTTTCAAGAAGACCACCCCTGAGGTTTGCATCCTCTTCCTTATTTGTCCTCAAGCCAAAGAGAATGTGCTCCATGTGTCCATGCAAGTCAGTACTTAAAACTAAAATGTATATTTTGTGTTGTGGTTGCAGTGTTTCCCCTACAATGTATTCATCAGCGGCGCAGCGCCGCTGCTGGAATTCAAGCGCCACTGCAAAAAGAGTTGCCTAATTAAAAAAAAATAGACGCAAGTGAACTTCAGGAACAGCTGCCGTTCGTTCAGGTTTCATGTCAACAAATAATAGTAGGCTAACGTTGAAGGCGCAGTCAGGGATTCCACAGGAGATCACGCTTGTTTGTGTTCATGTTTAAGTTTATTAGCAGACGCATTTTTGTGCAAAAAAACGTAGCCTACATTATGTTAACCAAGGAACCAAATTAAACACGCCTACGATCAACAGCACCGCTGCTGGAAAAAATTCTAGGGGAAACACTGGGTTGGGTGCTATTTTATGATGTGTAAATATGAAGCTGCAGGTTCCTTAATCACCACTAGGTGGCAGTGTTGTCTTGAATTCCATCCTAACCTAACTTGAACTAACTAAATGGATTCCCTGAATGTGTCAAGTAGGCATAGTCAATTAAACCTTTACAAATACTTATTGTTTCATTCATACATACATACATGCACAAATGTATGTAATAGATCTTTCCTTGGAAATATGTTCATTATGTGCAATGCCAGGGTGTCCTCTAAATGCAATTTGGATTACTGATTGATGAAAGATACTAATCCATATTGCTCATTTTAAGTGCAATGAGTGAACATTTAAGACTACTAAGAAAATAAGCAAACATTGGATTAGTATTGTATTGTATTGTATTGTATTGTATTGAGAGATTTTGTCTCAGATATCCCTCTACAGTGTTTCCCATACATTGACTTATATCAACATTGACCACCACACAATGATTTTCCAGGTTGTACTAAATTATGCTTAAAGCTGGTTAGCATCATAACCACGCTGCGCTAATTTGTTAAAAAAATATTGCATTGAAGTTAATTCTGCAAACCTACCACCACAAATAGAATTAAATTCTGTGGGAAACACTGCTCTGGTCGTCATACAGATATCCAGAGTTGAGCTACTGTAGAAATGAGAAAATTAAGTCTCATCACATCTGGTGTGTGTGTGTGTGTGTGTGTTTGTGTTTGAAACCATGGATGGGTAGACATCCTGGCTTTTCTCTCCCATAGAGAAGCAAATATTCTATACCCACAGGCAGTGGTAGAGTCTCTAAGCAGGGGGCTTCATGTGTAGTCCTGCTGCACCATTTTGCCTTCGTCTCAGTTCGGATGCCCTCCTGAATTAGACAAGCTATTTTTCATATATGATGCTTGTACAGGAGCTGGGTCTGCACCTTCTGCTCCGGCTGGTGCTCTTGATGAAAATAGCCTCGAGTTGGTCTGTAGACAGAGGCCCGGTCTGGTTCCACTTTTAGACCATGTTTAGGGGCTTTCCAGCACATGGACCTCCATGTGTTTGTGGAGGCCCTGTTTAATGAAGAACTATGAGTGTCAAGCCCAAACTACCCAAAGCCCGAAGGGGTGCATGCTGGGTGTTGGAGTTTTTGTGTTAAGCCTTAGGGTATTTGAGGAACCATCTGCACCATTTGTATGTGTACTCTTATCTTGTTCTGTGTGGTTGATTCAATTGACTCCACTGAGAAAGAGGATTTTGTTTTATTCAGAGGTGGATAAGTCCTTGCATCCTCAACTGGATTTTTTTGTCTTTCTCAGTTCAAACACATGGTCAGGTTGTAGGTGCTTTCATTGATCTCAATATTGCCTTTATATATCTAAAGGATCTCTCACATGTTTGAAACACATGACCTCCTAGTGCCAAGTCGAGTTAATGTTTAATATGCGACATGCTAAACATCTGTGACTTCTACTATTTTGCAGAAAGACTGGTTTGTTGGGTTATGGTGTGTATTAGAATATGCCTTTGTAAGGTGTTTGTGTCTTGGGCTTGCAGATCTGAGCACTTTTTGTGTTAGTATTCATATAGGCCCACACAAAAGGGTTTCACATTTCAGCCCTCAAAGCCTCTTTCACATGAGTGACCTTGGAAAGTCCCCACTGTGTGTGTGTGTGTGTGTGTGTGTGTGTGTGTGTGTGTGTGTGTGTGTTTTTATAAGAGTGTGTGTATTTGTGTGTGCACTCAGTATGGGTGTGAATGTGTAACTGTGTGTTTGCACATGTGTGTGCCTCTCTCTCTCTTTCTCAGAGAGTGAGTGTGGACTCTACCTCAACGCCTCCTCAACACCTTTCCTACCCACCACTGCACAATTAGCGCGTGAGAAATGTGGGCCTGAGTCCTGTTGCTGTGAGCCCGCAGTTGTTGGGTCTGGGGATTCACTTGTGCTTGTTTGTCATGCTCTCCGTGGGTGTCTAGGTCGGTGGTGCAAGACTGCATTCAAACGGCAAACTGTGCAGGCTGACAAAGTCTGGTGTTGAGTCTGCAAAACTCTAGTATATTCATGTGCCTCAGTGTCAGTCTTTGTGAGGTTTTTGCTTGATTAATATCAGCAATTAATTACATTAGATGAGATTAGATTAGATTCAACTTTATTGTCATTGTGCAGAGTGCAAGTACATACATGGGAATACAGTGCATGGCTATGTAGTATGAACAATTTATGAAAAACATGTACAGGTATGTATTAGCAGTAACATTATAAGAGCAGTAGTAAAGAACAATATATCTATATAATATATATTTATGATTTATGCAGTGTATTAACAGTAATATATTATAGAAAAACAGAATAAATATGAATATGGACAAACATGTACAGTATGTACAGCTATGTGCAGTGCTATCAATACCATTACAGTGCAGAAACAGTGAGTAATAAGAATAAGTCCAGGATGAATTGTATGAAGAGCAGTAGAATATGGCTATGTATAAGTAGAATTACAGAATGTGCATTTATAAATAAATAGAACACTATGGGTGGGATAGGGTAGTACAATTGCAGATATGGCATTAGATACTTACTTTATTTATTTATTTATTTATTTAGCTAAATACATGTATTTAGATACTGTACATTTAGGCTAAATGCATGAGTGTTTATCCAGCAATTATGGGATCATGTGTTTATGTGTGTGTCAGTGTGTTTTGCTTGGTATTTCAGTAAAGGCAGATATAGTGTTAGATACTGTAAAAGAAGGTTAAATGCATTAGTGTTTATCCAGACATTATGGGATCATTTCTCTCTCCCCTGGAGGAGAAGACTGTCTTTGTGTAAAGTAATCTCCAGGTGCCTGTGATTTCTTACTGCTATCTCTGCCCCCTCTTACAGTACACTTTGCATAATACCTCCAAGTTCCTTGGAGACGACTGCAAATAGAGGTTGAGGGGTACACTAAATCCTAGCATCAGGTTTTGTTTGAAAGTCTGAGCCAGAATATCCTGTTAAGAGTGCGAAGTTTAGGTCAACAAGGGTTCAGTGAAAGGACCCTATTGAGAAATGGTCCCATAATTAAGCTGGATGTTTTTGTTGTTTTGTTCACAGGGTGTGGTGCAGTTTCGTTTAGATGCTGCAAGGTGTTGTATAGTCTCACAAGGACTAATAGGGGCTGTGCACAAGAGGTGTCTTGTTTTGAAGCTGTGTGTGTTTGTGATGGTGCGTGGGTAGTAATGCTTTAACCCGTCTGGATATAATACAGCACTTGTGAAAGCACATTTACGCTATCTTTACTGTATGGAAAGTGAGGGGGCAATGCAAGTCAATATGAGGGGCCGGGGGGGGACAGTGCTGCATGATGTGTCTGAAACACCCCCACACACACACACACACACACACACAAGCTGTAAAAATACATCATATGTATACCCCACCAGAGTGGCACAGCTGTCACCTGACCTCCTGACTGCTGGGGAATCCCCGCCGCCTTTGTTCTCATTCCGCCTCATCTCGCTATGGCAACAAGCTCTGCAGATAGATGACAGCGCTGACGGCCAGTCAGTTGTTGTGTTCTACACCGGCTAGGCTAACTACCTGGTGCCCTGCAGTGCAGCTCAGCTGACGTTGAGGTCAGCATGCCTTTTTAAAACGTTGACTTCATTGTGTGTGTGTGTGTGTGTGCGTGTGTGCGTGTGTGTGTGTGCTGCATGAGAATACATATTCGGCAGCCGGGCTCAGTTGCAGCCAGCGGCCAAAAATATGCAGCTTTTCTTATCCGCAGCCTTAAATACTGTTTCCAACGGCAGCCTTAACCCTTGATACCCCCCACCCCCACCGCTTTCAAGTGGAGAGGAATTTCCCCAAATGTCCAGCACCCCTCCCCCAGCTTGTGTTCGCCTTCTTTTCTAACTGTCTTCCTCCTTTGTTATCTCTCTTTCTTTTTCTCTCCCTCTTCCTCCTTCGCTCTTTGTTCTTGTCAAAGGTTGCTTATTATCTGCTTGGTTGTTCTGCATATTATGCATGCTTTCAAAGATGACTATGTAAGTTAATGTTACAGACACATTCTGCTCCAATGTTCGACCGCATGCATAGACGCACACACACACACACACACACACACACACACACACACACACACACACACACACACACATGCACAAGTACTGAAGTACTGTTATTACTCCATACAATAAATGGTTTTGTGGAAACTTCTATTACGTTTGTAAAATGAAAAACTCAGTGTTGTTCAGGGATATCTTGTTGACTGTGTGCGTGTGTAGGAGCATGGGTGATGTTGTAACTTTAGAGTTTCTTTCTTCTCGCTGCTGTGTTCTTAGAAAAATTCTAGGTCTGCAAACTCTGTGTCAGCACTAAAGCAACAAAACCAAACTGTTCTGAACCCATGCAATGCTCAGACGAGATCAACAACAAACACTTCAGCAGCGATACTACAGCGAACTTCTTCAAAACTGCACGGGTGGGGGTTCTGTCAGCCCCACGACGGGGTGTTGTGTGTCGTGCCAGGTGAAGGAGCAAGCTGGCGCGACTCCAGCGGGAAATTCCCCAGACGCAATTGTGGCCAAGTCCGCCAGGCACGTTTGTGGAGAAATTCCAGGATCCAATTCAAATGAAAACAAAGAGGAGAGCTAAGAAGGAAGTTCAGACTGTTCTGTGGCAACATACTGGAAGACCCCATCTTGTTATTTGTGTGTGTGTGTGCATGTATGTGTTTTTCTCCCACAGAACTTCCCTCATTGTTTACCCGCATTAGAAGTCTCTAGTCATCATACGTAGATAAAGTTAAATGCGCCAAAATAATTACTTGCACCACACAGATGTTCAGTGTGCAAAAACGGAATACCAGATCTTGCACAACTCTTACCCTGGTATGCAGTTGCTTAATTCTGTTTGGGTGCAGATAACAGATGCATTAGTAAATGCACGGAATGTGTTATTCTGTTTTGTGAGAAGTAGAAGTAGCTACTTAGATTAGTTCATCTTTTATTTGCCATTTGCTCAGGTACAAGTACATGTGCACTGGAATTCTTGTGCGGGTCTCATAGTCACAAAGATAGAAAGAACTATGTCATAAAAACAAAAACACAATATAAAACAATATACGAGCACAGAAACATAACTGGGTCAACTCCTGTGATTATTATGCAGTGGTCTCGTGTGGCTTGACCTGTATAACAGTGCTTCAGTGAGCTCTGGAGACCATTTTGAAATTTTGCTGAACTGTAAGGAAGGATTGTATAGAGCAAGTGTATTTCCTTGTATAGAGGAAGTGTTCTTGGGTGCTCTTCACAAGTTGATTACAAGTCTTAGAGCGTCATGTAAGCATCTTGCCCTTGCTATTAATCTCCAGAATTTCAATGTCGTCCCTAGACATCTCTGCAGGTCTTGAAATAAAGGTCCGACCTCATCGTCTATGACCAGTGATTTAGTCAAAGACCCTAATAGATTATCTCTGTGTTTCACACAGGAGCTGGAGAGTTTCAAGCACTTCGTCAGTAAGCGGCCACCGTTTGATGTGGTGATCGACGGACTCAACGTGGCCCACAGCCTGGGTAGAGTGAGCCAGTCTCAGACGGTACGCCATGACTCCTTCCTCAATGGTTTTCGCTTTCCAGCTGTTTAGTCTGTTTGGACTAGGCCTTGAGTAAGGCTGAGGAAACAGGGTTACTCATTGGCTTGACAGATGGAACTTAAATATTAACTTGGGAGTGTGCAGACACATGACTAATTGTTTAGCCAAAATAAGCCGTGGAAAAATAGATACTTACTTAGTATCAGAGATTTTTTGGAAAAGATCAAACTATGTCTGAGCTGGAATTTAACTATGATCTTTAGAGAATTGATATGGAAGCTGATTAAATTAGGTTTTTACTTCTTGAAGCTGTTCTCAGGTAAGTCTGAGATTGTTATTTGAGGTGGCCACCAAGAGGCAATGTAGAGCACGACTGCAGGCCTTTGCAGTCTGTGGTTAAGAGACGCAGCGCTGAAATTAACCCCCTAGACACTCACATTTTCCACTCTGCTGAAGATCCCTCACAAGACCACTGTGACAGCCCACCCGCTTTCAAGACCAAGACCTTTCACATTTCAATGGGTGGGGAACACCTGATATTCAAATAGTTTCGCATCAGGGGGCTACAATAAAATGTCCGCTGTGAGAAAGCACAAGCCCACTTTTTTAACACCCCAGATGCATAGTGAGTGGCTGAGTGTGAAGAATCATACCTGTGACATGATCACACGTGCCCGCCAGCTGCGGTGTTACACTTGCCCTCACAAGGAGAGGAGCCGCAGAGGTGAGAGAGAGAGAGAGAGAGAGAGAGAGAGAGAGAAATGGAAACAGACAAATCCTATAGAGCCCTTTTCAGAGCCATGCTTTCCTTTGAACTACAGCTGTTTTGCATCAGCTTTTTTCTTCAGTTAAATCCTTCCCAAAGAGGACTTTGGCCATAAAGGAGCAGGTATTTTTAGTTCTCTTCCCCCTCTCTTTTACCCACATTGGCAGCCTGCAGCGCAGTTCTTGGCAGGAGCCTTTTATCAATGGTACATGGAAATCAGGCAGCACTTCAACAGCACTGCGGAGGTCAGAACAGGCCGTCCACAAATTCTAGATAAACAATGTTTGCTTACATATCTGAGAAGTGCTATGAGATTAGATCCCAAACTATGTACCTGACGTTTGTGCATATGCTATAATTCAAAAACCACAATAATAGTGGTCATGTTTCCTCCATGGTGCCAAACTGAAGCACTACTCACACAAACAGTCACACTTGTGATGATAATTATCTTACCATAGTAAACTACCTTGGAGGCACCTAAGATCTTTCATAGTTACATTCAAGGACTGTTGAGTAGACAGACTGGTAGTTGTTATGATTTGGTCTGGTCTGTCTTTTGCCTCTGGTCGTTGATGATTATCTGACAAGTGCTTGTGGTTTTGGGCTTTGATCACAGCCCTTCATCAGGATGTGTCTGTTTCAGTTAGTCTCACTTCCCCCCTCAGTGACACGTTGACCGAGGTCACACTGTTGTTTTTCCCCAGTCCTGTCCTGTGTGTCACCAATGGATGGGCAGTTTACAGTGACCAGATAGGAAAAGGGAACTATGCATCTGTTAAACATGTGCTACCAATATTGCTATCTCACAAGCTTAAACATAGTGAAGGACAGCCTTCATGCACACACACACACACACACACACACACCCTCTGCAGGGCTCTGCTACGCTTGCACATGGAGTCAGCCAGACCTCTCCATTTGTGATAGCGAGGGGGGATTTTCTGGTTTTGTATGATATGACTAACTTCAGTAACTTTGGTGGCAGTGAAATAACGGCCTCCGCGGCAGAGTTTATTTGCGGCCGTCTCTTTTTCTCCACGTTCTGTTGCGGGACACACTAATCTCCTCCCCGCCTGGCCCCTCTCTCAGATCCTCCCACGTGTCTGCACACCCAGCCAGGGTCTGAAAGTGTCCCCCATTCAGTCAACTTGTTCAAAAGCACAAGTTTGAAGAAAATCAATGGTTAATAGGCTATATTTCACTTGTTATTATATGGTGGTATTTTTTACTTTAGTGTGTTTGAGATGAGTGGATTGGAAGTTAATTTGAACCTTTACTCTTGGGTTGGTAAACGTGTGTGCTTGTGTGTGTGTGTGTGTGTGTGTGTGTGTGTTTTGAATTCTGAATTATCCTACATATCTTATCTTGGTCTATTAAAAAAGAAATCTGTGGAATCCGCCTGCTTAGACACACACAGATATAATTCAAACTAAATTCTCCGTACAACTCAGCCCGTGACTAGACACAGTCACTGGCATCACATGAGCAGCAGCCCGCCTTTATTCATGCAGGAATGACGAGCAGGAAAGGCGAAAAAACTCCCGACTCATTGTTTGCAGAGAGGAGGTACGGGGGGGGGGGGGGTTGGGGTCTGACTGGTCGTGATTGTGGTGTGAGCTCCGGGTGTCAAGGCTCCTGGGAGGTCAGTCAGCGGCCTCGGTGAATCTTTGCTTCTCGGTGAATCTTGCCGCCTTCCACCTGGCTGATGTGGGCCACTCATTTCCGTCTGTGTGATTCAGCAGAAAAGACGTGTACACCTGCCATGCCGCTCCAGCAGCACTTCCTTCTTGAGGAAACAGGATTTGTTCGGAAGTCACTCCTTACTGACTGTTGGTTCCCTAGAAAAAGGGCCGGTGTGAGGGTTGCCAACATTTTACAATCACAGAATAAAATTATACATAGTTAAAAAACATAGTTAAATGACACAACTTTCCTCTCTTTTCCACTTAAATCCGTTTTCTCTTCCAATTAATAACAGTCATAACCTCATGGGTGATGTAGGTTATTATATTGTAATCATCCTTGTTATCATCAGGGATTGTCACATGCGATAAAAAGTGTTCCTGCACTTTAACTTACGGGACATTTACAGGATACGGTACGGTGAAATTCTTGGAAGTTACACTTCACAAAAATACCGGTATTAAAATTAAAATGAACAGGAAGACTGTGTTCAGACAGCACACCTCATTTATTTACATTATCGTCACAGTGTTCTTGTGCAACAGGTTGTACCGAAAAAATTCCATTAGGACTTAGCCGTGTCATTGTAATTAGCAATTAAAGAAAATGGCCATGAGTTTATTTCTACCAGCTCTGAATTCTTGACATACTATTAAGATGTGCCGTGATGGAAATGAAGTGGTTGCTAAATTTACCAGCCCACCCCAAACAAAGCATTTCCTCCAACTATAGCTCCGCCTATTTGTTGTGTCACAGAAAGAGACTACTCCGCATCTGGAGAGACGGGAAACTCCCTGCGATCTCTATGATGGGGTGGGCTAAAACAAAGATTATGAATAGTGTCCTTGCATCTGATTTGTTGTGTGGCTGCTGTGGCACCCCAACCCCCTACTGATTTGATACTAAAGACTGCATACAAAGGGAAATTCCTCCCAGACACCACTGACAGACAAGACTTAGGGAGGTTCTCAGACACTCATTCATTAAAAAGTCCATCTTTCCTCTTGTTGTCTCTCACTGTCTCATGCAGAATAACTGTAAAACCTTTGGTAACATGGTAAAATTACATTGTGTGTGGGTGGGGGGTAACTTCAAAGAGCTTTGTTTTTACTTAGTAGAAGTTACTTTTTCATATGAATAAACATCTATAAATTAAGTAATAGTGCTCATATGATTGTGTCCAGATATTTTTGAGTGTTGTATATTGTTTTTCCATGCAAAAGGTGTAGTTTCCTATGAATGATGTTACAAACTGTCATAAATTATGCAATGTATTCTCTGGGCATGTCTGTGATTATTATACTCATTCACTAGTTACCTACTACGGCAGTCTAAATAAGTGGCCTTCAGTTAAAACTGCTGATCTCTTGTAGCTGTAGCGTTTTGACTATGAGTTTTAACATTTTTTTTCTTCCAGTGAAATGCCACAGCCAAAAGACAAAAATACTGTGTCACATGACCTTCCAAACACCACAATTTGTGAGCCACTGAAAGCAGTTTGTATGCCAATCAGATCTTTTCTAACCTCTGCATGAGAGCGGTTTTACTATGGCACGTGCGTCACAGTTTGTTTTTGTATGTCTCCCTACAGCTGTTGGCTGTGGTCTCGGAGTTAAATCAGCAAGGTCTCTCTATCCTGGTACTGGGCAGGAAGCATATGTTGTTTTCCACCCAGAGTTGGAATCGCCACCACATGAACCAAATTCAGCAAAAGGCGCACTGCTTCTTCACCGAGAATATGTGAGTGCAGTTGGTTGTGCCAGCTTCCTCTGTTGTTTGTTTTACGTCACATGAGCGTACAAAAGCCCACTGCTCGCATAACTTACCGGATGCTGGGGGACATTTACAATAGTTGAGGGTGGAGATAATTCACTAGAAAGGGCATAGGTTTATTTATTTATTCATTTTTCTACACAAAAGAAAAAACTGATTCATTGTCCTTCCCTTTTTGTTAACAGATCTGAAGATGACCCATTCCTCCTCTATGCGGCACTGCACTCTGGTAACCACTGTAACTTTGTGAGCCGTGACCTCATGCGGGACCACAAGGCCTGTCTGTCCAGTGGGCGAACCAGGCAGCTCTTCTTCAAGTGGCAGCGTGGACACCAATTGGTCCTCTACAACTTTGTTCCTGGGAAGAAGGTCCGCTTTCGGGTGAGAGGTCATACCTTTATGTGTGAAAATCAAAGCAGTCATTAATCATCCACAATCCATAACGTTAATATAAACACAGACATAATGTTGTGTTGTTGTCTTGTTTAGCATTTAGTTCTTATAGAGGGAGAGCAGCTTCACAGAAGAGAACTTCTGACGGCAAATTTGAGGAAAAGTTGGTAAACCACCCTTCTCACCTAATTTGAGGGTGCTGATTCTGAATATGTTGTTTGCCAAGCTCAATTCTGAGTTCTAAGCCGCATAATCAGCATTTTAACATAAAATAGCGATTTTCTTTGCTTATTTTTCCCTAAATTGGGTTGATTTCAAAAGTAATCACTAAAACCAAATAAAAGTGTTCTCTAAATACATGTTTGAGCATTAAAGAAGCCATACTATAGTTTATTAACATATTTAATGGGAACATGATTACAGTTAACATGTAATAAACTCGGAAATTCTAATCAAAACACAACCATATTTTTATTGCTAACATAGTGAGTCACTCATGTGGTGTTTAATGCATTTCATCACAATAACAAGTTGCACAGATAACCTTCAAGAATATATCCTACAGTACATATGAACTTAGATAGCGGGAATAAGCCTAATGCAGAACTGCATCTACCATCAGCAACAACCGACAAGTAAAAAACATTTTACTTCTAGTAACACTGGATTTGGTATGTGTGCTTGCCTCCATACTAGAGCTTGATAATGTGCTCTTCTAATATGCCATTGAGCAGCATCACTTGTTGGTGGTAGAGCCTCCGATCCTCGACATCTAGAAAACAGAGTGGCTCTGGCATAGTGTTGTCGCGATACCAAAATTATGACTTGATACAATACCTGCCATAAATATCTTGATACTCGATACTGAAACGATATCCAAATCCTAAAATATCTGGAAAAGAAAGGACACAGGCCTCCTCCAAGTGTATTGAGTCATTTGTGTTGAATTTGGTGCACTTTTGGTCAATTCTGGGTTTTAAACTTCTAAACTTCCTACACAATTATTTTTGTAGTCAGTAAAATAGTAGTTTGTGTGTGATTAAGTCCTTTATTGTTTGTTATAGCTCATTTATATTGTGTGGTGTTTTGGCAATACCGTATTTTCCGGACTATAAGTCGCTCCTGAGTATAAGTCGCATCAGTCAAAAAATGCGTCATGAACAGGAAATAAACATATATAAGTCGCACTGGACTATAAGTCGCATTTATTTAGAAAAGTATTTCACAAAATCCAAAAACAGAGACTATGTAACTGGATTATTGAGGCCAAAAAGATTAACGTTAATGAAGACGAAGGAGTGAAGGCAGCAAAGAGGAGAGCAAGGTAATTGCAAAGCAAAAAATTGGCAGCAGATTAAATGCTCATGAGAGAGAAAAAGATGCAGTTTTAGACGTGACTGAAGCAAGCCAGGCGATAGGCCTATAGGCTCGATGGTAATTGTAAAGCAATTTACAAAAGATTCACTGAACAAAAATGCTTATATGATACATGAAAATTTAGCTAAAAATGTGGAGAATGCGATGCAATCAAGCATGTTGGACGATATTTTGCCACAAGCTGGCAACAGAAAAAATGCTCGCTGGCCACCTCCGAGGGAGCGTGAGAAAAAAAGATGCAAACCAGGGCCTAAATTTCAGCGCGGGATTACAGGGTATTGCGCATAAATTATTACTAAGTATTGAGCATACTAATAAAAGTCCCGCAACTCTAGCCACGAGAAATTCCCACACATTTTATAGCGCTGTCTGACGTTAATCTAATAATGGAGCGGCCTGATTGCGGGACTATTGACTGGACGGACCAACTCTGACTTCAATTGAACCCCATACAGAGACACACACACACGCGCGCGCGCAGGACCACTTTGGAGGTGCCTCTCTCTCTCTCTCTCTCTCTCTCTCTCTCTCTCTCAGCAGGATTTGTCACCGCTAAAGTCAAATTATAGCCTAGCCTAGGTGCTTCTACACCAACCGCTATCGACAGGAAAGGAAAACAAATGTTTAGCGATCAGTAACCGTCAGGAATTTTGCAAACACAGATGCATGACAGCATATAATATAACGCGAGAGAACATGGATGTGTTCTCCATTTGAGGAACGTTATAATCGATTGCGGACGTGAACAGACAGCTACAGACACGGAGAGCATAGTAGGCCTACTTTCACTTTCTGTGCATATTCACGTGAAAGATAATTAGTTTTGTTTTCAAATGTTTTCATGCATGTCTAGATAACGGGTGAGGAATGTTTAGGGGACAGACTATCGTAAATCCTATTATGTCAAAGCACAGCACCTTTATTTGGACCATGGCTTGTAAGCTATTCGAGTCAGCTATAGGCCTTTATTTCTTGCGTTTTACCGGCATACCGGTAGGCTATCAATGGCAATGGTTCATTACGTTTCATGTATGAAAGAGTGTCGGGATTTCCATCCGCTTATTGCGAGATAAGGCATCCGCTTTCATTCATTCATGGAACGTGTGCTGTGCTGCAAGGGAAACCTTATTCCATATAGCCAAAGAGGTCTAAGATAGACTAAATTTAATTATTTTATAAATTATGCATGATTTACTTTTTTTTTATATAAAATTCGTAGGCTGATACCTGGCAGCAACAATTGTGTTTAAATGTAGGTTATTGCTTCAGCCTCTAGCTCAGAAAGGGGCTGCGTGCGTGACTGGTAGCTTGAGAGCAACGTGTTGGAGACTCATGGTGTAGGATGATGACTTTTTCATTGGCAACAATATTAAACCAACCAACAATTTACATTATTAAGAAGAGCTCTTTTATGAGTTAAATTGAAGCAAAATTATACTGGCTTTTATTTGTCCGAATCTGAGGCCCGGCTATAAATAGAATCCCGGCCATAATTTGAGCATTTAAGTATGCACGTGTGTTTCAGTCATAGCGCAAGCACTAATCTCTGACTGAAAGTGCACAGGACTTGTGCATTTGAGAGGTTCTCTCAAGGCTGTAGACGCTAATGTTTCATGTAGGGTTCATGTCTGTTCATATAAATTAACATTTAAAAACATGTTCAATTATATAATTTTTTTCATATATAAGTCGCACCTGACCATAAGTCGCAGGACCAGCCAAACTATGAAAAAAAGTGCGACTTATAGTCTGGAAAATATGGTAAATTACCTTTAAAGGCGCCATGTGTAATGTCCGCCAAAAATCAATACATACTCCACATTCCATAAAAGATGGGGGCAGTATACCTCCAGAAAGTGAGTTGGTCTACCCTAGAGTAACAGCCAAGAAACGTGTATTGCAGTTTGGCTGGCGGTTATGTTGCCCGCATACCGCCTCCCATGGCCGAAACTGGTATTATGACACCTGTCGGGCTGTGGCTAGTAATTTAGCATGCTAATTCAGGTTGATATCTCTGCAGCACTATACCTTGTCATTTTTTTAATGACATTATCACCCTTATTTCTTATCATTCTTTTGATGTGCTCATTTTTTGGATATTCTTACCTCAATTCTTACACATGGCACCTTTAAATAGCCAAATTAAGCAAGATCAAGGTCAGTTCAAATTACTGCATGCAAATCACTTAATGCTATGCCGAGGAGCCTAATCTTTAGGCCATCTGATGTAGGCTATCCTAGGCCATCCTGTGTTTATGGGATTTCTTTGACAGTTGCAAAGGGAAAAAAGTGAAGATAGTCTTCTTTGCTCCCAGTGTAATTTAATAAGTACGTTTCAACCACTTAGGTCTTAATCAGATAGGCCTACTGCAATATCTGTGTGCATTCCTACATTAGATCTATTTTTTTGATAGTTAACATAATTTGCTACCACATAACAAATACCAGATAACAATACAAAAGTTTCTTACAAACTTTCCTGCATACTTCTTAAATGTGCTGCAGTCAGATGGGTGTCCTAAAGACGTAACTAGATCTTGAGCATCTATTACCAGTGTTGAATGCAGTTTTTGCAGTGATCACTACTGGACATTCCACATTGCTAGACAGCACTTGAGTGAGGATAGACTTATTTCCACTTCACCAATAACCATCACTATCTGTAATAGTTACAGTGCAGGGACATTAATCAGTTCATAGCTGAGGATTTGTCCTAGGTCCACTTCCCTTTCAGCATCATATGCAGTAATGATGAGCTGGAGAATGTTTCTTTTTGTTGCACTATAAAGGATATCTTGTCTAAATTGTTTGCAAATAATGCAGTCTCCATAGCACTCTTCAGCACTCCTCAAACATGCACTCTTCCATTTTTCTGCATGGCTGGAATTTGAATGATAGAAAAGAGCACCAGTGAGATATTTTAACTAGGCAAGCACAGTCGCCTAGTTAAGTTACTGTGTAAATCCTCTGTAAAGACTGACAACTGTTCATAATAGTTAGTGACAAAGTACTTTCTACAGAAAAATGAGCAGTCACCTACTATTCTATCAATTAATTATCAAGGAATCTATTTTGTTTCTAAACGTCATACTGAATTTTAGCTATTATTTTAATTTATATTTTAATTTTAGCTTATTTTCATTTGCTACTTGAGGGTCATTGGGGTAATTCCTGTCCTGTCCTACAACATATCTGATACATAAAGAGTTTATTAATTAGTCCTATGATATCTGATGGCAAAACCAAAAAGTATGTGAATTACTAATTAGCAAGCTTAAAACTCAAAATTGAGCTTGGTAAACAAAATATTTGAATTCAGCACCCTCAAATTGTGTGAAATAGCCCCTTTACTGACTTTTCCTCAAATTTGCCAACAGGACTTTTTCTGAACGTTTGTTAGCTAACTGCTCTCCCTCTAGTATATGAGAAGCTGAAACTGTCAGGCACAATCACATAACATATTTAACTAGATACAAAACACAATATTTGGTTTAGTATCGTTATTGATTATATTGAAACAAATATGGCAGTCATCTATGGACCTCATTACACATTTTTTTTTTAAATCAACTGATAATCTTATGCTTATTTATTTATTTTTACAGAAAATACAGAGTTATGACACCATCGCTCAGACCAGTGCAAACACCTGGCATATACCCTTTGACGAAGAAGGTACAGAGAGAAGTACATATGAAGTTCCCCAGAAGTGGTTGTGCCTTACCAGATTAAATTGACAAATGCTCTGTAGTTAATGTTTTGTGTTGCCTTCTTGTGTATTACTACAATAAAGTCTAGTTTGTTTTTCCACCTGCCATCTTTTCTTTGACTTTATACAAACATATCTATTACTATGCTGTAAAATAATTCTGATAAATTGTTGGATAGTGTTAATATCTGGTAGGAAAATGGTGTCACGGAGCAAAGAAGAAAGAAGTCTTAAAAGATGTTAAGACTCAAAGACTCAGCCAGGGGTGCGTTACCCAAAACCATAAGTTGCTAACAGGAAACCAGAGAATGTCTAATATGGGCTCTGGGGAAACGCATCCCAGAGACAAATGCCTAGGCTCAGGTTGAATACATCAGATTACATTTTTTTTTTCCATTGGTGGCTTTTTATCTTCCGGACGCACTGCACTTTTGTGGTCGTTTGATATGTTCAGCTTTGGACAAACTAACTCAACTCACTTCAATTAATAATTTAAAACAAAAATAAACATATGAGAGTCTTCAACATGTGACCCGGATTTGGAATCTACAGTTTGATACTACTTCCGGGAATTTTACTTTCGGTTGGGCAGTGTTTACAAATTCCTGTATTTTCCCTTAAAGTTACGGTTTCCTTAGACTGCTCGACAACATGTCCCGTGGATCAAGTGCAGGGTTCGACCGTCACATTACCATATTCTCACCGGAGGGCCGGTTATATCAAGTCGGTCAGTATTGAATTTCACTTCTTTGTAGAACCTGGGCTTGCTAGTTAGCAAGCTAGCCAATGTTAAGTGCTCTGTCATTCTACCAGAACTGTCTTTCTCTGCGAAACTTTTCACTCCTTGAAGGCAGCATGCGTTGTTTTCAGAATATTATAGAATGTGTGCTTTTGTTATTTGTTTCTCAACTTACAAGTCATTATTACACTGTTGTCTGCTCTGGTTAAGTACTTTGGCTACGTTTGTTAGCTACGTTACCTCACGTTAGCCAACATAGTCATTGGTGAGACAGTGAGTGCGGTGATTGTAACCACTGTCTATACATGTACAGAATATGCATTTAAAGCCATCAATCAAGGTGGCCTTACATCAGTTGCTGTTCGGGGTAAAGACTGTGCAGTTATCATCACGCAGAAAAAAGTCCCGGTAAGTTATCTATCTATCTTCTCGAGGATGCTTAAACAAGGCCATACCAAACATTAACGTTACTACCTCATGCCGACTTTACTTAACTTGGAGGTGCACTCAATTCCTTAACGCTACTTGACTGTCATGAGGTCACTGTTTAGTGGGGGAAAGGGAAAATATGATTTATAGACCGCACGTTGTGTTGTGTTGTGTGTAAACACATCTCTCTCCCTCTCTCTCTCACTCACTCACTCAGGACAAGCTCCTCGATTCCTCTACTGTCACCCACTTGTTCAGAATCACAGAAAGCATCGGCTGCGTAATGTCCGGAATGACAGGTTAGCACAAGTGAATGGCCATTTAACATATATTCGGACCATAATAGGCAGCTTCTTCCCTGCTCAATCATATGTCTTCCCCAAGCCGACAGCAGATCCCAGGTGCAGAGGGCCCGTTATGAGGCAGCTAACTGGCAGTACAAGTATGGCTACGAGATCCCCGTGGACATGCTGTGCAAGCGGATTGCAGACATCTCTCAAGTGTACACGCAGAACGCTGAGATGAGGCCGCTTGGCTGCTGTAAGTAGCAGGCAGTTAAGGCCGTGTGATGAAGCATAAACTATCATGACTGGCATGGGCTGTGGCTTATCTACTCATCACTCTCTTTACAGGATGACTACTAGTATAAACAGACATCACAAGTGAATGATTTTGACTGCACTCCTGTTCATTGTTTTTAAGTCGTCCTTCCTAAATGATGTGTGAATGTGAGCTTGCTCACTCACTGTATTATCTCCAACTCCTATATGTATTCATTTCATATTCATTTTGAAGGCATCTGGTTTTACACTGTCAAAATTGTATTGCCTACAGAATAACAAAGCATTGTCAAGTTCAGTCAGCACATTGCTACAGTCATAGCTCCTATAGGCTGTTTGTCAAAAATGTGGTCATGTAGTGACACTGTGGCTGGTGTTGTCCAGGTATGATTGTCATCGGTATGGATGAGGAGCTGGGGCCTCAGCTGTACAAGTGTGACCCTGCGGGTTACTACTGCGGCTTTAAGGCCACGGCAGCCGGTGTCAAGCAGACAGAAGCCACCAGCTTCCTGGAGAAGAAAGTCAAAAAGAAACTGGATTGGACTTACGAGCAGACAGTTGAGGTGGGTGTGTGTGTGTGTGTGTTTTATATGTTTCTGTCAGAGGTCAAACTACAACCCAATGTGAACTTTGTGAGTTTGGGGAGTGTAGGCCAGATAAGACCTCAAAAAAGTTTGGAGGAGGATAAACTTACTGCTCCATTTTACCATTAGCCTCAAAAAAGGTTGATATTTCATACTCTTCTGCTGGGTTTTCATGCTGTTTGAAATCACTGGAAAGTACTCTGTTCTGACACATACAAAATCCACGAATGTGAAAGTCAGCAACATTTCACAGATGTCCTAGAAAGTGTCAAGTGTTACATAATGGAAATAATGTGTCAGGTTTTTGCGTAATAGTGGCTTTCAGCATACCTCTTCCTATGATTATACTCAAACATTCACACCAAAACCCCAAGAGGCCCCATTCAGTAACTGAGCATTTACATTTGAAAAAATAATGCTGTTGTACACTATAGATTGTATTGTCACGGCATGATGTGCAATTCTATTGACACAGATATTGGTCAGAACCAGACTGACTACAAAGCACAGCATGAACATCAATGCGTCAATGTAAAATGAGGCTTTTTACTTGATGGTGCTCACACTATGGGTGATTTCTATTCTGATGTAGTTTTTGTAAGTGTTTTAAAAAGGGTAGTATTTTAATGCCATTATTTCAGGGATTTTACATTTTTCATAGGGTAGTGAAGATGAAATGCAGCGGGTTTTATAAATGACCTCAGGCTGGATTTGAACCTAGGCCCTTGCTGCGCTACAGTTCCTCCCAGCTAGTCTATTAATGTTGAAATGATATTATTTTTCTGAATTATGAAATGATATCATGACATCGCTACAAATACAGTATGTTTTTAAAATCAGCCAACATCAATGTAGGCTATAGGCTACGTAGATAGATGATAGATAGGCTAGATAGATTGATAAATAGCCTAGCCTACTTTATTGACGCTTGGTGAAACAGCATGGAGTGGATATTTAGGTTCAGATGCTTGTTCTTTTCCTTTTTGAGTATGTAATGATCCCAAAACTTTACTTGAAAACTTTAGACATTCTCTGCCATTTATGGATATATTGACTCCGTCTCCGCCATCGCGCCAGCTAAATTCAGAATGTACGATTCACGCGCTAGTGGTGTGCTTCCTGAACAACGGTCCGTGTGGAACAATCAGATCCCTGCGCGTATAGTGCGCGTCATAGAAATTTAACGAGGCTTCGAGGCAGGGTTTTTGCCTCGAGTGATTTTTGTAATCGAGTTATTCGAGTAACTCGATGAATCGTTTCAGCCCTAATATTAAGGCCAGGTAGTTCCTTTATGTGCTGTGTGTATGTGTCCATCCTGTATTATATGTACAAATAAAGATACATTGAGGATAAATTGATGGCCTTGGTGCTCAGGAACACGTGGTTACTGTTTTGATAGACAGAAAGCATAATTTATAGTCTCGTCATTTGTAGAAATGTCTCATTGCGCATGTGCAACATGCACGTGCAAGGCCACTGTTCCCGGAATAGTGATTTTAACAAGTACCAGTAATTCATTAAGTTATAGTTTCTTTACTTTATGACTATAAGTGAAATGAATGGACCAGCAGCAGTAATTGATTCAGATCCGGAATAAGCATCTGGTTTTGGGTTAACCTGGGATTTGCTTGCCAGCTCATTGTGCATGATGTGTGCTCCTCTATTCTCTCTTCTCTCTTCTCTCGGTGGCTCTCTCTGTATGACTGTTGACATCTTTGTCCTTCTGCAGACGGCAATAACGTGTCTGTCCACGGTGCTCTCAATCGACTTCAAGCCGTCAGAGATCGAAATCGGTGTCATCACAAAGGATCAGCCCAAATACAGGTGGGTTACCGTGGGAACTGTGTTATGGTGTAAAGGCACATGAAAGCGCTCGCTCTCTCTCTCTCTCTCTCTCTCTCTCTCTTTTTCTCTCTCTCTCTCTCTCTCTCTCTCTCTCTCTCTCTCTCTCTCTCTCTCTCTCTCTCTCTCTCTCTCTCTCTCTCTCAAAGAAAACAGGAAGTCTGGGTGCACAGTGCAATGCAAGAGCTTGGCTGACAGGAAAGGCTCAGGTGTAGGCTAATGAATGCAAAGGAGAAATGATATCAGGTTTTAATAGGACAAATTATGTTTCACACACGCTGCTGCAGCTGCTAGAGGTGCAGTGATGGTTCAGAATGCCTGCTGCCTGGTTCAATGCAGATTCAGTTTTCCTAGTTATCTCAAATAGTGAAGTCAGCAGCAATAAATTCTGTCAATATGTTTGTGGTTTCTACCCCATGTTGGTGTGTGTGTGTGTGTTTGTGTGTGTGTTTTTTTCCTGGTCAGGATTCTTACTGAGGCAGAGATCGACACCCATCTTGTATCCCTGTCTGAGAGGGATTGAAGAGGCCCTGACCACTGACGTATTTGCGAGTTTGTGCTGCGCTAAGCTCATACCTGAGCAGTGCAGCAGCCCCCCCCCCCCCGTCCTTGTCCCAGCCCAGGAAGCACTACAACACACAGCTGGCTGCTTTTGCATGGATCAGTCAGGCAACCCCCTTTTTGCTGTTTATTTAGCTTTTTCAATTTCTGGTTCAATAAATACTTTTTTGAAGAAAAAAAAAAGTTGCCTTTTGTCAGAGCTGGAGTGATGTCGGAATTTATCAGCACTACTTTTTCAAGTGTGAGTGTGTGTGGAGGGGGGGAGGGGGTGTCTGTGCATTATTACATTAAACAACAGTACTAACACTACCACTATCTCATGCTGTAATGTATCTACAGTAGCAAAGCCGTTCGGTAGTACATTCGCATGCAAAAGGACACCACCGGTCAAAATTTCCGTTACTGTGAATATAAGCAGGTAAAAATGGACCTGCTTTCCAAAAGGCATATACATTTAAACACATTTCTTAAATATCATATAATTCTTATAAAATAAAAGCAAGATCATTTTCTCGTCTTTTACCATTTCAAAAGAAGGGTGATTGCCTGAGGCATAGATTTGGGCACTCTGCATGGTCAATATTT
The DNA here is from genome assembly GCF_018492685.1 of Alosa sapidissima. Taxonomy (NCBI): domain Eukaryota; kingdom Metazoa; phylum Chordata; class Actinopteri; order Clupeiformes; family Clupeidae; genus Alosa; species Alosa sapidissima. Next base: position 21,483,483 of record NC_055975.1, on the reverse strand, counting down.
AGTAACGGCCCCTTTGGCAAGTATCCGAGCTTGCAAATGCTTTTGTACTTTGTGAATTATTGTGTAGGGGATTTCGCCCCCATTTTGCCTTGCAAAAGGCGTCCAGTCCTGTCTTGGGTCATCAAGTTATCTGAGAACTGAAATCTTGTGCCCATTTTTTTTGCATGGCACTCCTTTCCCCTTTCTTTCAACCTGAAAATTGTACAAAAAAAAAAAAAAATAGCACACTAACTTTGTACCTTCGGGGGACCAGAGGAGATCTGTTAACTCTTTACAGTAACAGAGATTTTGACACGGGGTGCCCAAAGTTTTGCATGCCACTGCACGGTTACCTCCCTCATGGCCTGTACAGCAAGAGTAAAAGAGCTCTTCACATGTAAAACACAGACCGCACCACTCCTGGAGTGACTTCAACAACACGGCCTTCATTTGCATGGAGAGGCACTCTCACTCTCCCTCTTTCTCTCTATCTCTCACACTATCTAAAGAAGGTAGACTGGCCCTGTCCAAACCTAATGTCAAGGTACTCGAGGTATGTGTGTGGGGGTTTGGATTTTCCGAAGTGCCGAACCCCGTCATTTCTCGGATGTCGCTGAATCACTGCACTCTTTATGCACCCCCCCCCCCCCCAATGGGTCCCGAGTCCCTCGACCTGTCCCTGGCTGCTCCAGGTCTCCTCTGAGGTGAGGTGCTGCTCTCAGGTTATGACTGCATCATTTGCATCACATCCTTTCATGGGGACTGCAGGCTCCCAAACCACTTAAAAGCAAACAACAATGGCAGAATCGCCCTGGCGTCTCATCCGGGCTGGCGAGTCAAGTGCAGCCGGAGGTAGAGCCCCCTACAGCACTTTCAGGTTGCTATTCAAATGGGGAAAACCGCACGCACACCTTTTGTGCTCTACTTACTGGAAGAGGGTGTCATGAATAAAACAGGCATGCTGATGAGGGGAATTGTGATGTAAAAGCACTATCGTCATGTGACGTGTGATATGTGCACACAGTCACACAGAGTGAGCAAGGAGGTTCTTAAGATCATAGGCGGAGATGTGTAGGTGGTAGAGTGGTTGTGCTTGGAGGGGGATTTTTTTTTCTTTCTCTCTCAGGCCTCTGAGCGTCTGGTTTTAACCACCTGGTTATTTTTGAGTACTCTATTTTATGGCGGGTGTTATGTGGCTGTGCGTTTTTGCGGCGGGCGTCCAGTTTCCTGACTGTCCAGATTGACATCATGTGCTGTGTTTAGAGGCTAAACTAGGAAGGTTCCAGAATGTGATATTGACCAACCACCCCCCTGGAAAGACAAGGGAGGACATTCAGCCTTTCCATTGAAGTACAAGTACAAGAACACAAGTGGCTGACATGGCACACAATAGTAACTCATATGATTTAAGCATGATGTAGCCATCATAAAAAAAATGTTTTTCAAAAACAAGTGTGCACTAAGAGAAATTTGTTGAAAGTAGTCAGTTAGTAGTTGGCTATAAAGTCACTGTGTGTTATTGTTCGAAGAGAAGGAACTAATCAACAATGGCTTCAGTTAATTTCATTCAAAATCCACTAGCGGGGGGTGGAGTGTGTGAGTCCTGTGTGACTCGGACTGGGAAGGGGATTTTTGGGTTCTGCCAGCAGCACTGATCCCACCCAAGCCCCCCAACAGGAAATACCAGTGTACTCAGCTGACGGATGTCCGAATAGAGGCTGTGACAGATATTTCCCCACAGTGACAAATCGCCAAGACTCAACCAACCAAGCCGCCGCCGCCACTCCCACCCCCCCCCCCCCCCCCCCCCCCCTCCCCCTCAACAGTATACAACAGAGTAAATTTAGAAATAACATGGCGCCAGACAAGATAGTTTGTTGCTTTTTTTAATTTACGGGAGTGTGGTAGGTACTCTTCACAGATGTAATTTTGGAACATACATTTTTTCCAAAGAAACTTTGTACAGATATACATTAATATTTATAAAAATAAATCTGTTTCTTTACACAAATTTACAACATTTATACACCGTACTCTGAAGTCTGTGGATGAAAATGCTCCTTTTCTTGAGGTGTGACGTGAGAAAATAAAAAATAAAAACCACGACACATCTCTCACTCTGTTGAACTGTGAACTTCACTGGCTTCTCTGTCCCAACACTTACAGGTAGCCTTCTGTTCCTGGGGTCTGCTTCTCTCCCTCTTTCTCTCTCTCTCTCTCTCTCCCCTCTTCTGGGCATCCAGACTCCAGACCACTTCATCAGGCTTGGCCAGCCCAGGCCTGGTGCTGCTCCTTGGCCTTCGCTGTTGACAAGTCCTGGCACCATCTCTCTCACCCCATTTTACAGTCTTTCAGTCTTGCTCACTCAAACATACTGCGTTACTGCGGCCACATACATATGACTGCGTTGCATCCTCTATCCCATCAGCTGGATATCATCAAAGAACTGTAAAGAGAAACAGACAGATTAGGGCTGAGCAGAGAGCTTGGGGGAAAGAATGTGCTGACATTGTATGCAAATTGTCAGCCAAGCTGAGACCAATAACTATGTGCTGTTTGAGAGCTGTGGGGTGGTACACACCTCGTCATCCGACTGGTACTGGTCGTCCTGCTCCTGCTCCTCCTCCCCACTGTCCTCCGACTCACTGTCGGGCAGCGCGCGTAGATGCTGGGCGGTCAGCTCGTACAGCTCCACCTGGATGGCGCCGTTGGGCCGGCCGAAGGTCAGGTGGTATGGCGTGTGGCCGCCGTACGTCTGGCTGTTGACATCGGCCCCTTTGCTGATGAGCAGGTGCACCAGGTCATAGTTCTGAAGGTCCACGGCCAAGTGAAGGGGTGTCCGACCATTACACTGCTCCTGAGCGAGAGGAAGGAACACAGGCCATACGTTAGTGACCACAAGCTTTTACCAAACACCACAGCACAAATACTAATTCTGACATTAAATGTAAAGTTAGTCCAGACTTCTTCATTAGACATGAGATGGTCTACTTATTTAGCTTATTCTGTAATTCTATTTTACTTGTTTGGCTTTTTCATATACTTTTTTTGTTTTTTTTGCTACTGAGCAGCAAAACTAAAAGTAAACTAAGGTGTTATGCAGAATTAATAAATCCTGATGCCTACCTGTGCATTGATATCAGCTCCAAGCTCAACGAGTCTCTCAACCAGCGAAAGGTAACCAAATATGGAAACCTGGTGTAAACAGTTTTGACCTGAAAAAAGCACACACACACAAAAATACACCATCAGATTTGAGAAATGCGTAGGCAGGTGTGAGGAGGCCCCAGGCTGCTTGCAGTAGCAGCAGAAAGGGGACTCCAGACTCCAGAGATGAATCAAAGGCCCAAAGGTGGGGGAGGGGTGGTGGTGGTGGTGGTGGTGGTGGTGGTGGTGGTGGTTCCTTACCACTGTAGTTGAGCGTGGTGAGCATGGCGGAGAGCTGGGAGCTGGTGCAGGCCTGGGTGAGCACGCTGAAGCAGGTGACCGAGCCCTTCCTGCAAGCTATGTGCAGGGCCGTGTTGCCGCTGTCATCCACCAGCTGCGGGTCGCAACCGGCGCGCATCAGGTGGGCCACTACCTCCGGCTGCTCAGTGATCACTGCCAAGTGCAGCGCCGTCTGAGGGAGAGGAGGAAATCGTTCAAATCTCTGTGGAACCTTTGTGCTTCCCCCTTTTAGTTTCATTTTAAACATTATTTTTTTCCACTTGTTTCCCCCTTGTGCATAGTCATGTGTTAAAAAATTTCAGGTGTGAAAAAAAATTACCTGTCTTTGATAGTTCTGTATGTTCAGGAAGGGGTCATTGACTGACAGGTCGATCATCTTCATGGCATGATCTTTGGCTTCATGAATGATTGCCAGATGCAGGAACCTACAAAAATGGAGGGGAGAAAACCCATTAACATCAAAGCTTCCAAAAACCAGTCAGGTGTTAAACGTGTGAAAAGTGTGGACAACTACGAATAGCAGGGGAAGTTCTGTTATTTCCAGTAGTAGTGGTTTGACACATTGGCGTGTTAACGACTAGTCGGATTCCTGGCACGCCGCCCGGGACTTTCCAAGCTTGGGCAGAGTAACAGCGCCGCCCACAATTGACGCCACGCCAAAGTACAGTCCGTCCCGATGTCGACTTTATGTTTACGTAAAATCCATTATGATTGTAATCACTGCGGTCTTGGCTACGTGTGCCGCTGAGCCTTACACTTTTGCACAAGCACCAATAAGTTGTATTCTTCCATTCTAAAATTAGTTAAAGCAGTAGGCGTTGCATGCGGAAATGCTCGTTTTCTGCAAGCGAGCGCAAAGACTGCGGTAGAAAGGCTACCTTTTAATTAACGCTTTGCGCTGCAGTTTTTTGTAGTTTTTTTTTAGTCTTTATGGAATAAATGCTTAAAAATAATATCACACACATACATTAGACCTATAACGTTCTGCTTTTTAAAGAAAATTAACTTTCAACACTTACGTGTCTCCGTCCTCGGTCATTTCTTTCCTCCATGGTTCACAGCAGTCTTCGGCTATCCGGGGAGCTGGTTCGCTATCCAAACGCACTCGCTCTAGTTCGGCAGCTACATCCTCTCTGAGCGAATCCACACCACTATCAAGACGATCGTCGATGTTCTGAAGCCCTTTCCCAAACTTGGAATCTCGACTCTCGGCGTTATAATCCATTTGGTTGTGCCTATATGCCTGGTAAACATCCATTGTGTTGTTGAACCCTGAACGGTTGTCTTGTCACTGTGCTCTTGACTTCTCCGACTTCAGCAGTGTTTTAAAGAATCTGGTGGGCGGAGCTTAACTAGTTCGGGAGGGGGATTTCCAAATGCATTTGACTGATGCCTCAACAGCAGAAGGGAATTTATTCAGGACATACGGGGGGGATTTCTCCCCTGAAACAAGTAAAGAAAATTAAAACTGAAAACCCGCGCTTGGAAAATCAAAAAAGAGGAAAAAGTTGGGTCGTTTTGCACCGCATGTATAAAGCTACGTATAGCCAACATTTCAACATAGGCTACTTACAAGTTGCATTGAGCAACTGCTGAAAGCTTCCTGTATCTAACGTTTTGCAGCTGAAGTTGATGTTAGCAGCTTATTGTGCTTTATATATCCTTTTTTTAACAGCAGCAGTTATTTGCAATAAACTAGTACAACCTCATAACCATTGGCTTTAAGCATGGGCATTTAATAAATCCATAGTTGCAATGCATTTCCTAGTGTGAGTAATAGCCTACACTGCATGACTCACTACACTTCCTACTTGTTGCTGTTATATAGCCTACTTTATGGACAGTAATATAGCCTACTACTGCTTTACTCATATGATACTGCTTTTTTTATGACCCACAAGTGGCTATAATTTGACACTAAACCACAGGTCTAAAAGCAGGTGTACTGGAGTCATTGGCGCTATTATAAGCAGTGTACTAACATCAATTTACTGCTATGCTTTCTAGTGTACCATTAACTGAAATATGAATAATGAGGTGTTGGACAAAAATCTATTTCTCTCTGTCTTGCACAAAGCTGACTTTTTGTGACTGATAAATGTGTTTGGGTTTTTTACCTGCATTATACAACTTACTTGTAGCCTATGTAAAATCATAAATAAAATAAATTAAAGTATCTATATTATTTATTGCACTTATTCCTAAAAACAGGTAATATGCAAATCTAAGGTACTTGATACTTGGTTAATACTGAGAGACTCCAATGCTGTAATACAGGTTTCCCCTCTTGTGTGTCAGTCATTGGACCCATCATCCTCCAGCCAGGCATTTACATGTGAGAAACCCTCTGGGCTTTCTGTTCCCTGGACTCTTTCTGTTTGCACAACTGTTAGCACGCACCCTCTTCGCCTCGCTCTTTCTCAAACAAGCACAGCTTGGCAACAGTAACCAGGCGCTCAGTACACACACAGTGGCCCAGTGCACTTCCTTTCTTTGCCTTGTTACGTCAAGCCGCTTAGTTGTGTCACAGCTTTACTTTTTGGGCTTGACATAATCAAATGTAAATATGGCCATCTGCGTGTGTGCATGATGGGAGAGGTTTTTTTTTTTTAAATGGGCCAGAATCCCCTAGCCTCACTAGAAGCTTCATCTCTAAGTCAAGGGCCTTTCCAGTGTCTGAAAGAGCAAGGGATCTCCCTGATGAACTACGCCTGGGTTTCCTCCTGTAAAGACGTAGGCTAGTGCCAAAATTATAGGTTGTAATAACAAAAAAATCCACCTGGTGCCTTCCGAAACAACTCATATCTAAAAACCAAATCGACATCTTTGACAATATGTGTGAGGAAAGTGTTTTAAGCTATGATGTGAATCTTTTTAATCTGTTTGTTAAAATGTAATAGTATAATACACTTTACTACATAACATTATATTTGACCATACCGTACTACACTACACTACACTATTCGCTGGCATTATAGTTCAGTAAACTTAATGGAGTATTATTATACATGTGGGTAGTTTCTATAAACTTCTGAATGAAGGGGTTTTGGTCTTGGACTTATCAAAACTATTTATCTGTTGCGTCAATCCCTGAGGCTGAGCAAGTACAGTCTGTACATCTGACATTAATCAATTATTTTAAGAATGGGGTGTGAACCATAAAGCACGCCTTTATCATGACATCAAACAGGTTGAATTTCAGACATCAGTAGTGGCACGTAGAATGGCAGTATGCCAGGTGGTGTGTGTTTTTTTTGCGGAATGAACACAGGAAGTGATTCGTGCTTTGATTTTTTTTTTCTTCTGTTAACCGCAGCTCGTGTGACAGGGTGGTCAGACGGCCGGCACATCCTGAGATACACCCAGTCCGGCACATGGAGTACTCCGTCGATGGGAACACATCAAAGGCACGCAAGCTGTGGCCGGGGCTGCACAACACACAAAGATGGACTGACAGGGTAGGACTGAACACAGGAGTGTAACTACTCTGTGTGTGTGTGTGTGTGTGTTTCTGTGAGAGAGAGAGAGAGAGACTGGCTAATATGCATACTGTCAACACTCAGATTTTATATAATGTAAAGAGCGGCGTATTCCTGCAATTCCGACAGGCACTATTCCGGCACTATTCCCAGACACTTTAGTCATTTATTCCCAGCACTACTGCTGAGAGAGTCATGTAAACATGCCAACATTTATTACCAAAATCCAGATTTGCCCAGTTTCACAATCTTACAGTTGCATTGTGTTTCTTAAACAAAAAAAGTCTGACTGATGCACACCGGACAGCCCATAGACATCCCATGTTCCATTCTGAACCCGATGCATAAACTCACTGTCGTGACTCAAATGTTGAAAATGAGGTTGACTGGGAATGGCTAGACGCACCACGTAAGAAAGCACCCCCTGCCCAAACACACTCATATATATACACACACACAACCTGTTGATGTCAGGGAGGGGGAATGGTCAAGGGGCTGAATTGCTGGGATATCCCTATAATTCCAGCAATCCCCATATTTGACCATACAGAAACATAAGCCCTTCCAGTACTATCCTTAGACGGGAGAACTCCCATAATTGTTATTGTCCCATTAGGTGGTTTTCGGGGCAGCTCCAGGAATAATAGGGAAAGCTTATCATGACGCAAGTTAATGCAGTGGACTCTATTTATATAGTTCTTGTCCTGAGATGTGGTCTGTACATGGCTGGACATGTCTGCTCATTGCACTTGCTTACTGTTTTTTTTTTCTTTCACTAACACACAAACAGCCCTGACTCATGCTGACTCAGACTCAAGACAAGCTGGCACCAAGCACACTCTTAACCCCTTTACCTTCGCTTCAGAACCACCACCACGTTCTTTAAAACTGCCACTGGTTTTGGAAATCTGTGTCAATTTAACTGACATGTTTAGACAGAGTATTCCTGTCTTGGTGGACAACTTTGTTATGTTTGGGCCTGATTACACGTTTCCTGACTTCTTTTTTTTCTCTCTCTCTCTTTTCCTTTTCTTTCTGGAAAAGAAAAGAGATCTTTGCGTCTCAAAAGGCAAACCTTTGGTCTGTAAAAAGCCCTCTCATTATGCCACTGTCTCAAAGGCCACACACACACAAAAAGGGTGTGCTCAGGGGGAAGTTAGGTGAATCATCACCTTTGTACACTGGCCATCCAGTCCTGCTGGATTTCCCAAGGCGCCCAGAGTGTGCCAGCTCACCCCTCACCTAGCTCTTTCTGCGCCCTGTGCGTAACTCCGCGTCTTCTTCAGCTCATCTCTGTAAAAGGTGGGGGCAGGGTGGGGAATCCTGCACATGAATCACACCCTCCCTCGTAGTCTCCACAGTCTGTCATAGAGAATGTAAGGAATGTGGTTTCCTTCCAGTTTCACCTGTACATGGTAGCATCCAGTGCAGAATAATGGAAGAGTGCTTCTCCTCAGCACCTCGACTTAAATTCTGTATGTACTTAATCATGAATGCAAAGGGAATAGTAATCATAAAGTGAAGGGAAACATTAAATTATGACCTTTTTTGACCAGAGCACTCAGATTTGTATTTTCCTTTCATTTAAGTAAAATAGCATTTAAGCAATCAAGTAAGTAAGACAACATTCATTACAAACATGCCCTAATAATAATTGAATCTGTAGGGTTCAGGAAATAAAACATGGTAATAGGGTGTTGCATTCCAGGAAGTCCAAAGTCAATAGGCATCACACTGCATAACAAAAATGGACAACGCAAAGCAAAAGCTACTGAAGCAACATAAATGAGGAAACAGTTTAAGTATATATATATTTTTTTTATGGCTTTAATGATAGGACAGTGGAGAGTGCAGGAAGTAAACGGGAGAGAGAGCAGGGGTGGGATCCGGAAAGGACCACGGGGCGGGAATCAAACCCGGGTCGCCGGCATACGGTGCAGGTGCCCCAGCCAGTTGCGCCACGGCTGGGGCCGAGGAAACAGTTTAAACAAGGAAATAACGTATGCAATCAGTTCTCTTTTGTTTCTTAATTGTCACTTGGTACTCTCCAGCCTTGAAATTATTTGTTCTTTCCTTTTCAGATTGCGTTCATTCCGATAAACTGGAGCACTAAAATTCCTAAGTGGCAGAATGTCTGTCAAGGTTTCCCCTGCAATATCCCCTAAACTTTGGCACAATGTGCAAGGTTCACTCTGCTGGGTGGAAAACACAGAATCTCCTGCAGATTGTTACTATGCAACAGCTAACAGGCCCCCTGCATGTGTAGGCATGTGCTATACATGTACATTGACCTCAAATATTTCAGGTGCTTAACTCAGTCTGCCTGGAGTGTTATGTGGGCTGGGTTAGTGACATGGTTGTCTACTCTTGAAGACTTGGGTGTTGCAGCCTTTTTCCTTTTTTTTTGTCAGACATGTCTATACGCCTCTACAAAAACCCTTTTGGTATTTAACACCACAATGAGAAGCATGTGAATTATCGGATTAGTTGTGGTGACAAGCGGAGTTAGTCTTTGGTGGCAATTAAGTTATGATTCTGTTGCAAGTTATGTAATGAAGATGATTTGTCATCTTAAGGTCAGTGTAAACTGCCCTGACAGGTACATTTAAGCATGGTTTCACACAAAGTAGTAGTTTCTGCTGGAACTAATAGGGCCTACTGTCAACTCCCAAAGGCACCAGCTTCCAAGAGGGGCATGTATATACAGTATATATATATATAAACCCTCACATGCCCCTCTTGGAAGCTGGTGCCTTATATATATATAGGGGTGTAAAGGTACACGTAATTGTACCCAACCGTTTAGGTACAGGAGGTTCAATACAGAAGTGTGCAGAATGTGCCAAATGCACTCTTTAACAGTAATCAGCAATAGGCTTTTTTGCTTACGGATCATGTTTTATACCAGCTGAGATCAGTTGCATTGTTTTTTTAATCAGGGCAGCAGTTTTCATATTACATTATATGCTTACATAATTGCAAAAGGGTTACAGATTAGTAAACAGAATGTGCTTTTAGAACATTGGATGAATGGTTGCTGATAATGGGCATCTGTATACTCATGTACTTATGATGAAAACAAGGTCATTTCTAAGTGACTCCAAACTTTGGAACGGTAGAGTGTGTGTTATATATATATATATATATATATACACACACACACACACACACACACACACACAGTCATTTAATTAGAATATCATCAAAAATCACATCTTCCTCTTCACAATACCCCATAGATTTGCTATGGGGTTAAGGTCAGGCGAGTTTGCTGGTCAATTAAGAACAGGGATACCATGGTCCTTAAACCAGGTACTGGTAGCTTTGGCACTGAGCAGGTGCCAAGTCCTGTTGGAAAATGAAATCTGGATCTCCATAAAGTTGGTCAGCAGCAGAAAGCATGAAGTGCTCTAAAATGTCCTGGTAGACGGCTGCGTTGACCCTGGACCTCAGAAAACACAGTGGACCAACACCAGCAGATGACATGACACCCCAAACCATCACTGACTGTGGAAACTTTACACTGGACTTCAAGCAACGTGGATTCTGTGCCTTCCTCTCTACAAACTTTACTTTCATCAGAGAACATAACTTTGGACCACTCAGCAGCAGTCAAGTCCTTTTTGTCTTTAGCCCAGGCGAGACGCTTCTGACGATGTGTCTTGTTCAAGAGTGGCTTGACACAAGGAATGCGATAGCTGAAACCCATGTCTTGCATACGTCTGTGCGTGGTGGTTCTTGAAGCACTGACTCCAGCTGCAGTCCACTCTTTGTGAATCTCCCCCACATTTTTGAATGGGTTTTGTTTCACAATCCTCTCCAGGGTGCGGTTATCCCTATTGCTTGTACACTTTTTTCTACCACATCTTTTCCTTCCCTTCGCCTCTCTATTAATGTGCTTGGACACAGAGCTCTGTGAGCCTCTTTAGCAATGACCTTCTGTGTCTTGCCCTCCTTGTGCAAGGTGTCAATGGTCATCTTTTGGACAACTGTCAAGTCAGCAGTCTTCCCCATGATTGTGTAGCCTACAGAACTATACTGAGAGACCATTTAAAGGCCTTTGCAGGTGTTTTGAGTTAATTAGCTGATTAGAGTGTGGCACCAGGTGTCTTTAATATTGAACCTTTTCACAATATTCTAATTTTATGAGATACTGAATTTGGGATTTTCATTAGTTGTCAGTTATAATCATTGAAATGAAAAGAAATAAACACTTGAAATATACCAGTGTGTGTGGAATGAATGTATACATCATACAAATTTCACTTTTTGAATGGAATTACTGAAATAAATCAACTTTTTCATGATATTCTAATTATATGACCAGCACCTGAATATGCATTTACCCAGGACACTTGCCCACATTTGCCCACCACCTCCAGTGGTGAAGGGATGAACCCTCTGTCTTTCCACACCAAAGGAACATGTCTATTTGTACTATGGAGTTGTAGGTTGCTACATTTGGATTTTATACATATGTAATTGCAGAACCTGAAAACTGTGCAAAATTAGAAAATCGGCTGAACACATCAGCATATTTGAGACAAAAACAATATTGGCAATCAATGTAGTTTGCATACAGACAAGGTGAAATATTGGGTTGTTTTGGAGGTCACTCAGATAACAACGAATCTCATTGAAGAATAGTGAGATATATGCAGTCTAATATTACTTTTGGATAAAGCCAATACCTGTTCTGAGAGCTTCTCAGTTTGATTTTTAAAATATAATTTTACCTAATCCAATATTCTTCTCCAAGTGTGTCATTTAAGACAAAGTGTTATGTTATGGAGAGGCCATTGAAGCCCAGTTGGGATAAAAAAAAAAAAGAATAGACCCACAACAGCACAACAGTAGCCAAATAATTTCTGTATTCTTTGCCTGACAAAGAATGTACTTTCCCCTCTCACAATTCTGTCACCCATTTTCAGAATGAGGTGTGAAAAGTACTGTAAAAGTTTCTCAGGAAAAAAGAACACTTTGACCTCAATGTTAGATAATTAGCATTGAATCTACATACAGTACTGCACCACAAAGGCCTAGCCTATACACCTTTATGCCTACATGTTGGTTATACAGACATAAGTGTATAGTGATAAGAGAAAAATTCCCATGTACACTAAAGGCTGGTTTTAAAACGACTTGAAATTAGTCATCAATCATGTGCCCGCTGAAGAGTCCAACTGGGATCGGAATTTCCCACTGGAGCGCAGGCCATCTTCGATGCATCTAGCTAATTGACATGTCGCCCGCTAGTGGCCAAGACAAATAAAGCAGTTAAGTCTAGTCACCAGTAGATGGCGATAAAATGTCAAGGGTAGCGTATATTTCGAACTGAGTGAATGTTGATGCCTGTAGGCTGCCTCAACAACAGTTAGGCCTAATCACTATTGTCTCCAAGTTAAAATACCTAAATAATACAAGGTTGCAATGTATCCTTTGAAGAAATCATGGACTTTTGAGACCATTCATTTGATTACTCAATCATATAAATAGATAGCCCCCCCCCCCCCAATACATTGTTGTTTGAGATATATAGCTTATTAACATAAAAGTGAAACAATGAAACAATGATGGGAGCAGTGTGGTTTCATTGTGGTAACTTTTGTTAAACTTGCAGTTAGAGGGCGATATAAAAGGTCACACCAGAAAATTAAGAAGCAACGTAATGACCTCGTAGAAATGGGTAAGGTTATGGAGTATCCTCAGAAGTCCAGGCCGTGGGCGTCACTGCTAATTAAGAACGATTAAAAATTAATTATGAAACAACCTGCCGGTCTCGATGCTGCCAGATCACGGAGACTACAGCCGGAGCTGGAGCTGTCCGCATCCCGTGGTGCTGAAAGATCTCAGTGAAGCCAAGCGTGGGTCCAGCACCGCACTTAATCATCATATAATGCTCAATCATCCCCGGCCTCCAACGGCGATTAAATAAATACCCAGTGCATCAGCAACAAGACTAATTGCCAGCCGTTGTAAACGATTACAGTGAATTCCTACATCTGCGTTGCCGCCTCGCCACATGGCGCGGGGCGAGTTGCCAGTTTTGAGCTGAGACTTTGAGACAGTTGAAAAATGGCAGATCAATGAAGAGGTCTGTGGGACTTTTCGGAGGGGCCGTGCACATAGAAAAAGGACATTCCGCTTCAGCAATCATAATCCTCCAGTCAATTTGGCTTATGTGGTGAAGGTCAAGGACACAAATTAGGCTAAATGTGCGGACACAATAATCTTGCCTTGGCTGCCGCTAATTACAAGACTAAATTGTAAAAAATAAAAGGAACTGTGTGGTATTATTAGATTTTATTGATTTGTAGGCTATAAAATGTTCCTATACATGTTATATTCTGTCTGCCCTTATGTCAAATTAAATTATTGATGCTGGATTTAAGTTTAGACCTACATTATGAGTTGACTATCATCCATTGATTTCTGTTTAAAATTAGATGCAGCCTATATCGCTGTTGATCGCTGTCAGTGGGCTGCTTTCAAGCGATTCGTTGAATTTCCCACGGAGGCTTGACATTAATGTTTCTTAATTCTCAAGGTAGTTACCCTTTTTTCCGGAAAGCGTCCCCCCACCCCTACTCTCACGCCCATTTGTTCTGATTAATGGGCCGGGACGCCCCTCTCTAACCGCTAACCTCAGCCGAGCATAATGTGGTCCTGGGAGGTCGGCCGTATCGCCTCCTCCCCCTCCACCAAAATGAAAAGACATTAGACACTCCGATCCCTTATCACTGCTCCCAGCTTCGGGATGAAGAGAGAGGGAGAGCGAGAGTGTGTGTGTGTGAGTCCCGTTCCCGCTGGCAGGTTATTGGCGAATTGGACGGCCCCCAACACTGTCCTGTCATTGCCCTGAGCATCGCTGCCCCTTCTGCCGGGAGATAGCGTGATGCCCTCGACTGGGAAAGGGAGGGGGAGATCTTCCCATCGTTAATGCCACAAAGCCAGTGAATGCAGGAGGGATGCTTCGGGTTCCCCGGCTCGGTGAAAACCGCTTGGCAATTTACATTGTTGCGACCGATAGCATCTTTCTTATCTGAGGCCAATACATGAGCACAGATGTGATTGCGAGAGTAATAAAAGATCTTGCCGTTCCGCAAGATAACGTTTCGAGCATCTGTCCGCAATAAAACAAACATCACACCCCTAATGACTATAATAAAACGTCTATTTACAAAATGTTCTGCTTAGATAGATTTATATCTTTGAATATTAAAACCTAAATTAAGTGAGTTCACCTCAGTATAAGCCTTGGATTCCATTTAAACGCGTCATTAGGCCTATCTTACTTTGCCCACGTCTTTGGTCTCTAAATAAGATTTAGGATGCAGCAATTGCTGCCACGCAACGGACATGCCCTGAGAATGATTGAATGTTGTGCTCAGCGATGCTGTGAAACTAATTAAACGGCTTAATTACAGGGTAAACACAAGTTCGTCAGATTGTATCCTAGATACATATATCAGGTAACAGGTAAAGTGCATTGAATGGATTTATTAATGGGCTCCTTGCTGGCTCACCCCCAGTGCCAAATCATGCGGCGTGCCAATGGAACACGGAGCCAAAAAAAAATCCTGCATGTTAATAGTCTTTTTCTGTTTGCAACAACAGGAAGCGTTTAAACCGGAATTCAGAGAAAGGTTAACGAGCGCGCACCGGAGTGCATAGGCTCGCTTTCATTAATGGCCTGTGTGGACGCGCTGCCTGTGCGCTTCTACTCATTAGGAGACATTTCTTTATTAAATATAGGAGGCATTTGGTTTAAACAATTTATTTGGACACAGCCACATGCCGTTTTATTTATTCGCTGACACGGTGCGAAGTTTTTTTTTCTTAAGGCGCGCTTATATTAATGCGCTGAACTGGTCTAATGAGCTGCAGTAATTCATTATTTCATTTAACGTCTAAAGTAATTATACCTTTGCATTCGTATCATTGAATATGCATAAAGGTGACAATGTTATAGTTTTGTCAATTATCATATGATTAGGCTACAGTTTGAACATCTGAAGTTATATCTCAATCAGCTACAAAATAATTACAATTATGCAGTAATTTAGACATTATCCTAAATTGAGGTGCAAGGTGCTATTTCTCTTTAGAAGGATCTGTAATATAGGCCTACAGTTTAATCAAACAAATTAACAAATTGGTTTAATGCCATTACCAAAACCGCGTCTGTTATTGTGATATGATTTAATATGAAACACACATCACTTAGATTTAACAAGCATTCATGACACTAAAAGGCGGTGAAGGAAAAGTATAGCCTCTAATCCACCGAGCGCCGACAATAATGATACGGATGTGAGAAAATGCAATCTGGTGTCCATTAGGAATCAATCTGTAACTGGATATCCTCATTAATGCCACGGACCCTCCCTCTTTAGTATCGCCACTGATTGGGCAGTGCGTTGACACTGACGGTGACTTCACAAAAGCAGAATGCGACCTCGAAGATAAAAAACAAGCCATGCGTATCGACGTGACAGTGCTCTCCTCCACTGGCTGCTCCTGCTTGCACCTGTTCTGTAGTAAGTGACAGTTTCTCGTCTTGCGGTTTCTGACAGTTGTCTTTGAAGGACGCACAAGGCGAGGAGGATGCCGCGAGGATTTCTGGTGAAAAGGAGTAAACGGGGCTCTCCAGCATCTTACAGAGCGCGCCAAGAGGCCAGCGAGGAACCCAAAGCGCATCTCCCGGTGCCGACCCCAGATGGAGAGACAACCGTCTTGGTTACGCACTCAAGTGAGCCGCAAACTGATCTCCAAGAAACATGGACAAGCGTTCCGACAGAAACCGAGGAAGCCCAACTGCCCGAAAGTCCAAGAAATGTAGGACTTCTGATGCACATCACAGACCTGTCACCGCAAAACAGAAGCGATGCGGAGCCCAGCGGGTCGCCCGGTCGGGCTGATGCTGCTTACAGTCCGGTTAAACCCGTCAGCACGGAGCTCAAGGAGTCGTTTTTTGACAGATGCCTGAGCTCACCGGCCACAGCGGAGTCGTTCCCTTTGAGTACACCTGTGTCATCCATCGAACGGCTGCTCATGACCCACGGGGAGATGAAATTCGACTCACCAGTTCAGCTGTACTCCTCATTCCATCAGAGTCTAAAACGCACCAGTGCTGACACCGAGCGCAAAAGCAAGCCACCGGCAAAGAAGCCCAAAGTTATGAGGAAGCTCAACTTCGAGGACGAGGTGACAACCTCGCCGGTGCTAGGACTAAAAATTAAGAAAGAGGGTCCAGAATGTAAACCCACATCATCCTCCGCTGGAAGAAAGAAACCGTTAGGCGAGTTCATCTGTCAACTCTGCAAAGAGGAGTATCCAGACCCGTTCTCACTCGCACAGCACAAATGTTCAAGGATCGTGCGCATCGAGTACCGCTGCCCAGAGTGCGACAAAGTTTTCAGCTGTCCCGCCAACTTGGCCTCGCATCGTAGGTGGCACAAGCCTCGCATCGTGAACAGTGGCGAGTCTCAAGGCGGCAAAAAGTCATCTATGGAGGGTCGGGTACTGGAAAAACTCTCTGCGGAAGGAAAAGAAAACGCCAGCAAGCAGCGGGTGAACAATCAGCACCACATCTCGTTGGATAGCTCTCAGTGCCACCGACCAACTGACAGCGCGCACGGGCAAGATATGCGCATAGCAGTGCCGGAGAGTCCACCATCGCTGCAACCGCAATACATGTCACCTGAGAAATGCTTCGACCTGCACATAAGAACCAGCGAGAGTGACAGCTTGTTGCACTGCGCTGATCCAGCGAACCCCACGGCTGCTTCGTGCCTGCCGTCCCCCGGTTGCGGAGAGGAGGTGTACGAGTGTTGCTACTGCGGCAAGAAGTTCCGAAGACAAGCATACCTCAGGAAGCACCTGGCGGCTCACGAGACAATCAAGCCGTCACCGTACAGCCAATTCCTGAATGAACAGATCACTTTCCCTTGTCACCTGTGCGGGGCTCATTTCCCCTCTTTGGAGATCCGGGACAAACACAGACTGTGGCACGCCGTGAGGGAGGACCTGTTCATGAACCCCGTAAAGAGCGCGAGTGCGCTGGTTAGACCGGACCTCACGCACGGCGAGCAGCAGATCTTCTCGTGTAAGCACTGTCCGTCCACGTTTTTCAGCTCCCCCGGACTGACGAGGCATATCAACAAGTCTCACCCTACAGAGAGTAGACAGGTCATGCTCCTGCAAATGGCTGTGAGGCCCGGCTGCTAAGCAGAAGCAGAGAAGGAGAGGGTGACATCCAAATCTACAAAAGACAATTCATGGACACGGAAAAAATCAATTTAAGTCAATCATGCAACATTGTAAATTGAACGTTTTATATCACAGCAACATAATGACGAGCGTTACGGCTTTGTTTTACTCGACTCTTGTTCATGACATTATGATTTTGTACCGGTACCATAATCATCCGTCAAGTAATCATGTCAAATGTAGTGTATACTGGACACTTTACTCTGAAAACAAGTTTCTGTGCAAATATCCTTAAGGGGTTTGGAAAAGTAAACCCCAAGAGGTAGGCTAATATAATCAAGAAACTGTTCACAACCCAATTAAGTTTGTTACACGTAATAATTACAAGAAGACTATTCTCCACTTAAACGTAGTTCCTATGGAAATTCAATTTGTTGTTAGCCTAGTTGTTATTTCTAAATAATCTATAAAGACGTATTTTCATATGCATTATTGTGAATGTGCAAAGCGGTGATAGTGACAAAAATGTACCATCATCCATATGATTATTAGCCAAGAAATGCCTATAAATTATCTTGGTCTCAATGTAACAAACGTATACTTGCTATATATTTATATTTTCATATGTACAAGAAATGATTGCATTGCCAACTATTGTGATAAACTGCAACATACAGTCAATAAAACGTGGGACGCACAACATATAAAGTGATCCTCATCGACATTGAACTATTTCACTTCAAGTAATCACCGTGGGAATGTTTGAAAATTAACCTGTAAATAAATTACACTGTGTCGTGCATAAACCTGTTCATATTTAGCCCAATACGAATTCGATTTTTAAGACAAATTACTCCAGGCAAATAGTCTTCAAAATAAGAAAGCAGACAAAACTACACAAATTAAAGTCTGTGATATGAACACCTTTATTTTCATGTTCAATTGCACATCCGTGTCTCCGTCTTTCATAACCATTACTGTATAGATACTACAAGTATGACAATATTACAGACTGGCGTATGTGCGTGTGTGCGTGCGTGCGTGGTTTGTGTTGTGAAGCTGTTATGTCAACACATGCAGTTAGTACTGGTGTCATGCAGCCTTTGGTCAGTAGTAACGTACATCATAACCTTCAAAGGCATTTCTGTTTCGCCCTCAGTTTTACAACAGGCACCGGTCTCAGTCACTCGTGCAAGGGGTAGGGACGCAGGTCGCGCTCCAGCACAGTGAGGTCTCAATTGGGCCTCTGTCAAGTCCTAAAATTTCGCATAGTTCGTTGTCTGACAAAAACAATGCTTTGAATAAACATACTGATTGACCTAATGTAAGCCTGACCTATTCAGTGAGAGACAACAAAGCAAAAACGGAGTATGACTTGCATGGAGTTGACTTCAAACATGCCAGTAGCGGTCACTGCTGTTATAAGAGTAGCCTATCATAATAACAGCATCACCCTGATATCGTCTTTAACGCAATCCCTTTCATCTCCGTCAAAACAACTATAACTCCGCGAAGACATAGGCTGAGCATCAAAACAATCCTAAGTTCATTATTATAACAAAAATGCGAATGAATATAGTGTTGGCTGAACACGTACTGTAATTTGGCGACAGGGCGTAATTGTTCTCAGGTAAAAAAAAAAAAGGCTATACTATCTTAGCGTTGACCCCCTACACTTTCCCTGCCTGGCCAATCACATTGTGGAGAAAAAGGTTAGGCTGCGTTGTGGCTATGTTAAGTCTGTTGTAGCAGTTGTATGTAAAAACTCTTTGGCCAATCTGTCATTCAGGCATCACTAAATGGAGCAGTGCTCCTCATTTTAACGATGGCATTTTCAGACTATTAACTACACTCATGGTGCCGCCGATAATGCGACCTAAACCAGCAGACAGGGAAAGTGTAGAGGGTAACTTCAGCGACAGAGAGCGTTGCAGCAAGACCAGACAATCGCTGCCACTGAGCGCTTAAAATCGCCCTAAAAATCATCACCCCTCAGATGTTCTGAACGGCTCCGTGTTAGTTTCTGTTCATTTTTGGCTGATTTAAATATTGGTAACTATATACACAGACCAGATACTGTTCATACACTATACACATACATTAAATATGTATATATTCATATTTATAATATATACACGTGTTCTGTTACTGGTGAAAAGTGGTGTTGTGGTTGAAATAGATTATGTAGTAACAATGTTTCAGTAACATTCTAAATCAGGTGAAAACTGATTTAACAATCTTGACCATAACCATATGTGAACAGTAGTGAAAACAATTCAAAATATTAGCTCCACAACTAGTGTGGAAAAGAAATAACAAAACATGAAAACATAAATGTAACAGGAGGAAGTGCTTTCTTTTCTCATTCACAAACATAACTCTGGGCATAACAATTTTCTCCAGCCAAATTTAAAGGAAGGCTCTACTGCCCAATATTGGCCAGCATCTCTGCAAACTGTAAACAAAGCAGGCTTCAATTATACAGTACAAATACATACATATATATGTATAAGTATACACATGAGTGGATTTCTAGCATGTTCCATGGTGGATACAACAGTAACCATAGAAGAAACTTGTTTCATATAATATTATTTTTTGCCATTTCTTTTGACCTTTACTGGCATCATGGCTAACTGCACTGAGTACTTCTCTTATTCGCATCAGGAATTACAGCAGAGGCTCAAAGAATCAAGAGTTCTGAAAGCAAACAGGCAAAGTGACCGAGGGAATGGCATGAATGTCACCTCGCTTTCCTTCCCTTTTTCCTCCCCTCTGCACGTGAACACCTCCGTGCTCAAAGGCCCCGATCGTCATTTCAAGGGTTTCCTCTTGTTGGTCTTTTCTCCTCTTCAATGGTTCTACAGCTCAGTGCTGCAGTACTCTGTGTCCTTAAAGAGTTTAAAAGTTGTTTTTATTTATGCATGTTTGTTTACTTGTTTATTTTGTACTTTTTTTGCATGGGGCACAAGCAGAGTCTAGGCACTGTCCTCCCACATTCCCCCTCGTTCATAGTCCTCCAGTGCAGCAGTATCCGTGGCATGGGCATACACGTGTGTGTGTGTGTGTGTGTGTGTGTGTGTGTGAAGGTAGCAGCAGAAAGCTTTCATAGGCTTTCTACCAAGGGGCACAGCTGTGGCATGGTGCACAGGTCCAAGCTCTACAAAGATCACAGGCAAGTAGGTGTTTGGTATGGTGGTGGTGGTGGGGGGGGGGGGGGGGGGGTCGGAAGGCCAGAAGGCCAGGATGCCCAAACCCCAAAAGAAAAGATGAAGAGGAGAAACAAACTGATGTCCTGCTGTCAGATGACCGCCGTGCGAGAGGAGAGGCGTGATGTGACGTGGGCAGTGGCCAGATCCAGATGAGCGTGTGGCGGCGGGTGGGTGGGTGGGTCCAGTGGGGGTCGGGGTCGGTGTCGGGTCAAGTCTTATTGGCCGAGCCGGAGGAGCGGCGCAGCTTCATGGACATGCGGCTCTTGCTAGTACGAGGGGACATTGGCGAGGCTGAGTCGCTCCCGTCTCCCCCCACTGCCACCGCCCCCATTGCTGCTGGGCTTTCGGCCGACGGAGTCTCGTGGCATGAGCCTGGGGGGAGGAGATGGGTGGGGTGGGAGAAAAGAACAGTAAGACACCCCCCGTGCACACACACACACACACACACACACACACACACACACACACACACACGCACACGCACACGCACACGCACACAAGCATTTATACCATAGACAAAGACATTCACACAAACAAAACATGTCCTCACAAGCAGCATCATCAACATGAGACATGAGCCTACTGGTGAAAGACTGTGGCTGGCTGAGAGACCACTGACTAGTCGTCAGGGAGGAGTTAGAACACTACTGATCGTTCTACGGGAGCCAGAAGGGACCAATAGTCAGTCTCTACGCAGACAGCCTGCACATGCATTTAGTGCTGGTGGTGACCAGAGGGTAAGATTAATGCTCGTTGTAAAGGGCATAAAAGAGTCATGGTTTTGGAAAGAGAGAGAATAGGACTGAGACGGATGAGGCCTCTAGCGATCCGTTTCATCCTGGACTAGAACTGTGGCTCGGTGTGAATTTCACTCTGAAAACTCCCTTAAAAAGGAGGTTGTTTTGCTCATCAGCTGAAACACTTGTATCCGTAACAACGTGACATTTTGTTCCAATTAGACTCTGGAGGCCAAATGATTGCACCCATCCTCAGCTGGGTGCATCACATGGGTGATAATTGAAGTTTATTCATTTTTGTTCCAAAAATTGAAAGAAATTGACTGCTTGAAGTGTCCTTAGGGGATGGGCCCGTGGTTTACAGTATCATTATTCTGGGTGAATTTCACACAGTTTAACAAGACAAGAATACAAATCTAAATAAATAAATTAAATAAATAAATGAAAACTTCATAACACAGGATGCCATCACTAATCAACACAGAGAGACACGACACCTAATCCATCTGAGAGATGGAGATCACAGGTCGGGGAGACGAGAGGAGAACATCATTCCAACAGAGGGGAAAAAGAAATAAAAAAAAGAAAAAAAGAAAAGAACTAAACTAGAAGATGGACAGAGATGAAGCAGACCAATAATGGGAGAGGAGAGAAAGAGAAAGAGAGAGAGAGAGAAGAGGAAAAAGAAAGAAGAAAGAACTTTGCCGTTGGCTGAGTTTGGAGCATACCATTCACAGCTAGCGTGAAACACCTTCCTTTTCAAGCCTTTGCCCTTTACCTTGATGAGACCAATGTTTTCTAGTGGAGGTTTGGGGAGGAGGAGAAACACCACAGCATTTCTCTCTTTGGGTGGTGGAGGGGGGAGAGGGGGGAGGGGTAACAACAGATAGAGGAGAGAGAGGAGAGGAAACAAGGAGAGAGAGAAGAGGAAACAAGGAGAGAGAGGAGAGGAGAAGGCAAGAGAGGAGAGGAGAAGGCAAGAGAAGAGAGGAGAGGAGAAGGCAAGAGAGGAGAGGAAAAGGCAAGAGAAGAGAGGAGAGGAGAAGGCAAGAGAGGAGGGGAACGAGAAGAAAAGAGAATAAAAAAGGACAGGAATATAGAAAAGAGAGCAGAGACGGAAAGGAGGAAGCAAAGAGTGGCACAGATAAGAGAAGAGAAAACGGGAGGATAAAGGAGAGGAGATGAGTAGAGGGGGGGATAGAGAAGAGGAGAGGAGATGAGTAGAGGGGGGGATAGAGAAGAGGAGAGGAGATGAGTAGAGGGGGGGATAGAGAAGAGAAGGAGGAAGAGTTGGGGAGGGGAGAGGAGGTATGAGGTGGAGTAAGATAGGGGTAAGATGAAAGACAAAGAAAGGGGGAAGTAAGGAATGTTGGGAGGAGGAGGAGAAGAAGGAGGAGGAGGAGAGCATGATGGGGGGACAGGAGCCAGGGAGAACAGGAATGCAAAGAAAAACGGATGAGAGGAGGGAAGGAAAAACAGGGAGAGAGAAAAAGAGATAAAAAGATAAAGAGGCGTGAGCAGTGAACAAGCCGAGAGGGAGACAACAGCTGGTGCATAGAGAAGAGAAAACACACACAAGAGAAAAAGCAGGACCAAGTCAATCAAAACACACACACACACACACACACACACACACACACACACACACGCGCAAATGCCACATATACAAACAAACTGTTCACATCTTCCTTTGTAAGAGTAAACTCTGGACACACACATAAACACACAGACAGACACAGCAAGTGTGACCTTACTTACTGGTATCTAGCCTGTCTGTTTCTCTTTGTTGATTAGCTACAGACACCAAGGGAAGATCCCTTGTCAGAGGTGCATTAATGTTTTGCCAAACCTCACCTGCGGCTGCTGGCACCGTCACCAAACAAGAGGCAGGTGTGCCAGTACTGCATACTTAACATTATCACCACACAATCACCCAGACTGGGCCTTGCTTTTACGCACAGGTAAACTCGAAACAGGCCGAGTCGGGATTCGAGGGATCGGATCTGTGCAACTTCCCCCCCCAACCAGCAGATGGATGGTCATCATGACACAGAACAAAGATGTGCACACATGACAAGGCAGAGGAGGCAGTACAACGTAGGTCATGCCGGAAGGGGTGGTGTGTGTTGAGCGAGGACGCAAACATAACAAGCAGAGTGACTGGGTGGATGTGTGTGTGCGCGAGTGTGCACACAACATTCAGTTGCATTCAGTTGCACTGAGGTTAGTGGAAATGTGTGTGTGAGTGTGCACGTGTTAGCCAGGTTGCATGCAGTAGATGAGTTAATGAAGGATGCAGACTTCTCCTGGACCAGAGATGGAGGGGAAGAGAAAGGCAGAATGTCGTCAGTGGAGGAGAGGGGAGGGAAAGAGAAAGGGAGAAAGAGTCTAAAAGAGAAAGAGAGAGATAAGAGAGAGCTCATAACCTTGTTACAAGCACAAGATAAGAGGAGGACTAGGAGAGGTAGCCTCAGTTCTTACGGCCGTTTCCAGGGTTATCTTACCTTTAGATATACACAAGTGATAGATTATGATCTAAAGGGGGGAAACATAAGATAAAGAAAAACACAAACAAACAAAAACAAACAAAAAGTGAAATGAAATCAAATGGAAAACAGAAGAAAAAAAAAACAGAAAAAAAAATGTATCACTTGGTATGTTAGAAGGAGCAGAAAATTCATAGGGGACTGGTGTTAACAAAAGAGAAGAACTCAATCAACGAAAGATCGTTTGAGACTGAAAAACAGCCCCACTTGCATATACACTCATTGCAGCGGCTGGTGTTTTTCAATCCCAAATCAAATGATTTATTTTCTTCCACCAACTGATTGAACAATAAATAAAATGAGATATAGAAAACACTGACTTTCAGTGTTTTACCAAACAAATGAGTGTAATCTTTATGCAGTAAATAAATGATGTCTTTGCTCATTTCTCTCAGAGCTTCATTTGAACTATTTCTGAGAGGAATGTATTTTGAGACAGGAAATGACAATGTTGCAGTATTAAGGAATAAGAACATTTTAGCATTAACAGTCCTGTCCACATCTCCTGTGTGTGTGTGTGTGTGTGTGTGTGTGTGTGTGTGTGTGTGTGTGTGTGTGTGTGTGTGTGTGATTACAAAAAAGAAAAGATGGAGCTGAAGTAAAGCAGTAGGTCTCAATATACCTATATGTTTCTGTGTGTGCGTGTGTGTGTGTGAGAGTGTGTGTGTGTGTGCAGCCATCGGACTAGTGAAAACCAGAGCACTTCACACCTTTCCACCCAGCATATGTGAGAAACCTGCCTCTGTCTCTACAGATGGGCAAACAGGGAGAGGGTATTAGTGTGTGTGGGTGAGAAAGAGTGAGAAAAAGACTGAAAGAAAGAAAGACTGAGAGAAAGAGAGAAAGAATGTGTGTGTGTGTGTGTGTGTGCTTGAGGAAGTGAGAGGGAGAGAGTGTGTTAAAATATACGGTGCGGTAGTAATGCTGGTGATGGAAATGACACAGTCTGGACACGAGAGAGTGGTGTGTGTGAGGATGGCCTCTTGGTGTGTGTGTGTGTGTGTGTGTGTGTGTTGCCCATGCTGACCATGAGGAAGCGTCCAAACCTCATGTTCACTTCCATGTTTCCAGTGAAACTGAAGGCACAAAGTGTCACGTGTGCAGAAGCTGCCGCCCCCAGGAATGATTGATGGGTGCCAAGGCTTGCTGAATGGTTAAAGGTGATGGGAGGGGGAGGGTCAAGCGATTGGCCGGCTTACCTGCTTCGGAGGAGAGGTGGTGGTTAGGAGCGGGGCAGAAAACACGGGCTGCATAGTCCTCA
>NC_055975.1:21448610-21453610 GCF_018492685.1 Alosa sapidissima | reverse complement strand
TACAGCAGCAATTACCAGGAGGTTCTCGTCTGGAAGAAGACAGCCACAGGAGAGTGAGAATGGCACAAGTGTGTGTGTCTGTCTGTGTGTGTGTGTGTGTGTGTGTGTGTGTCTAAGCCCAGTTGAGGGACAACACTGTAATCTCACACTTGCACTTGCTTGCACACGTAAAAAACAAAACAAAAAACACACACTCTCTCTCTCTCTCCCCCCCCCCCCCCCCCCCACACACACACACACACCTCTACTTCAGGGCCACAGGGACCAAGGCTTCTAATTGCACATATTCTCAGCACCCTCCTCCCCGTCCATCTGTGTCCATTGTGCTGCAGTATGCGGAGGATTCCTCAGGAGCGCGGGCCACTGGCAGCCCTGAAAAGGACACAGTGGGAAGGAGACGAGCGGAGAGGACCGGCGGGAGATCGGGGTAGGGACCTCGTTGTTCGTTTCTAACACCGCGGCCTGACACACACACACACACACACACACACGCACACACAGAGCACAGCACCATACAGACCGCCTCTCCACCACCACGGCCTGTTGTATAACAGCAATTATACGAGACCCAATTAGGACACTGTCGACTGCAGAGCTGTGGCTGTCTTGACAACAAAAAAAAATTATAATAAAAAATAAAGCCTCCACACAAAGCCTACTCAAAAGGTGACAGCAAGAGTGTACCAAACCACAAGCTTCCATCCTCCATGCTGTACCTCTCCACAACCTCTCTCTGCTATGAGTTTGGCTTTACTTGACATACATATTAACCTTATTACCCTACTTCAAGAATCTCCATAGAGTTCTGCTGTCCACTGGGTGTTTGGCTAGTATCACTATCACTGAGTAATCATTCTATGTTGTTTTATGACTTTTAATTATTACTTCTTAAACACTTTTAATCTAGTGCCCTTTTATGCACTATTACCTTGTGTGTTTTATGTTTTCTTTTTTATTCTTTATTAAACTCTTCTTTGACTATTGCCTTTCTATGTTTTTAAATTTATTAGCTATTACTGTTTGCTTTTGTTTATGTAAAGCACATTGAATGACCTCTGTGTATGAAATGTGCTATATAAATAAACCTGAGTTGACTTGACTTACAGTTAGTGTGAAAACATGAGTAGAAATGTCGAAAAACAAAACATGATAAGGGAATGTTCTCTGCACTCTACAAGGTAATGATATGGAATGAAGGGATGAATAGAATGAATGAATAGAATTAATGTAAACTCCTCACCATTACAAAAGAAGCCCCCAGTTCCCCACATTACAGGGCTTGGATTATGCCTTCTAGGTCATATAAACCACTGTGTAAGAAATTCATAATCTGAACAGATCAATGGACCACACAAAAAAAATGAGAAAAAAAGGCCCCCCAACTCCAGGTCAAAGGCCCCAGCCCCAGCCCAGCTGCTATCAAAAACCACCAGCAACAGAGAACAAGAGAACACAGAGGGAGGTAGAGGAGAGCGAGAGAGAGAGACAGAGGAAGAGAAAAAGAGAGGGAGAGAGAGAGAGAGAAACATTGCATAAATAATCGAATTTGAGGAGTTTTACAGGCTGTAATTGCAGAAATCTATGTGTGCCCTGGAGTGGAGGCTAATCGCTTTATTCCTCCATCTGATGGCTGCGATATCGAAGGCCCCCTAACAGTGATTTTATTAGGTGGGACGCTGCTGCGGAGCCTGGCTGAGCATCCCCCCCCCCCCACCCTCCCCTGCCCAAGCCGTGCCGTCATTACTAGCCAATGTCCCACAGATGAGCGGGGAGATAGCCGGGGCTTAATGCACCGTAGCCTGGGGCACGCGGAGCACCAGCGATCTGGGCGCCTGGTTCCCTGCGCCCGACACAGGGCCGTCCTATTAATCACCTGGCCAAATGCAATTGAGGTGGGGGTGGGGGGCAGCGGCCTGTGTGAATGAAAGATGGCCTCTGAGGATCAGTGACGGCCCCTCGTGTCCTATTTATCGCACCCTCAACGCCCCGGGTGAATTGTGTGTGTGTGTGTGTGTGTGTGTGTGTGTGTGTGTGTGTGTGTGTGTGTGTGAGTACCCTAAACTGTCGCGAAAGGCAACGTTTATTTAATGTCAGAGGTGCACATGGGTGAAGAACCGAATGTTATGAGAGTCCTAAAGGGATGGGGGCGCAGGGTACACTTGTACACACGCGCACACACACACACACACGCACACGCACGCACGCACGCACGCACGCACGCACGCACGCACGCACGAACACAGGCACGAACACAGGCACACACGCACGCACACGCGCACGCACACGAGCACACACACAGGCACACACACAGGCACACACACACAGGTACACAGGCACACACGCACAAACAAACACACGCACACAACCACATGCACAGGCACACGTGCACACACACACACAATGACGTAGAAGCATTGATTAGGTGAGCCTGACAGTCCAGCCATCTGCCGTCACGCATGTTGTGCTTCACGTTTTTCCACCTAAGCTGATTTGGTCCCTACCTCCCCGCGCTTGGCCCCCAGGCAAGGCAGAGGGACCCCTGGGCTCAGATGAAGGATATCTCCCCCTAAGCTGTTCGCCTTTTCCCTTCCCTGAGCCAGAGGATGGATGGAGCACCACAGCACAGCACCAGGGAAACAGGACACGCTTCACAGCGGATGGTGCACGCCGGAATGCTTCTCAATGAGGAAACTCAATGGTGTGAATGACCCCTCGAGTCTGGTGTTTTGTTCACGCATGAGTGGGAAATACATTTAAACACGTGAAATGTTATGTTCACCTATAAATCGCTGATCTATAAATCATTCTGATGATCAGCTCATTCAGCACACTAATCGACATCACACCAATATTGAGGTCATCAGATGATCTCTAAGGGAATAATCAATATCATCGTCTATGTGGAGGAATGATCAAAAGAATTAATGTCCCCACTATTCTTTACGCAGAATTAAACAAACAAACAAACAAAAACAACAACACCGCATGCTGGGTGAGCAGTGGCGCAGGTGGCATCAGCGTCCATGCCACATGGGTCCAAGCGCCCACAGGGACCCAGGTTCCGATCCGACCTGCGGTCATTTCACAATCCCACCCCATCGCTCTCTCTCACTTGCGCTTCCGGTCACTCTTCACTGTCCTGTCTGCAGCCCAAAGTCATACTGAAAACAAAACAAACAAAAAACTATTCGTAACACCTTTCAGAAGCCTTCAGCAATGAGTAATTCAGTGGAAATGCATGGATTCAGTTGCTTCCAGTAGCAGCAACTGGAATCCATGCATTTCCACGGAATTATTTTTGGAATCTGATCCCTTATCATACCTGTTCGTTCGTACTCGTCGCTCGACTTATCGTGACTAAATTCAAGATGGTGTCAAACGGTAAAATTCCTTAAGGTACTATCTGTATAAATCGTCTTGTAAATAAACTACCAGTGCTTTTTCAAAGTTCTCCATGTCTCGTTTTAAATGTCAAGGCCCTCGGAAGTCTACCAATGAAGTATGGAGCTACTTTGAGCCTCGTAATTTATTTGCATGGCTAGGCCGATGCCCGAGGCACCGCAACGAAACACTGTTGGTAGCATTGGCTAACTAGCGCCAGATTTCTGAGTGCAGGGGACAAGCCTAGGTAAGCTATGAAACATACGTTCACACTCGGTATCATGTTTCAACACACTTTAGGTCAATATCACACCGGAATTCTCCTTTAACACCTTTCAGAAGCCTTCAGCAATGAGTCATTCAGAGGACGACTAGGGTGACTATTGTACAAGCTCTCGTAAACACAGAGGTGTTGAGCTTCAGTTTTCTTTTGTCTTCCCCAAGCTTGTAAATGACCAAACAAGAAAGAGTCTGAGTGATAAGGAGATGAGAACAGGCTTGGCTCAGCTCAGAGCGTGGAGCTAGATCATCGGAGAAATGGAGATAGAGAGCGAGAGAGAGAGCGAGAGAGAGCGAGAGAGAGAGAGAGAGAGAGAGAGACGTGTGTATGTGTTGTGTGGAAAGTGTCGCGAGTTTTTTAGTGGCAGCTGATTGACTCCGAGGGGGTTCATCACAGGCAGTGCCATGCATCCTAAACACCTCGTCAGCCGAGGTCCAGACCCCAAGCGCCTTCCCCGAATCGCACGCCCCACGTTTCACCCGAAGCCGCGAGCACAGGAGGGGGTCCGGCACGGACAAACATCTCCACACGACCAGCGGCACGCACCTACTCTGTGGCAAACTTTCAGATGGGGGCTTTTTGCATGAGAGCAGGGATAAAAAAAAATAAAAAATAAAGTCCAAAGAAAACAAGTTAGACCCGACCAACAGAAGTGAATAACTTCTGTGAAGAAGATTAAAAATCGAGTTCATCTTGAGAGGTTCTGGGTAATTTAGAGTGTGACAAAAGCGTCCAAAAGAGACCTGGGGAGAATGAATACATTTATACAAATGACAAAAGGGGTGTCAGGGGCAAAAGACGGACGTATTTGAAAAAAAAAAAAAGGCAGTTGTTTACAAAACAAATTATGTTCAAAAACAAATTATGATGACGCAAATGGGCGGCACAAAGCAGAAGTGGTCAATGAAACACATTAGTACACATGCAAAAATTGCTATTAAATCCAGGTGTTTTCAAAACAAGAGGGTCTGGAAATGAACAAACTGCATCAAGACATCACAGTCAGAGTCAAAACCAACATAGGGAGGAGAGAGAGAGAGAGAGAGAGAGAGAGAGAGAGAGAGAACCCTGCCTTCCTGTCTTTATCTTGCAACATCCCCACCCCACACACCAAACACCACATTGTCAGCTCTGACAGATGACAATTAGTGGGCGCCACAACTTCCCTCCCCCTTTACACACACACACATACACACACACACACACACACACACACAGACAGACACACACACACAGCTCAGCAGGCCATGACGTTACTGGGACACAATGAAGTCCATTGTGGGATCTGGCAGGGAGCTGCTGTGCTGCCCGTTAGGTGTTTGGCTATGTTTGTGTGTGT
>NC_055975.1:21438610-21446110 GCF_018492685.1 Alosa sapidissima | reverse complement strand
AGGCCAGCAACCACAGAACTGGAACTCTGCGCCCCGCACATGAGGAAAGGAAGTCACTACAGACACACAGAGAGAGAGAGAGAGAGAGAGAGAGAGAGAGAGAGAGAGAGAGAGAGAGAGAGAGAGAGAGAGAGAGAGAGAGAAATGAGACAAGGAGCAGAGGAGAAGAAAAGAGAGAGTTAAGAGGGAGAGAGGTGAAGAAAGAAAGGGGGGAAATCAAATGGAGGAAAAAAAGAGGGTATGTAGCAACATCCTCACAATGTGCTGGCAACAATGGCCATCTCAATCCCCTGGAGTTGTCCTCAATGAGGAAGGTGTTTTGCACCACACGAGGGGCAGGAAGGGGAGGTAGGAAACTGAGAGAGAGTGAGAGAGAGAGGGGGAAGAGAGAGAGAGAGAAAGAGAGAGAGAGGGAGGGAGGGAGAGAGAGAGAGAGAACAAGGGAAAGAGGAAAGGGATGGGATGTGAGGAAGGTGTTTTGCACCACACGAGGGGCAGGAAGGGGAGGTAGGAAACTGAGAGAGAGAGAGAGAGAGAGAGAGAGAGAGAGAGAGAGAGAGAGAGAGACAGAGGGAGAGAGAGAGAGAGAGAGAGAGAGAGAGAACAAGGGAAAGAAGAAAGGGATGGGATAAGTGAAGGGGTCTTTTGATGTGGCTTACAAAAGGCTCCAGCACAGTTCTTTCTGAGAGGAGAGAAAAGGAGAGTGCAGGGCCTGTCGCTGCTCTAATGGCTGACTGTGCGCATCGCGGAGATTGGCCTTGTGAGCTCCGTATCTCCGTGTTGGGGAGGCACCGTTGGGGATGAAGAGGAGTTGTATCACCCGCATCTCACAGCCTTAAGGCAGAGCCCTCAAGATGGACTGCTTTCAACTGGGCCACCAGCCCAACCCGTGCCATTTCCGGACCGAGAGCTTTGCAATGACCTGGGAACGCCTGGTGCTCAAACAAAGTAAATGCCCACACACTGAAGAATGGAAGTAATGGAAGTGTGTAATGGAAGTAATGGAAGTGTGTGTGTGTGTGTGTGTGTGTGTGTGGATGGGGGATAGTCAAGGATGGGAGACTCCCCTCAATCAGGACAATATGTGAAATGGCAATTGCAGTTATCAGCAGAGCCCCAGGAATGCACCATTAGCAGCAGTCCACAGGACTGGAGCAGGGCTCCCTCTCCTAGAGCAGGCTGTCTGAAGACCCTCTCAGGACACATGCCTTTATTAGTGGCCTAACACGGCAACAGGTGAGCACGACTGACGATGGAGGTGGAAGATCTCTATCTCAATATATTTCTCCATCTCTCTCTCTCTCTCTATCTCAATATATTTCTCTCTCCATCTATCTATCTATCTATCTATCTATCTATCTATATCTATCTCTCTCTCTCTCTCACACACACACACACACACACAGAAGCTCCTGTATGTTGGAGTGTGAGGTGGTGTGAGACTGCTTGCTGGACTGTTAATCACTGGCCAACAAGCATGTGTCTCATGTCTGAGTGGCCTCAGCAAGAGTGATAAGAGATGGATGGACATTTAGGAGGGGTGAGGCTATGGGGTGTGTGTGTGTGTGTGTGTGTGTGTGTGTGTGTGTGTGGATGGGATTGGGTGGTTGGGGAGGGGAGGGGGGGGGGGGGGGGTCGTCTACAGAAGCAATGGAATGGAAAATCTGAGAGAAGGCTGCAAAGAGAGGGGAAGTCCGAAAAAATTGTGAAGAGACAGAGAATCAAGAGTGTCAGAAGAAAAGGAGGATGGAGGGAAGGAAAAGAAAAGAAAAAAAGAGAGTGAGAGAGAGAGAGAGAGAGAGAGAAGAAAGCCACAACAAGACATGACAAACACACACGCACGCATGAGAGGGACAGAGAGAGGGAGAGAGGGAGGGAGGGAGAGAGAGAAGGACAGGGGCAGGGAGGCATAGAGAGACAGAATGGGTTTTGGAGAGACATCCGTCGATAATGACAGATTACTGTAATTCTGGCTGTCAGGCCCATCGACCTGTGCTACTCACGCCAATCAATAGCTCAGTCCAGTATCGAGCCCCGACGCAGACACACAGATGGGCGAGATTGCTGAAGGCGAGAGACTCAAGCTGGGCCCAACAATCTCAGCCGCTCGCAGCACATGGCAGATGAGAGCGGCTTTTCCCCCTTAGAGCGGCCTCCTCTTGTTCCCCCCCCACCACCCCCCCCGCCTCCCCCCCCGCCTCCCTCTATTGCTCCTCCGTTCCCCTCGTACACCCCCCCCCCTCCCTCTATTGCTCCTCCATTCCCCTCGTACACCCCCCCCCCCCCCCCCTCTCCCCATTTTCCCGCTCTGTGTCGGTTCGCTTTGTTTTCAGGCTGTGAGCATCTCGGTCTTTTCAAAAGAGAAAGGGGGCAGCTTTAAATGGAGGTTACAGGCTGGAGTACTGAGAAAGAGAGGGTGGTGTGGAGGTGTGTGTGTGTGTGTGAGTGTGTGTGTGTGTGTCTGTGTGGGCTCTTTGTTACTTATGAGCGGCCATAATATGACTATTATCACTGGAAATAAATAAATAACTATGAGAGGCCTTTGGAGGTGGTTATCTGGTTAAAATGCATAGACAGGAGAGGATAAAGCTGGAATGATGGGCTGAGTAAAAACCGTTCCAGACCTCGTCTCCAAATGCCACACATTTACACACACATATGTAAAGCAGGCATGTGTGTGTGTGTATGTATGTGTGTGTGTGTGTGTGCTTTTTTTCTTTGTGGTAAGTGGTACTCCTTGGTTGTTAAACTTGTGCATAACCACCCTCTATTTATCTTGCACTAAGGTACTATGTATTGTACTCTAGGGTCTCCTTTATGCAATGCAGCTTGAATGTCAGTCTTCATCTCGAGCCGCTTTGGATAAAAGCATCAGCTAAATGAATACATGTATTGAATGTGTGATCTTTTCAGACAGACAGGCTCTCCTCCACACACTCTGGGCTCAGCCTGCTAGGCGAGCGCAAGCCTTCACATGTTGACAGGAGCAAACGCAAATGTCTTAACGTCTTAATTACACACCTCTGGTTGGCTCGCTCGCTCTCCTGGGGTGGGGTTGGGGGGGGGGGGGGCAGCAAGGAGAGAGGGAGGGAGGGAAGAGAGTGAGATGGAGATAGAGAGAGGGATGGAGGGGAGGGTGGGGAGAGGGCAAGAGAGAGAGAGAGAGAGAAGGATAGAGGGAGGGGGTGGAGGAGTGTTGGTGGTCAAAGTGGGCAATGAGTGAAGAAAACAGATGAGAAGAAAAAAGGGAGGGACAAAAAGACAAAAAAAAAAAAAAGATTTCTACTGAACTATTTTGAAAGCAAATGGCTGTGCAATGGGAGCTGTTAGTGGGCAATTGTGTGTATATGTGTGTGTGTGTGAGTGTGAGTGTGAGTGCATGTGTTTCAGTGTGTGTGTGTGTGTGTGTGTGTGTGTGTGTGTGTGTGTGTGTGTGTGTGTGTGTGTGTGTGTGTGTGTGTGTGTATGTGTTTTGCAGGTGATCAGAGCGATTCCATCACCTGCACGCCAGCGATGCACAAGCCCCGCTCGCTTTCATTTGGAGCGCGAGAGTAAGACGTCAATAATTATCGAACAGAGGGAGTGAGCGAGACCAAGACAGTGACCATGGGAGCGCGAGAGAGAACAAGCGAGCAGAGGAGCGTCGCCCGCTCCCGCCTCGTCCTTCGCTTCCTGGGCCCAGAGCCGTGGCGGAGGCTGTCCGTCGATAGAGCGCAACAAACCTGGACAGACAGGAGGGACGGAGGACCGAAGTCATCTCTTACCTCATTTCAGATCATCTCTTCTCTTCACATCTCATCTCATCTCATCTCATCTCACACATATAGATGACCAACATACATGGCTGCACACATTTCAACACGAGACATGTTTACGTTATAGAGAGAGAGGGCATCACAGAGTCGAGTGCAGTAGCAAAGTGCGTAACTATGGTTGTTGTGCGACAAGTGGTCAACAAGACTCTTATATACAAACTTCTCCAACTACATGTGCAGAGAAGGTGTCAATGGATAATAAGAAAGAGTGTCAGAGAGCAAAGCATTCTTGTGTGTGTGTGTGTGTGTGTGTGTGTGTAGGTACTAAAAAGGATACAAATTCTGGTAGAGTGGGATGAGAGACTTGAGAGCTCGGCTGGCGTTGAGTGCTGTCGCTCTGACCACTGTGGGCAGGATCTTACTGTCCACTATGGCCCCGTCAAACAGGGGCCCAAAGAAGGGCACCTGGGGAGGACAGTGACAGAGGAGAGAGACATGTAGATTCATTAAAGCTCTTAAAACTCAAAAAAGATCAGAGCAGGACTGAGGTACGGTAGAAAAGCAGAGCCGGTGTCCCAGACTCAAATTCAAATTCACAACGCTTTATTGGCATGACAATTTGTGAAGAAAGTGTTGCCAAAGCATACAGTATCTAGAATTCATTGAGACTAATGACAGTCATAATCTGTGTCAGAATCAGTCAACAAAATCTGTGAATACATATATATATATATATATATATATATATATATATATACATAATAAAAAAAATACTCTCTGCTGAGATTAGGCAGACAACTGAAGGACATTGAAGCTACTGACATAATGAGCTGAGCAGCATTTTGAACTTGGTGACTAACATTAGTGTGATGTGATTGTCACAGTCACATATTATTTGACATTTTGTCACAAGGTTCTAGGTTCTTGGCTAAATAATTCATTTCAAGGGATACATTTAGAACATTTACATTTAGCAGACACTACATCCAAAGTGCCTTCAATTCTATTGTCAATTCTATTACTACATTGTCCCCGGAGGCACCTTGGGGTTAAGTGCCTTGCTCAAGGGCACAACGGTAGAAGTTGGGATTTGAACCCACATCTTTTCTGTCTGGGCCATCTAAGACATCTTGAGCATTTTTAGGCCTGGGTGATTCTGTGAGGGCCCTTAACCACGCCCATAATGTGACACAGAAGGCAGCTGCTTAGCGCTTTAGCCAAAAACAGATCAGGAAAACAAAAACACACAAAAAAACAAAAATAACCACATCAACAATAAAAACAAGAAAACTAACAAAATAATCTATTTATGCGCATCAATGCATTGCACTCTGTTGGTCCCCATTAAAGTATAATCTCATCATGTCTGGTGTTTCAGGCCTGATTCACAAGGGCTGGCGTTTTAGTCTAGAACATTCCTTTTGAGTATTTCTAAACGGATAACAGAGTCCAGCCTTTAAGCCTGGGGCCTGATGTGTGGAACGTAGGAAAAAAAAAAAAAACCAGAAACAAAATCCTGAAACAAAACAGAGGAATACAACCACCAGCCCTGATACACAGGGCCGGTCACTTAAATTGACTTTCATAAAAGCTTAAATTGACTTTCATAAAAGCCAGGCCCCTCTCCTCTCTCCCCTTATCTGACCATCTTTCTGCATTTCCTCAGAGTCCACTAGCCCGGGACAGGACAGAGCGCCGTGCTCCTCAGATCCATCTCCATGCCGGAATTTAATTCTGAGAATCCCGAGAATCGGATTAACCGCGGGACATAACTGAACAGGAAGTAAGGCCGAGGCCCCGACAGGGACATTTGTGTTTATACAGAGTCCCCTTGTTTGCCCCTCCCCTGCCCTGAACCCTGCCTCGGCCCCCGACGCTTGCGGTCGACTGTGAAACGCGAGAGCTTCGCTGTTCAAAGGGAGGCGGCCACCAACCACAGGCTTAGCTCCAGCATGCTAACCAGCTCATGTAATGCAAGCCCAGGAGGCCAGCGATGGATGGCAGTCATCAAGGGCTCCATAATGAATGCACTCCATATGAATCATCATAAATCATGAATCATTATCATATAGAATTTAGAGTGTTTTCCCATTTGCTTTGCATTCACATTACCAGTTTAAGCCGAGCAGATTCAGACATTAATGTGGGCTGGAACTACAGCCACAAAACACATAAATTGGTTAACACTTTGCATTTTTCTTGTGCAACATCGTGTTGAAACAGAGATAAGTGCTGTTGCATGTTGCTGTATGTTGTAACATACAAGTGTATGTGATTGGTACTTGTGGGACGGACTTAACAGAGGACCTTTGTGAGATCACTCAGATACCAAACACAGCTTTGCGTATGAAAGGGTTGTACAGATGTCCAGTCAGTGTGTGTGTGTGTGTGTGTGTGTGTGTGTGTGTGTGTGTGTGTGTGTGTGTGTGTGTGTGTGTGTGTGTGTGTGACCCACCTCTGGTTTCTTGATGATTTGGATGCTGTACATGTGGTTCTTCATGGGGTAGATGATGATGAGGACGTCACCAAACTCAGTGGGGATGATGCCTCTCCGGTAGTCTCGCGAGTGCTCCGACCACACAATGTGCACCTCGTCATTCCCCAGGTGCCTCAGCTGAAAACACAACAGGGAGGCAGGGTTAGGAACAGAGAGTGGATTTGGGAGTGATATCTTCAGATATCAGCCAGACCGCTAAGAAAACAAAGTAACATCAAGAAATTAGACAAACCCTTACAATATTTTATACAAGACTACTGAAAATCGATTGTGTGGTTGACTATCTCTGTGCAGTATAAAATCTTCATGCCAGTATAATAGCGTGACTGATTTGACTTATTAAGTGCTTATGAATCAAAGACTTTGACTCCATGAGTGTACTCCTCCTTCTCGAGTATTACTCAAAAATACTTCTGTCTTAAGAATTAAACAATTAAACACCTTGTCTACTATTTTGTCACAATTAAAAGAACCCTCCAAAAAAAACTCCACTGGCCCCAAAAATTCTCTCTCTCTGGTCTCTCTGTGAGCAGGCCAGGAGACACACAGACACACACTTCAGCATGGATTTGACCGCAGCAGGGTGTGAACAGCATTCCCTTTCATTTGGGTGCCTGCTATTGACCTTGTGAAGTTCTTAAAGAGGTGGAGTGTAAGAGTGACAGAGAAAGAGGGAGAAAGAGAGGAGACAGAGAGTGAAGGACAAGGACAAGACAGACAGAGAGAGAGAGAGAGAGAGAGAGGAGAGAGAGAGAGAGAGAGAGAGAGTGAAGGACAAGGACAAGACAGAGAGAGAGAGAGAGAGAAAAGAAGACCAAATAGGAAACGGGAAAGGAGACGACAAACACAAAGAGAGAGTGAGAAAAAGTGAAAATGAAAGAGAGATGCAAAGGAAAAATAAGCCTAAAGACAGACAAGAGACAGTGAGGCAGCGCTGACACAAAGAAAGAACTAGCCAGAGAAAGATTAAGATGGGCATACAGAAAGGGAGAGACACACACAGACACAGACACAGAGACACACACACAGACACAGACACAGAGACACACACACAGACACAGACACAGAGACACACACACAGACACAGACAGACAGACACACACACAGAGTCTCTCCTCTCATCCATCTTTTGGGGCACATTCAATCTTCCCCTCACCCACCACTCCATCACTGCTGAGAGGGGCCATCAACACATGGCCTCGGCCCTCAATTCACACATCTTGCTTTGGCCAATCACAGTGTATCAAA
>NC_055975.1:21433337-21438410 GCF_018492685.1 Alosa sapidissima | reverse complement strand
ACAGCAGACAGAGAGGAGAGGAGAGGAGAGGAGAGGAGAGGAGAGGAGAGGAGGAAGGGGCGGGTGAAGCCGGGGTAATGGTGGGCAGTAAAGGGAGGGGGTGGGGGGGGTGTGGAACTGAAATAAACAGATAAAATAAAACTGAGTGAGCGTGGCTCAGTAGGGCTCAGTGTGGCGGTGCAGTGCGCTGTGTTGGGGCTGGGGGTGGGGGTGGCGTGGGTGGTGGCGGGTGGCCGTGCTGACACGCGTTAGTGTCTGGTTAACATGGTTTAGCAGCGCTATCGGGCCCATCGCTCTCCGGCCTGCTGCCGCCTGCTGCCGCCCGTGCCGGCGCTAATCCAATTCAGGCCCCCGAGTCCAGAGCGCGCTGCAAACACGGGGACAGCCTCCAATCCAATTTGGGTACAAGATGACCACGCCACGCACAGCACAGCGCAGCGCAGGTGAGGGGGACGTGTGAGAGAGTGAGTGTGTGAGGTGTGTGACTGTGATGCCCGTGTGTGGTGTGTGTGTGTGGTGTGTGTGTGTGTGTGATGTGTGTTGTGTGTGAGTGTGTGTGTGGAGGGGGGGGGGGGGGGGGGGGGGTTGGTTTAGGGGTGCCGTCAATGTTTTTTGAATGTGTTGGGGATTTGAAGTGTATCGCTTCAGGGTAGTGATTGAGCAACACCCAAGGGGGATGGAAATGCTCCTGCTTGTCATACAAACATCTACACAGCAATACTGAGATATAGCCCCCTACCCCTCTCTTGTTTTATGTCCTATAAACACACTAACTGTCACACACACACACACACACACACAGTACCCCCTCTTGCACGGCTGACCGTTTGAACCGTGACGGTGAGCTGCGGTTCACAAGTAACAGCGCGGGCTGCCAGGCAAGCGGACATAGCCACTGGGGGGCTTCTGGTGAGCGATGGGATTCCCTCTGATCACGTTAGCGCCCTGTTCCGCTTCAACTGCGCAGGACAAGAGCACCCTGGGTGCTGTCCAGAAACAGGAACTAAACACTGATGTATGTTAACGCGTGGTCCATTGTTGATGCTATATGCTGAAGGCTGAACTCAGTTATGCGATCTGGATGAATCTGGAATCTAAGGCCTTGAATCCGGTATTATACCAATGTTCCTCTGTGAAGAGACATAAGCATGGATGCTTATACAGTGTAATGTGATAGAAACCATATGGAGTAGGTGACACAATTCTCATGTATGTAAAGTGCAATGTGG
This sequence comes from Alosa sapidissima, assembly GCF_018492685.1. Lineage (NCBI taxonomy): Eukaryota > Metazoa > Chordata > Actinopteri > Clupeiformes > Clupeidae > Alosa > Alosa sapidissima. The sequence continues at coordinate 21,437,181 of NC_055975.1, read as the reverse complement.
CATGGCTGTCGTCCAGTGCCGTATGGAGATGGTGTGAGTGCAGTGCAGTGCGACACCCTGGTCAGCTTCACCACAGTCAAGAGGACAGGAGCGGCATGCGTGCTGTCCAGAGACAGGACAGGACCCTGCACATGTCCCACCATCCCCTGCTCTCTGGCAACAAGGCGAAGAGCAACACAGCAACACAAAGTGCTGTTGTCGAGATGGCTAGTCAGACACAAGGCTTCATACAGATTACATCACATACATTACCACACGCACACACACTTCAGCACTCCCCTTTCTTTGATATCTTCATATCCTCACAACAGACACTAAACCATCACACACAGGACACACAAATACACACCACTCAATCATCACTAATGAGCACTTTGAGGGTGGCATCTCTATCAGATGGGGGAGGGGGGGGTTCCTGGGATTTTTGTGTCTGGAGTCGTCCGTAATGAGGGGTGGCAGCCGCTTGTGTACCAGCAGGATGCAGACAGGCTGCATCGCACTTCTCCTTATTACTCCTTTTCCCTCCTCTCCTCTCTTTTCTCCTCTCCCCCCCCCTCCTCTCCACACCTTTCTTCCTCCTCTCCTCTCTTCCTCACAAAACCACTCCTTGATAAACACCAGGGGGCCTCCCCTCCCTCCATCTCTCTCTGTCACCCTCTTCCTCTCCTTTCCCCTCCTCCATCTCCATCTTTCTCTTTATCCTTCAATTCTGCGTGCAGAACAATGGCTCGGAAATTAAAGCTCACAGCTAACAATCTGTCTGCTTATTACAGGTAATTAGAGCCCCGCGCGCCTGCTAGACACCACAGCATCCGAGCGACGCATCGCCCCCAACAACCCCCCCCCCCCCATCCCCCCCCCCCCCCCCCCCCCCCCCCCACCTCCCTCATTCTGACGGCACAGACAAAATCAGACGGAAAGGCGAGGGAGAAGAGATAACAGAAGCCATAAAACAAAGACAAATGAAAAAGGCGAGAGACAGAGAGAAGAGAAGAAAAACAAGGGATGAGGGCATGACAGCAATGAGAGGAGGAGGAGGAGGAGGAGGACGAGGGGGCTAATAAATAATGAGAGGGGGACAGAGAGAAGAGAGAGAGATGTAGTGGGAATAACTAATGTTTTACAACCCCTGGGGGGGTGGGTGGGGGGTGGGGGTGGTCTGTATTTTGTGTGTGTTGTGCTGTGTGAGGTTTGTAATCCAATTACAAACCCCACCACCATCCTGAACTTCACTCTGAGGGTCAGTCGCCCTGAGTCCTCCACACACAGACAGACACACACACACACACACACACACACACACACACACACACACACACACACACACATCTCTTTGCTTCTATTCTCTATTTGTCGCTTCAATATTACATTCCAGTCTGCGTTCATTAAGAAGTGCTCTGGGTGGCTTTGCACCTCATCGCCTGTGCCCCCTCTGCTGACAGATTGAGAGTGTGTTTGTGTGTGTGTGTGTGTGTGTGTGTGTGTGTGTGTGTGTGTGTGTGTGTGTGTGTGTGTGTGTGTGAGGACTGAGACGTAAAATGGGAACAGCACTAATGATGCCCCATCCTTCATTCTACCCTCCCTCCACCACTAGACAGGAAAAAAAAGAGCGATACGAGAAAAGTGGGGAAGAAAGGAGAAATAAATAAATAAATGAAACGACAACGGTATCGGCATAGCCCCCCAGCCAAGGTGATTATGGGTAATTTGGGCCGGTTATTAGGTTTGCGCTGAGCGGAGGAAGAGGAAAACATACCAACGCAGACAGAGCACAGGAGCTGGGGCACCAGCTACCGCTCAGAGCTAAGGTGACGCGACTAAGAGTGAGAGGCAGAGGAGGAGGAGGAGGAGGAGGAGAGGACAACAACAACTGCTTCTGGAGGGAAGAACAGAGAAAGAGAGAGAGAGAGAAGAGAAGAGAGAGAGAGAAGAGGAAGAGAGAGAGAGAGGAAAGAGAGAGAGGAGAGAGAGACAGAAGAGAGAGAATGAGCAAGAGAGAGTCAGAGAGAGAGAGAGAGAAAGAGAGAGAGAGAGTCAGAAAGAGTGAGAGAGCGAGTGTGTGCAATCTTCACCTCTAGGGGAAAGTGAGTGGTAAGACAGTGAGTGATGTGTGCCTACGCATAATGGGGAGATGAGGAGGCAAGGACACACACACACACACACACACACACACACACACACTGAGAGAGATCAGACAGACAGCCAGGCTAAACACACCACCAACCATCCTCCCATCAGGGAAAATAAAGGAGTGTGACCTTCTCCCTCGGAGCCCTTTTCTCAGAGAGAAAAGACAAAACAGGTGTGCTGCCAGAGAGGAGGAAAAAAAAAAAAGAAAAAAACACACACGACGACAACACTGAGACATGGCAGTCGAGTAAGAGCGACGTGGACGACAATGGCCACCAGGGCGTTCATGTCTGCCGGCGCGGTGAGGCCCCATGCGCGGTGCGGGTGTGGTGCGTCGGGCCAACAAAAGGCTCTCTCGGCGTGGGCCGAGGAGCTGCCTCTGCCTGCTGCGCGTCCAGGATAATGGCCCATAATGGAGGGAGACCGCGCGGGTCATGTCGCCATTGTAGGCCCACTTCACCCCTCCCCCCCCCCCCCCCCCCTCGCCCCCAACTCGGCACCATGGGTAAAAAAAAAAAAAAGCCAGGGGGCTGAGGATCACGCGAGAGCCAGGTGAGGGAGAGTGAGAGAGAGAGAGAGGAGGGAGGGAGGGAGGGAGAGAGAGAGAGAGAGAGAGAGAGAGAGAGAGAGAGAGAGAGCACAAAGAAAGGATACAGATAAAGAGGAAAACTGTAGAGAAAGACGGAGTGAAAAGGAGATGGGTAGGGAGTAAAGAATGAAGAGAAAGAGGCTGAACGGGCAGCAACAGTAACACAAGCAGAGTAAAAGAAAGCGAGAGAATGACACCCACAGGGAGAGCTAGCGAGCAAGTGACTCAAGAGGAGTCAAGAGGTGGACGGTCTAGCTGACTGGACAGTGGGGGGGGTGAAAGGCTAAAGGCAGGACCACAGGGGTAGCGACAGACACAGAGTGAAAGCCATCGTGAATGAGGGAGGAAGAGATACAGCATAACCCACAGAGAGCGAGCAGACGAACAGAAGCAGAGGTGGAAAGAGAGGGGAGGAGAGGAGAGAGTGGATAGAGAGATAGATTGAGAGAGAGAGAGAGAGAAAGAAAGAAAGAAAAAAAGAAAGAGAGAGAGAGAGAGAGAGAGAGAAAGGAAGAGACGTAACAGTGTGATTCTGGGGCAAAACAGAGAGAAAGAGAAACATGGAGAGAAAGAGATATCACACTACCCACAGAGAGCAGCTTTGTAGTTTGCCGTTTCTTTATTTAAAAGAGACCGTGTACCTTAAATAGCATGCTCATTTATAAAAGCCATGTAAATGTGCCAGATTTAGCACAGTGCATGAATGGATGGAGAGATATAGAATATATATATATATATATATAATTATATAAATAAATATATCAATGTCTGATAGAAAGAAGCACTGTGACCAACAGAGAGAACAAGTGAGCTGAGCGGAGAAAAGCCAGGGTGGATGGACAGGCGGAGGGTGGATGGACAGGCGGAGGGTGGATGGACAGGCGGAGGGTGATGGACAGGCGGAGGGTGGATGGGTGGAGGGCTGACAGTGGGACTCTGGGGCAGAGTCTGGAGGAGATCGATAGCAGCTGAAAGGCCTCCGGCTGACCTCGGCACGGGGGTTGCCGGACAGAGAGAAGGAGGTCAAGGACAGACCAGGAGGACAAGACACACAGATTCACAAGGACCTCAGCTCTCTGGCCAGTGAAGAGAGCCTGCAGGGGTCCTTTCAGAAGCACTGGACGT
>NC_055975.1:21415837-21430837 GCF_018492685.1 Alosa sapidissima | reverse complement strand
TTGTTCACACACACAAACACACACACAGGCACGCTGGTTCGCCGGCTCCCCACACACAAAGGCTGGGTGGATTGCGGCCCGTTAGAGCTCCACGCAGGGGATGGATTAGATGTGAATGGAGGGAGGTGAGGGAGAGGAGAGTGGGCTGTGATCCCTTAAAAGACTTGCTGCAGTCCGCCTGGGCGCCCCGTGGCTAATAACCCACGCCGAAGAGAGTGAGAGAGAGTGTGTGTGTGTGTGTGTGTGCGTGTGTGTGTGTGAGAGTGTGAGTGTGAGTGTGAGTGAGAGAGAGGAGAGGGCTGCTCCTGCACTGTCTGTCTTCCTCTGACCTGTCTTTCAGGATACTGGGGAAAAGGGACCACTTAGTAGACAACACCTGGGCCTAATGAATTAGTCTGACATGTTTACAGATGTGCACACATACACACACAAGTACTCCACAGCACTCAGCAAACATACACACACACACACACACACACTGCAGTCCCTATGACGGTTTACACACACTACTCAGAAAACAATGCACACACACTGAACCCACACATCTGAAGAGGGTGGCAACACACCCCACCCAACCAACACACGTATGCACACACACACACATTAATGTGAGTGCTTTAATTCCACAAACCACAAACAAAGAAACAACACAACTACAAGGAACCCTTTCGTGTACATACTAGAGTGTGTCTACCCGACCCGAGCCCGACGGGACCAGACGGGTCGGGTCGGGTTCGGACAAATATTTCGAAATTGTAGTCGGGTTTGGTTCGGGTTTGGACACATGGGGCGATATGCATTGGAAGCTTTACATTTAAATTCCTTATTATGTTTGGTAACCAACAGGTCTGCTTTACATGATGCAAACGTTTGTTTTTTGAGAATAAAGTAAAATGTAAAAAAGACCTAATAGCTTTCTTCCTGTGTGCAAGATTTGTTTATCATGACAACGCATTCCAGGCATGCCGCCTGAAATGCACACGCGTCGTCACGACTACATAAACAAATGGTTATGCACATATGCACATAAGCACAGTCTTGGGTGACGTTAAAAAAAAGTTGTTAGCCTATCAGGAGATTTTAAGATTATTTGCGTTGCATACTGTGGTAAAGACATAGGCTACCGGTAGGCTATACGGTCGTCTCGTTCAACTGAGGATTTCCTCGAGTTGCCCCAATTAACGTCGATGCTGCATATGGATCAGTGACAGAGGCACAGTAGTTTCAACGACTGTTGCAGTTCATTTTTAAGACTTTTCGTCAATGGTAAGACAAGAATTCTATTTCAGTAGGCTATGCTTGCTTGGGCCTCTTGTGTTAATGTGCGCTGTGTGTGACCTGCGTGCGTGCACGCTCATCTGATTCTGTAGACAATTTGTTGTGTGTTCCGTTTAATGGGCTAAAAAGACAGGCTATCCACAAACGTGGACGTTTAATCACTAGCATGGGAATAACTGAGGCATCATCTTCGTCGGGCTCGGGTCGGGTTCGGACATAAAGATGAAAATGCCTGTCGGGTTCGGGTCGGGTTCTGACGCAACTCTGTCGGACGCGGGCCGGGTTCGGACAGAAATTTGCGGCCCGATCCGCACTCTAGTACACACACACATAGACAGTCACACACACACACACACACACACACACACACACACACACACACACACACACACAGAGCTGTTAAAGACATCCTTGTGTTACAAACCACAGGGCGGCAATAAGGACAGAAAAGCTGCAGCCTTGGCGTGCCCATTTTGCCCGTGGCACACCACAAGTGCATGCTAAATAAATAATGACCGCGCCATCTCCTCGGAGTGGGCATTCTTCATGGGCCACTTTCCATCTATTCACATAATGGTCTCTAATGATTAAGAGATAGAAATGAGATCTATATAATGTCCATTGAACAAAAGACATGGAGAGTCAATAGAGATCCTTTTTGTGTGCATGTGTGCATGTGTGTATGTGTGTGTGTGTGAGTGTGTGTGTGTGTGTGAGAGTGTGTGTGTGTGTGAGTGAGAGACTCTCTCTGTGTTTGTGTGTCTAAACGAGGGAGAGACAGAGAGAGAAAGAGATGCTGACAGTTGTAAGCTGATTACCTCAAAATGTGCAAACACACACACACACACACTGAAACAGGATGTTTACACAGTCTGATTTGAGTACAGAATGATAACGGGTCTGATCCTCACACTATAATGTAGATTTATGATTTCATTATTTCATTACAGCCAGTCACAGTCTACTCGTGTTTTTAAATGGCTAGAAACCGTGGAATCCCTGCATGACCCCACTGAGACCAGACATTATATGAATGTGCATCTGGCTATGAGCGTGTGTGTGTGTGTGTGTGTGTGTGTGTGTATGTGTGTGTGTGTGGGGGTCCGTGTGAGTGTGAGTGTGTGAGTGGTCTCTTCACCTCTTCTCCCAGGAGTTCATGCCCAGGATGTTGAGCAGCATGCGGCAGTAGTAGAAGGCGCTCTGTGGCCGCTGGGGCCCCGGCTGGCCCTGCTGCGACGCCCGCATGTTCAGCTCGTTGCCGCGGTGCGCGCCGAACTCCCGCTCGTGGGCGCACTGCTTGAGGATGGCGTTGATGACGTCGTTCTCCTGCTTCTCGGACACGCAGGCCGGCGGCGGCGCCGGGATGTTGAGCGGGGCGCCGGCCCGCTGCAGGCACTCGGGGCTGGACACGCCCAGGTAGCAGAGCATCTCGTCCAGCGCGTCCGAGCCTTCGTCCTCGCGCAGGGCGTCCCACTGCGGGAAGGCCTCGTCGCGGGCAGCGGCGCTTGGCCCGCGGACCCGTCAGGCCCAGGCGACCCTCGTCGTCGTCGTCGTCATCTTCGTCGTCATCTTCGTCCTCCTCTTTGTGGCCGACGTTGTTCTCTCCCCGCCCCTCCTCGATGGCGTTGTTGTTGTTGTTGTGGTGGTGGTTGCTCTGCTCCTGCTGCCGCTTGCTCCTCCTCTCCTCCTCCTCCTCCTCCTCCGCTGCCGGTTCCGCGTCGCCCTCGGGCGCCTCGTCTGACCGCTCGCCGGCATTCTCGGCCAGTCGGAGCGCCTCTTCCAGCTCTGCGTCATCAATCACTAACGAGTCCTCGCCATCTTCCTCCTCTTCTTGGTCATCTTCCTCCTCCTCCTCCTCCTCCTCTTCCTCCTCCTGTAGCCTCCTCTCGCCTCGCTCATCCTCCTCCACTCCTCGCCTCTCCCTGTGCCCGTCTCCTTGTGTCGTCGTTGTCGCCGTCGTCTGCGACGCCGTCGGCGGATGCTGACCGGTCGTTGCGCAGCAGTGGGGCGGCCCGTAGAGGACGGCAGAGTCCCACGAGTGCTTGCCGGAGATGTCGCGCACGATGACGCGCACGCAGGCGCTCGTGGTGGTCAGACCGGCCGACATGCCGCCGCCGGGCAGCCCGTCCTCGGCACGGATCTGGAGGCACGAGAGCAGCGTGGAGCTGTTGAGTGCGAAGAACTGCAGGTTGGGCGCGTCGAAGAGCTCCGTGGCCAGGTCTGGGCTCTCGCTGTAGGGGTTGTCGTGGTTTTCGCACACGTGGCTGGTCAGTGTGGCCGGCCCACCGCTCGTGGGGTAGTGGCCCATGTGGTTGACCAGGTGCGAGATGACCGTGCGGGCCGCCACGGAGATCAGGCCCGTCTGCATGCGGCTGCGAACTGGATGGACAAAACACAGAGGGACGGATGGATGAATTTGACGTTTAAACATTTAAAATGAAACCAGTCAAAACAAGCTTCAAATTAAAAACAAGGCTCTTAACAGCTGCTAATGGTGACTATTGCCTCCTTAACAGACCATTTCTTCCAAAACAGAACAGAAAAACGGAGACAGAGAGAGAATATTTGAATTGCAATCATCTGAAGCTGTCTGAAAGGTTGGTGAAACTAACTTGGCTGAAGATACCAACCCTATATTGAGTATTTGGATGGAATTGACAGACGGTCACACACACACACTTAAGAAACACAGACCTGAGACAAACCCTACTCCTCCACACACAACGTGCCCTGAGCCAAGTCTGGCCACTCAACATCCACTCAATACCCCTTACAGAGCCGATAATGTGCTCGAGCATTCCTCCAACTTTACCCTATTTAAGACTTCTCCACCAGCGCGCGCACACACACACACACACACACACACACACACACACACACACACACACACACACACACACACACACACACACACACACACACACACACACACACACACACACACACACACAGTAAAATTGAGGAATTCGGGGGCCTGATGGATAGGAGGGCCTGACAGAGCAGAGCAAAGCGCTGCAATGTGACACGTGTGCTCGCCGGCCCCCCTGCTGGCCTGGAGGCCCCGATATGCAGCTAAATGAAGACGGAATGGAGCCGCCGGGCATCTCGTCAGGCAAGGAGCATGCCTCACACACACCAGCTGTGATTAGCCACTTTCCACACTGGTGGAGGGAGGAGTGTGTGTGTGTTCAGAGTCTGTGTGAGAGTGTGTGTGTGTGTGTGGGGGGGGGGGTGTGTGACCATACGGATGTATGTTTGTGAGACAGCTTATGTGCATGGGGTATGGGAGGGATGTGTGAGCATCTGAAAAGGGGAAAGTGGTACATTTGTGATCGAAGGAGTGTGTGTGTTTGTCTCAATCCAGGAAAAAGGGTGTGACAGTGTATATGTGTGCGCATGGAGCACGCGTATATGCTTATGAACATGACTATCCCCCTGTTCTCACACACACTCACACACACACACACACACACACACACACACACACACACTCACACACACACACACACACAAAGGGAGGTTGGGGGGGGGGTTATAAAAGACTACATTAATACCCTTAAACAGCCACAGGGATGGACTAAGCACAGCCACCAACTGAGAGACCAACAGAGAGAGGGAATAGCAAAAGAGAAAGAAAATAAGTGAGAGATAGTGAGAGAGAAAGAGAGAGGGCAGAAGAGAGAGTGAGAGAAGAAAAGAGGATAAGGGAGAGTGTGCAACGGAAAGAGAGGGTGGGAAAGAGAGAGAGAGAGAGAGAAAAAAAGAAGGGTGCCAGCTAAGAGCAGTGTTCCGCTCACACTGCGGCGGCGCTCTGTCCACCCCCCAACCAACCGCCCCCCTCCTGCGTGGCCATGCCAGAGGAGCGATGTGGAGGAGAGAGATTAGGACGAGAGGAAGTGAGGCTGAGGCATAGACCAGACCCTGATAAGAACCACTCTCAACTGATGCACTAGCTTAACTCAACACACTCACAACACAACACGCATCTGATCCTGGCGTACAACATGGGGAGCATGCAAACACACCACTGGCTACATTCACTGATACGCACAAAACAAATGGGGCATTCACAATCTACTCATCTAGGAGGTCATTTCTCAAATGATCTTATAAAAGCACACCTAAATTCTGAGTTAGAGGCACATACATTTTTCCTTGTTGACATTTTTTTCAGACAATAACATTTACAATACCTCATGTCTTGAAAATATTTTTTCTTTCCTTGGCAGAGCTTAAACAGAAACGATTAAAACAGTGTTTCCCAAACTGTGCGACTGTGTGTGAAGGCTACACAGGTGTGCCGCAGGGAAAATCCATACTCAGCTTTTATTGTCGCTGATAACAGTTACCAATTGGCCGAGACTGCAGACCATTCAAACCACATTTTATGAAGTTAGAACTAAACTAAACGGACTACCTACATAACGTTTTACACATTTGTGCATCTAGATGCCGTTTTTTATTGTTTAGGGAACAACCTCAAGCACGACTGCATAACATAGCTGCATTCAAAAGTAGCAGAAAGTTGTCCTTTAATAACTGCCATGCTATATAGCCAAAGGCATTGAAAACTAGAATGATCGCATTGCGCTTGTACGCCTCAATGCACCCGTCAATTTCTGGTTGAAATATTTGTGTGTGACGAGGCACGTAATTGTTCATACCAAATTTGAAGAACGTGCCTCAAGGCATTCTTGAGATATCGTGTTCACAAGAATGGGGGTAACCATGTGGCCACAGTGACCTTGACCTCTGACCTTCAAAATCAAATCAGTTCATCACAGAGTCCAAGACAACATTCATACTGAATCTGAAGCAAATGGAGGCATTCTTGAGATATAGCATTCACAAGAATTGGACTTTCATAGTCACAATAACCTTTCATAGTCACAATAAACGTTTGACCTTGAACCTTTGACCTCCAAAATCTAATCAGTTGGTCTTTGAGTTGAACTGAACATTCACACCAAATTTGAAGCCCATGCCTTGAGGCGTTCTCATGCATGTACACATGTGATATGCTTTACACATGCAATGTTATTGTCTTAATGCTTTACACATGCAATGTTATTGTCTTAATTGTCTTAATCTTTTCATTCTAAGTGTCCTGACTGTGACTGTGGAGGTGAGGCGTACCCTCGGTGACGGGCTGCAGCTTGGACGAGCGCTCGGAGTCGGGTGAATGCAGTGGCTCGGGCTCCTTCAGGCTCTCCAGCAGCAGGAAGGGGTCGTAGTCGGCGCTACTGAGGTCAGACAGGTTGATGGGAAAGTAGCGGGGGTTACTGAAGCTCTGCGCCCCGTACACACAGCCGTGCAGAACCTGAACAGAGAGAGGCCTTCAGTTTTTAAAAAGATTTAAAACAAACAAACAATTGCAGAACACTGAAAATAACCAGTTTCCTGTCACCAGGTGAAAACGAGTCTCACATATATACAGAGAGGGAGGGGGGGGGGGGGGGGGGGGTGTGTGAAGGGAGAAGAGAAACGTGAGAGGTGGAGGGAAAGCAAAAACACGGAGAGAAAAAAGCTAATGAAAAACCAGGAAGAAAAGAACAGTGAAACAGCGAGAGGAAGAGAGAGAGATAATAAGATGGAGAAGAGAGTTAGTAAAGGGGAAAAATGGAGAGAGGAAAGCAAGAGCTGATAAAAGGCTGAGCTGGAGAGAGAGAGAGAGAAAAAGAGAGAGAGAAAGAGATCCAGCGCACCTCTCTTGTTTGTGGAGAAAACTACGTAAAAATATTAATGATTCAAAAATACATATACTCATGATCCAATTATCTGGCCATTAAAGACAGTGTCACTATGGCGACTGTGAATAGCTAAGAGGGGAGTAATTGGAGATGGCTGCTTTGTGGAGAGCAGGGTTGGGGTGGGGTGGGGTGGGGTAGGGTGGGGTGGCGGTGCAAAGTGGACGAGACACGGACGGTCCTTGAAAAGAAAGACAGGGCCGAGTTAATGGACAGACTCATCAGAGGCCTTGTGGAGGTTAGTGGAGAACATTCAAATCTAGATCTCAAAGCAGGTGGAGAACACAAATACATACAAATTCAAACAAAAACAAAAATCAGGCTTCACTAATGTGTGTAATGTGTACTAATGCTGCAAGGAACACAATCTAACTGTAAAGCATGTGTGGACTAAACAAATGAGTCTAAGTGTGCAAGTGTGCAGTGGACTTGTGAAGAGTGTGTGTGGGTGTGTGTGTGTGTGTGTCAGAAAAACAAAAACAAACCACACCAAACCAAACTACAACTGAACAGACCTCTAAATTTGAATATGTGATTTAGACACAATTTGCATGCTTTGCTGGCTGTAACTCCACGCCACATGAGGCCGTTTGCTCCAGCAGGGGCCGACCTGAGACCTGAGATTGAGAGCGAGTCGTACTGTACCTTATAGATGCAGCTGAGGACGGACTTCTCTCCGCGGTCCTTGTCTGGCGTGAGGGTCTGGATGGGCTGCAGGAGGGTCTTGGGGGGCAGTGCCATCACCCAGTCCAGCAGGCACAGCAGCAGCGACACCACCAGCTGCACACAGATGGAGAGAGAGACAGAGGAAGAGAGAGACAGAGCGAGAGAGAGACAGAGGGAGAGAGAGACAGAGGGAGAGAGAGAGAGATGGAGAGAGAGACAGAGGGAGAGAGAGAGAGATGGAGAGAAAGGCAGAGGGAGAGAGACAGATGGAGAGATCGATGACCATGCGGACCAGTCCACAGAGAATGGACGTTGAACGTGAGTATCTACAGTATAACATAAGACAAAAAACAAAAAATAAAACTGCCTAAAACCAAAACATTGTATATGTGTGTGTATGTGTGTGTGTGTGTGTGTGTGTGTCTATTCCATACCCTTTTGTCCAGCTCATGTGGGGAGGACTCTGTGGTGGGGAGCAGGTAGGTGATGGTGGCTATGAGGATCTGCAACAAACACACTCTCATCTCATCACCTTCTCTTTTTTCACTCCTTACTCACATGCACATTTTTAAATAAAATGTGAGCTCATTGGGAGTTAAAACACATTTGCAAAATTGTTCCCGACGGATTATTATATTTTATTTGTTTACTGTACCTCAACTATTTTCTTTGGGGTGTCAGGAGGGAATTTCTGCAGGTGATCCACATAGTTGATGAGCAGGTGCAGAATATCTGAGGCAACCAGGGCCACGGTTTTATTTGGGAACTAGAAAAGACACAAACACACACAAACAATGTCAAGGCTTTCAGACATCTGTTTTTGCTAACTGGCAGGGGTGAGTGAATCCATGCACGTGTGTGTGTGTGTGTGTGTGTGTGTGTGTGTGTGTGTGTGTGTGTCTAGCATGTGAATGGTGTGTGCTGTGCGGTGGTGTGGGCGCCAGCACCACAGGGGAGAGACAAACAGCACATTGTGTCAGTGTGTCTTGATCTGTGATAAGGATTAAGATGCGGATGAGCCTTTTTCCAGGCCTAATTCTGCTGACTGGAACAGACCCCGATATCACACCCCCCCCCCCACCCCCACACACACACACACAAAGAAAAGAGGAATACCGTGGAAAGAAGGAAAAAGAAATGAATATAAAAGGCTAGAAGGTGAAACAGAAAATAAACTGGCAGTGCAGATAGAATTGGGACTGGGGGGGGGGGGGTAAGGGAAAGGAGATGGGGAGAGGGGGTTGGAGACTAAACAAGGGAGAGGGGGGGAGAGAGAGAGAGAGAGAGAGAGAGAGAGAGAGAGAGAGAGAGAGAGAGAGAGAGAGAGAGAGAGAGAGAGAGAGAGAGAGAGAGAGAGAGAGAGAGAGAGAGAGAGGGAGAGGGAGAGGGAGATGGTCTCTGGGCTCTGGTCTGTGGCCCTGGCTCCCTGCGGCTGCCGCAGCGTTGCCACGCAGAGGAGACGAGCTGCACAACAATGGAGGCTGGAGCAGCAGGCAGGCTCTGCAGCCCAGTCCACTGGACCCAGCCACCATTCACTCAACCAGGGCATGAGTGAGTGTGTGTGTGTGTGTGTGTGTGTGTGTGTGTGTGTGTGTGTGTGTGTGGGATGGCTACAGATAGGCTCCAGGTCCCCCCTCCCCGGCCATTTTCAGACAGAAATATAATAATTCCTTGAAGTCGCTGGAGCGTGCATTCTTCAGTGGATTAGCCTTCTGTCTGAGCGCAGTGTGCAAGCCAAACATGTTGACAGTCCAGATTTAGCTGAGGTTTTTGGTTCACTGAAGGGGAGGTGTGTGTGTGTGTGTGTGTGTGTGTGTGTGTGTGTGTGTGTGTGTGTGTGTGTGTGTGTGTGTGTGTGTGTGTGTGTGTGTGTGTATGCGACCGAGAATCTGTGTGCGTATGAATGTGTGTGTGTGTGTGTGTATATATGTATGTTTGGAGGGGTGTTGGAGGTTGTATTGGTGTGGAGGGGTGGTAGTAAGCTTCTTCTGGATAAACAGCTCTCGAGAAGTGCCAGTAAACGGCACACAGGCTTGGAGCCTTGGAGAAGGGGGGTTGGGGTGGCGGGTGGGGGGCTACAGAAGCACTAGGGGGCCTGGCCAGCAGACCCCTGTCCGGCCTCCACCACTACCGCTACATCCGCAGCCGCTAGCTCTAGCGGCCATGGGCTAGCTGCTCCACTCATTACGTCCAATAACATCAGAGGCATGGTGCTTGCTTTTTACACTTGTACAAGCAGCACAATGTTCTGGCACGCGATAACAGTCTTTGTGGGTTTGTTGGGTGGCACGCTTACAGAAGATGTGAGACATGAGGTCCGCGCGCTTACCCCTTACAGAACGTTCATGCTCGTTAACGGCCAAACGGAAAACGTACAACTGGACAGCTTGAAGCGTCTGCATGCTGAAGATAGCAAAATTGGTACGCTAAACATGCTGAAATGTAAAGCTGCACGCTGCACACTGAAGGACAAGAAAAACAAGTCAAGCTAAATTGCCGTCCCGAGGCCTGAAGTGGTGCCAAATACATAAGCAGAGAGTGTTTGCAAACATGTAAGCATGTTAATGCGGGGGGCTTTGCTATGCATCTGGTGAAATGTTATTATGGTATAACATGCAAACAATCCAACATTAAGGAGAAAATCGAACCGTCTTCCTCGTCGCCGTGTGCAGTGGCGTTACCTTGAGTGTGACACAAATGACGTTGAGGGCCTCTTTGATCTGCGGGTGTCTTGTGCCGTGGACCAACTCCTCACACAACCAGATGCCCAGGCTGCAGAGCGCCACACACCTGAGACACAGACACACACACACACACACACACACACACACACACACACAGACACAGACACAGACACAGACACAGACACACACACACACACAGACACACACACAGGCAGACAAACACAACATTACAGTAGATGGATTTTTTTAATCTATCCAATGACTTGCACTGCAGTGAAGCACCAAAGATAGTCACCATTTACAATGACAATAGAATCTTAGGTAATGTGCTTTCTCAATCTCAAACGTGCACACCTTGGGTTACTACTGAGCTGATTTGCTTCCTCAATGTTTTCCCTAAATCCCCTTGACATGCATATTACTTACACAGTACACATACAGTAAATCAGACATTTTGTTAAAATACCATAAAATTAGGATACTTTTTGTTCTGTTTATTTCACCTGTAGATGTAAACATGTGATGGTAGTGCTCCTTTTGCTAATAATGACTGCACTTGGCCAGACACACATACCAAAGTCTGAGTCATCGACAGCAGGTAGGAGATCAGCAGGAATGGGGACGGCCAGTTCTACTTCAGCCACGTGTGTGTGTGTGTGTACGCGTCACTGCACACGCACTCATGACCTTTCAACCTCAGCATCCTGCAGGGGTCGTGAACTTTCCACTAAACCACAACACGACAATGACTAAGACCCCAAAGCCACCAGCAGGATATTCATTACTCAAGCACAATAACTAACTGTGTGTATGGTAACAAGTGTGTAGTGTAGTGTGTGTGTGTGTGTGTGTGTGTGTGTGTGTGTGTGTGTGTGTGCCTTTAACGGGCCGCAATCCACCCAGTCTTTATGTATGGTGATAAGCCAGAATGCTGCTTAAGGTGTCTGTGTCTTCTAATCAACTGGTCCGGACACCGAGTCCCTCCCCAAACACACACACCCACACACACACACTTAACCCCTAAACTAAGCCTGCTGAGAGCACGTGGATTAACACTACCCTTCTCCTCCACATCGGGCCCCTAATCTGCGTCTGTCTGGCTGTGTGTGTACAGACAGGTCACTCAATCCCAGTCCCCTCTACGCTCTCCGTCTCGCCCCCACAAACCCCACCCTTACCCTCTGCTACCCTAAACCCCAGTCCCCCCCCCCAGGTCTGACCAGCACTTATAGGGGGCCGCCGTTACTACTGTGAGTGCCTACATGCGTCAGCATGGTGATCATTATCAGCGGCAGCAGAATTTAATCTACAGGTCAGACGGAGCTTTCTGGGAGGACGGATCAGGGAGAGACAATGAGGAGGGATGTGGGTCATTAACACCTTAAATATGAAATATGGGGAAGAGAGGAGGAACTGGTGTGTGTGTGTGTGTGTGTGTGTGTGTGTGTGTGTGTGTGTGTGTGTGGGGCAGGTCAGGAAGGTATATGATGAGGTTTGGTGCTAGTGCTCCTACCTGGCAGGGGCTGAGGGCTCATCTTTGGCAGAGTTCAGAATGTGTTTAATGATGTGCTCCTGTGAAAGAGAGAGAAAGAGAGAAAGAGAAAGAGAGAGAGAGGGGGGGGGGGGCAGCGATAGACAGATAGAGAATGTGAGAAATGAAAGAGTGGGGTGAGAGGAACAAGTGAAAGGTTATAGGTATAAATGACATTTCAGTTCCCATCGCCACACACGCACACAAGCAGATTTCATGAAACAACCAACAAGCATTTAATATGCTAATCAAGTTTGAACCTAATGTTCCAATGTCACTTCATAAGGCAAGTTCCACCCACCTCTGGACACACACAACCAAGTTTCTTCCTCACACACACACACACACACACTAAAACACAAACACACCCATTACTAATAAATACACACACACACAGAATATATCTGTATGAACGAGGCTGTTTTCATGCAGGTCCAGGCCTCTGATTAGGGGGATGCCATCGTGTGCATTTCTCCATCCGCGGCTCCCAGCAGGGGGGATACTGATGTGCATGGCATCAGCTACTTAGCCCTCGGCCAAGGGGGCGACACACACCGGGAGGGCCAGACCCGGCATCCTGGCAAGGCGTACACACACGGCAAAAATGCCCCGGCATACACACGCCATCATTAGCCCATCAGAAACCGGCCGGCGCCGCCACCTGCCGAGTGCTCGTTAGTGGAGCGTTGGGGTGGGGGGGTGGGGGGGGGGGGGTCGTCAAGAGTGAACACGCTCATAGAAGTATTAATGCTATACCAAGGGTTCTCAATTCTCAACCTTTTGGGGGCTAAGGCACACCAAAGGGCAAGGCACACCAATGCATGGTTACATCACACACATTATTATAGACTATTCATTCCTTCCTTCCTAAACCTTCATTCACATACAAAAGCATCACTACATCTTAGCTTGAATGTGCACTTCTGGATGTACAGAGGACAGTGGGGGGGGGGGGGAAAGGCGCAGTGTGTACCTTGACGTCCCTGAACTTGGTCATGACGACGTCCGCTGTGGTGGGGTGCAGCGCAGGCAGCTCCTCGTAGAGGTTGGGGAAGCACACCAGGGATCCCAGCAGGATCTGCGCCTCCACACGAGGAGCCTGAGAGAGGGAGGGAGGGAGGGAGAGAAAATGTGAAGTGACAGAAAGAAAGAAAGAGAGAAAGAAAGAAAGAAAGAAAGAAAGGAGAGAAAGAGAGAAAGAAAGAAGAGGGTGGAGTAGAAAAAACAAAAAACATTAATCCCAGAGTAAATCAAATGTCGCTGTCTCAACATGTATGTAATGTATGTATGTAAACAACACTATAGCAACATGTATGTAATGTATGTATGTAAACAACACTACATGTATGTAATGTATGTATGTAAACAACACTATAGCAACGGCAAAGCAACGCTACACTTTTTTCCCACGAGACACCTCTGAGTGGCGTCGGTGGACACTGCGGCCAGGTCAGGAGACAGGAGTGTGTCTTACATTGAGCGAGGAGCAGGCGGTCACCCTGCTGGCGGCCACGATTGAAGTCCAGCGTGAGCATGGTGGCCCCGGGGAGACCGATGGAGAAGAAACGCGGAGGAGCAGTGCTTTATGATGGTGTTCACAATGTCCTGAGAGAGAGAGAGAGAGAGAGAGAGGGAGAGAGGGAGAGAGAGAGAGAGAGAGAGGGAGGGAGAGAGAGAGAGAGAGAGAGAGAGAGAAGAGAGAGAGGGGGAGGGAGAGAGAGAGGGAGGGGAGGGAGGGAGGGAGGGAGAGGGAGAGGGAAGAGAGAGAGAGAGAGAAAGAGAGAGGGAGGGAGAGGGAGGGAGAGAGAGAGAGGGAGAGAAGAGAGAGAGAGAGAGAGGGAGGGAGATGAGAGAGAGAGGGAGGGAGGGAGGGAGAGAAAGAGAGAGAGGGAGGGAGGGAGGGGGAGAGAGAGATGAGAGAGAGAGAGAGAGAGAGAGAGAGAAAAATATAGTTAGCTAATGCATCAAAGCAAATGTTATGCTAACTAAAATGACGATTTAGTTGTCATTCAAAAAGGTACTGAAAATAAGACCTGTGGTTAATTTCCTCATTCTTTTGAACGAGGCACAAATAATTTCTGATTAGTTAAGGTGTGCACACAGACGACACACACACACACACACACACACCTGGTCGACATGCAGCATGGCCGCAGTGCATGATGTTGTAAAAGTGTGTGAGGAGTCAGAGTGGGCGAGACGTCCTGCCTCCTCTTCATGATCTTGCAGATCAGCTTGTAGGCGTGCAGCTTGCCCTGCTTGTACCGCTCAGTCAGCATAGTGGCCTGCACAGAGCACACACACACACACACACACACACACACAGTATCAACCCACACAAACAGTCAACCCACACACACATTTAAACACGTGCATTGCACGCCTACTTATTTCCATAAGATGTCAAACATGGAAAAAAACAAGACTGTACACACACACACCTATCCCGACATATACAGCTCTAGAAAAAATTAAGAGACATTTTCTGATGTGACACACGAATGAGTTGACATATTCAAATTTGCAGTGGTCTCTTAATTTTGAATATGACCGTTAACTCATTAGAATGTCACTCGGCAACCATAGGATGACATCAGAAAAATGTGCAGTGGTCTCCTAATTTTTTCAACAGCTGTATATGTATACGAAGTCATACACAGGTTTTATTAAGACGTAAAGACACACAAAAACTTTTTTAAATGAAAAGAAAATCTGCTGCACTGACAAGCATATTAATTAATTTACATCTGTACATTTTAAATAACTTTAAAAAACATTAAAAACATTTGTGGATGCGCTCACCTTGAGAGCCACGGGGTCAGGATACGGAGGGGTGGGATGAGGTCCTGGGGGGAGGTGGGGAGGACTGGTTGTCCATGGAGATGCCCAGGTTGTCTCTGATCTGGAGACACAAACACACCACACGAGCAGGGGGTCAGTACGCAAGCAACAATCCAAGATGCACCAATACCTACAGTATATGATACAACCCAACCCACCGATACACATAAGATGCAAACCATCAAAACACACAGTATATGCCACCCAACCCATGTAACCCTAGCCTGGAGCCAGCCCGAACTTAGCCCAATTC
>NC_055975.1:21397560-21415637 GCF_018492685.1 Alosa sapidissima | reverse complement strand
GGGTGGGGGGCACCAACAAGGAGCACCCAAGAGCATTTAGTCATAAGAGGGATTTAGTCGTCATTCAAGAAGGTACTGAAAATAAGACCTGTTGGTTAGTTTCCTCATTCTTTTGAACGAGGCACACATATATTCTGATTAGTTAAGGTGTGCACACAGACGACACACACACACACACACACACACACACACCTGGTCGACATGCAGCAGGCCGCAGTGCATGATGTTGTAAAAGTGTGTGAGGAAGTCAGAGTTGGGCGAGACGTCCTGCCTCCTCTTCATGATCTTGCAGATCAGCTTGTAGGCGTGCAGCTTGCCCCTGCTGTGTACCGCTCAGTCAGCATAGTGGCCTGCACAGAGCACACACACACACACACACACACACAGTATCAACCCACACAAACAGTCCACCCACACACACATTTAAACACGTGCATTGCACGCCTACTTATTTCCATAAGATGTCAAACATGGAAAAAAAACAAGACTGTACACACACACACCTATTCCCGACATATACAGCTCTAGAAAAAATTAAGAGACATTTTCTGATGTGACACTCGAATGAGTTGACATATTCAAATTTGCAGTGGTCTCTTAATTTTGAATATGACCGTCAACTCATTAGAATGTCACTCGGCAACCATAGGATGACATCAGAAAAATGTGCAGTGGTCTCCTAATTTTTTCAACAGCTGTATATGTATACGAAGTCATACACAGGTTCTTAAAGATGTAAAGACACACCAAAAACTTTTTTAAATGAAGAGAAAATCTGCTGCACTGACAAGCATATTAATTAATTTACATCTGTACATTTTAAATAACTTTAAAAAACATTAAAAACATTTGTGGATGCGCTCACCTTGAAGAGCCACGGGGTCAGGATAACGGAGGGGTGGGATGAGGTCTGGGGGAGGTGGGGAGGACTGGTTGTCCATGGAGATGCCCAGGTTGTCTCTGATCTGGAGACACAAACACACACACACGAGCAGGGGTCAGTACGCAAGCAACAATCCAAGATGCACCAATACCTACAGTACAGTATATGATACAACCCAACCCACCGATACACATAAGATGCAAACCATCAAAACACACAGTATATGCACCCCAACCCATGTAACCCTAGCCTGGAGCCAGCCCGAACTTAGCCCCACCCACAAGATTTGAGGTTGGGATCTTATGATCTTGTCTAGGCAACATTGAGTGTTTGTGACTCAGTGTGATGCATTTGGCCATGTCATGTCTCTCATATTGAGGCAGAGGGAGAGCTCACCTTGGCCAGGTTCTGCCACAGCTCACACAAGTAGTCAAACACCTGAGCGTGGATCTCGGGGTCTTTGATGGAGTTCACATCTCCCAGGATACCCAGCATCCTCCGCCACATCACTGTGGCGACATCCGAGTGCCAACCGGTCAGAGAGCCGCCGGCCATCACACTGCAGTCCTCATTGGGAAACTCACTCGTCTCTGAGAGAGAGAAGAGAGAGAGAGAGAGAGAGAGAGAGAGAGAAGAGAGAGAGAGAGAGAGAGAGAGAGAGAGAGAGAGAGAGAGAGAGAGAGAGAGAGAGAGAGAGAGAGAGAGAGAGACATTGGAAGGGAGGAAGGTCGAGACAGTATGAAGAGGAAGGGATAAGGCATAACGTCAGTGTCAACAGACTGATTTCTTGTGAAAACACAGCCATACACCACATCTTCCCTGTGCTTTTAATTGTGGTAAAAGTGGGTTCCCACTCTAAGTCAAATGTAAAATTCCATGACTTTCCCTGACAAAAGACTGAATTTCTATGACTTACTACAATGAATAATACAATATACCGACCAATGATTTCAGAGCAGCCGCGGAGTGTTCAAGAATCTTTTACTTTTGTAGAGCGGGAGATGAATAAAGGGGCATTGAATAACCAAAGCTGGGCTACTCAAGCAATCAGTAAAGCTTATAACCACATATACACCAGTTCTCTGTGGAAATATTTGTATTAATGTATTTTGGCAAGTAAATGTTAAACTGCTAACAACAAAATTCCCTGATATTCCGTGACTTTCCCCAAAAAATGATAAAATTCCCTGACTTTCCATGTCTGGAATAGACTTTCCGAAATTCCATGATATTCCAGAAATTCCATGACCCGTGGGAACCCTTGTGTCAGCTACATACATCTTACTAATGTGAAACATTCAAAAGCAAATTAAACAGAGATCTCAGCCATTGGCCATACAAATAAATGTAAACATAAGTACATGAGTAAGGAATCAGAGTGTGTGTATGTGTGTGTGCGTGTGTTACCAAGGTCATCAGGAGTCTGCAGCACAGAGTGGTGGAGCTTCTCGTCTAGCTGCAGGTCCTTGTGTTCGGTATGCTCGGCGGTGAGGGTGGCTGGGGAGGGCGTCTGCGAGCGGGAGCAGCCCAGGGAGTGCATAGGAGAGGCGCCCTCCGAGCCTGGATGGACACACACACCCACACACAATTTAACAATATAACCATTAAAGCTGATCAGAAATATTTATCTTATTTGTGATTCATTTTTTTTCATTTCATACTCGTGGTCTTATTTAGACTAAATAACTACCTAACTTCCAAAACAACATTCGATCATTTAGAGGCCTGGGACCACAAGGTCAATTCCTACCAAATCTCAACCTGTTAGAGAACAGAGAACAACTGTCTTTTGCGAAGGAATATAATGTGTGCATGTGTGTGTGTGTGTGTGACTCTGTGTGTGTGTGTGTGTGTGTGTGTGTGTGTGTGTGCCTGACCTGTGATGGTGACGGTGTCGGCAGAGACACCCTGCTGGCTGCTGGTGTCCGAGTCGATGTGCAGCGTGGTGAGGCTGGACAGCTCCTGCTCCTCCGCCGTCTGGGGGATGCCGCCCAGACTGTCCCTGTCCAGGGAGCCGGCAGCTGCATCCGCCCCGAAACTGAAATCTAGCACACACACACACACACCAATTTTATATATATACACACATACAATTCTATTTCAGAGTGCTACGATCTAGCCTTTGATAAAAACAGGGTGAAAAATTAGTCTGGTATATTCAATGTTACAGTAAAATCCAGTAATGTGCACCATTAGTTAGTTTGTTAGATCGATCAACTGGGAGATAGATAGAGTGATAAATAGATAAAAAAAAAAAGATTGAGAGAGAAAGATAGATCAATCAACAGATGAATCAACAGAATGACAGATCAATAAAATAATTCGATCATATTAGTAACGTTAGTGCTGCTTTTTTTTGAGTGCACAATATTTGGGTTTACACCTGAACGGTAGTCAGGCCAACTTACTATCAAACTTGCCGTCATACTGGAAGGCGTTAAAGGAGTCTGATTGGCTGTCAGAGCTGATGAGGTCACTGCCACTGGCACTGGCCGGCGAGGTCCACTCGGAAGGCACGCCAGGGTCGTCAGCGGGTCGCGTGGCGCTTGGCCGCGTCAGCAGCTCGGGCAGGTCTTTGGGGATCTCCAGACTGCCTGGACTACTGCCACGCCGAGTCATGCCCTGCTGACAGAGGGGACCGTTGATTACTGATGAGTGTGTGTGTGTGTGTGTGTGTGTGTGTGTGTGTGTGTATGTGTGTGGCATAGATGGATGGGAGAGATGGTTTAATTTACTGATGAGACAGAAAGAAAAGAAAAGAAAAGAAAAGAAAAGAAAAAAGAGAGAGAGAGAGAGAGAGAGAGAGAGAGAGAGAAAATAAATAAAAGGGTAAAGGGACAAAGTGGATGGTTGATATAGAGCTACCTGTAATGCAGGTGAATTTATATCAGTGAACTGTGTGTATGTGAGACAAATCTATCTTAAGAAAATTGTAAAATGAGTGAGTGTATGTGTGTGTCTATGTGGGTGTGGGTGTGTGTGTGTGTGTGCGTGTGCGTGTGCGTGTGTGTGTGTGTGTGTGTGTGTGTCTATGTGGGTGTGTGTGTGTGTGCGTGTGTGTGTGTGTGTGTGTGTGTGTGTGTGTGTGTGCGTGTGTGTGTGTGTGTGTGTGTGTGTCTATGTGGGTGTGTGTCTATGTGGGTGTGGGTGTGTGTGTGTGTGTGTGTGTGTGTGTGTGTGTGCGTGCGTCGGGCGGCGTTCTGAGTGCACCTGGTCAGGAGGACTCACAGAGTTGCCTCGGGGCGCTCGCAGGCGCTCCTGGATGAACTCGTCCATGAGGTCGCTGAAGTTGGGGTTGCTGTTGCTGTTGCTGCCCGCGTCACTCGACACCGGACGCATCTTCGGAGCTAGATCTTCTTTGTTGGCTGTGGTCACACACACACACACACACACAAAGCTCGAATTGAGTTCAAAACCCACATTCATGGCAGAAATCAATGTGCACAACTAGTCTGAGCCTTAGCCTATTTCAATCTAATTTTTCTAAAGGTACAATATGTAAACTTTGTTGTAAAAAAATCCTTTATAACATTGGCAAAAACTTTCATGTTATGAATCAAAATAAATCATCATGGTAGAATTTTATTCATGACAACAAAATATTGCACACTGTACCTTTAATGTTGTAAAACTGTAAGCAGCCAAGCTATGATAATGAAAATTATGGTAATTCTAATTACCATATACAGCAAACTACTGATACTCTAATAAGACACAAAATAATTTCTACATTCTACTAATTTCTACTACCAGAACTGTGACAAAACTGAGAGTAAACAAATAATCTAAGGTGTATGCAGAATAGAAAAGAAAACAAAAGTTAATTTAATTAAAATACATAATGTTGCAAATTAATAGAAGTCAGCAGACTCCAACCACACAAGCGATGCAGGAGCTAAACGATACTATTGTCATGCAGTTCCCCAAAACAGAGAGAGTGAGATGAAGAGAGAGAGAGAGAAAGAAAGAAAGAAAGAAAGAAAGAAAGAAAGAGAGACATTGAAAGACAGAGTGTGACTGAAAAGCCGACCGGCGGCGGCCCCAGATCCCAAGTCCGCACAATAACGGCACTGCCCAGCCGTTGTGTGCGTGTATATGTAGAGGGGGTGTTAGGGGAGGGCAGCAGCGTAGGCCAGGCCAGTCCAAATCCCAAAGCATGAGACGGCGAGGAGGTTAGAGGTTACTCTCCATTCGAAGGTCACTGTAGTTTGCACACAGACCACACAGTTAGAGGCATGAGCAGCAGGCCCAGGCATCCTTCCCAACCCACCGCCCCCTGCAGTCTAGCCACTGTCTCTGCTACCACCAGCCCTGTTAGTCTGACCCTCTGCCCAGGGCCACAGAGGCAGCCATGACCTAAAGACTGTTGCTGGAGGTTATCAGTTAGCAAAAATTCTCATTTTAAGGGGTTATGACTGCAAGCATTTTCAGGGTACCTCTAAACCACTGTTTTCATGGTGGTCAGATGGTAGTTTAAATGCATGTTATGCTTAAAGAGCATGTTTTAGCACAATCAGAACTAAGAGACAAACCCCTGAACCTTTCATGATTTCACTGAAAGACGAGAGACTAGATAGTTCAGTCCAATATTGTAAATGGACAGATCCATAACAAAACCTCTGCTGCCCCCTACTGGCACTTCAATTTACATGTATGCCACTTCAAGAAAACATAAAACACCACAGAATTAAATACAATTAGGATGCATTATCCTGACATTTTGGGTCAGAGGAAATAAACTCTTGAGCATGTGAGTAGATAGGCTGGTCTGCCTACTGTTGCAGATGTACCACAATGTGCGCAGGTCTTAAGAACCTATGCAGGTGTGTAATTATGTAAGTGAGAGTGCGCACGTGTGTGTGTGTGTGTGTGTGTGTATCAGAGAGAGACAGAGGATAGGCTGGGGGGAGGGCAGGCATGAGGCCGCATGCAGCATCCAGGGAAGGAGGGGGGAGGGAGCAGAGATTAAAATCCCCGAAGCTGGAGGAGGAAGAGGAGCAGGAGGGGAGGAAGATGGCAGCCGTCCCAGGACAGAGGGCCCGTCGCAACTCCATGTTGCTGTTGTTTTTTGTTGTTTTCCAAAAGAAATACCAAAAAAAATGAGTAAAATAAACACAAAAAAAGCTTCAAGTCAATTCGCATTCAGCCATGAAAAAAAACTCAAAACCTGTTATTAAAAAAAAAAGAAGAATTAAAAAAAAAAAAAAAAAGAAAAAAACACAAGGCAGGAAAAATATGAGAGGAGGAAAAACGGGCGCCATGTTGGCTCCGCGGTTGCTTTGTTTGCTGTGGTGCAGCGGATGCGGAGGGACTCCTTGGGCTGCGCTTTGGCCACGGCGTGGCGCTGGGGGGACGCATGGCCCTTGGGCTTATGGGAGAGGGCGTGCACCATTGACTTGTACACGCCGCCCAGCAGCGCCCCCCTGGTGGTGATGCGGGTGGTGGCGCGAGGGGCTGCAGGCCGAGCCGGGCTCCTGGGAGCGCGAGCGCAAGCCGCGGGGGTCGGAGGGCCGAGCGGCCCCAACCTACCGCGTCTGAGACCGCTGCTGGCCGCCGGGCCCTCGCCCGAGACCTGAGCGGCGCCCCCTGTGGTCCCGGTGGAGTTACTGCTGCTGTTGTTGTTGCTGCTGCTGCTGCTGCTGCTGCTGTGGCTGAAATGGCTGAGGCGTCTCAGACGCGTCTTCCAGTAGGCCTCCTTGGGGTCGAGGGGGTTGTGGAACTGCACCGATTCGGTGGACGGTCGGAAGCTGACGTGCACCCCGCTCCCACCTCCTCCTCCTCCACCTCCTCCTCCTCCATCCCCCTCCGCTCCCGGGCCTGCGCGGGCCCGCTTCTTGGGCCCTACCCGGCCCAGCCGGAGCGAGGAGTGGAGCAGGTGGTGGTGTGTGTGTGTGTGAGGCGCGTGCGTGTGCGTGAGCGTGTGCGAGGGCGGCTGCTGCGTGATGGGCTCTCCCTCCGCCGTCTCGGTGGCGTTCTGTCTCTGCAGGCAGGCCTCCCTCCTGACGCCCTCCTCGCACCTCTCCTCCTCCTCCTCCTCCCTCCTCCTCCTCCTGCTGCTGATGCTGTGGCTGCTGCTTCTGCATCTCCATCTCCTTCTCTAGGGCTACGCTCGGACTACTACTCTCCGGGGCCGCAGGGTTACAGCAGCTCCTGGGCGACCTCCAGTCGCAGTGCTCCAGGCAATCGTAGAAGCTGCGCTCGGGGCCACTAACGCCCTCATCCTCCCCGGCCGAGCTCGCGCTCCCCCTAGCTCTCCTCTCCTCCAGCCTCAATCTCTCTCTCTCTGCCCCTGTCACTATCCCGCTCTCCATCCCTCCTCCTCCTCCTCCTCCCTCTATCCCCCTCTCTGGCCCTGCCTCCTCTGTGCTGTCGCTGGTCAGGAAGCCCGCCCCTGCCCAACTGTCTTCCCCCCTGGCCGAAGTACTCCCTGAGCGAGCTCATGAGGTCATCCTCGCCGCCTTTGCCTACGTCTCCCACAATCCACTGGGCCCGATGCTGAGGGGCAGCGAGGGGGGTCGCAAGTGAAGAGGGAGGGGGGTGCGGAGGAAGGGGGCGGGTGGCATAGCTGCTCGTAGATGCTGTGCCGCTCGGCGGCGTCCAGCGAGGGCACTCTGCTGCTGCCGCGGTTGCCGTCGCCGGCGGCAACGCACGAGGGCGGAGGGGTGCAGGAGAGTGGGGGGAGGTGCTGGTGCTGGTGGTGGGGGGAAGAGGAAAGGGACTGCAGGGGGGTCGGCTCGCCCCCCAAGCTGTGCGGTTGGGGGGCGGCGGGGGGCGTTTCTGGGACAACGGCACCCCTGGAGGTGGTGGCAGTGGTGGTAGTGGCAGTGGTGTTGGTGGCAGAGGGGGTGTGCAGTGGAGGGGGGCAGTTGGAGGGGTCGGGGTCGGGGTCGGGGTGGGGGCAGGCACCTTTGGCGCGCTCTGCGATGAAGGGCTCCATGATGTCAGAGGCGCTGGAGCTGCGGGGGAGAGGTGGCAGAGCTCCGACGGCACCACCGACACCGCTGCCCGGAGGGGTCAAGTCGGCCTCCACCGACGCGCCGAACACCTCGGAGCTGAGGGACACCGGCGCCGCGTCCTCGCTCTGGGAGCTGTGCCGCAAGCGGGGCCCTCGCGGGGCCAATGGGGGGTCCTCCATATCTGAGAGACCAGAGACAGACACAGACAGGGAGGGACAGACAGACAGACAGCAAGACAGACAGACAGACAGACAGCAAGACAGACACAAACAGGGAGACAGGGAGACAGACACAGACAGACAGACAGACAGGGAGACAGGGAGACAGACACAGACAGGGAGACAAACAGACAGACACAGACAGGGAGACAAACAGACACATCCACACATACAGATAAAAACATGATAGGAAAATCCCCATCCACCCACAGACATAGAGACAGGAGAGAAAGAGAGAGAGAGAGAGCGAGGAAAACACACATATCAACTGTTTTATACAAATACTAGCCAGGTTTTATACAAATACAACAAAGCAGTTGTATAATCCAACAGGGCTGAGATATCTGGATTCAATATAAGGTGCAGCGATATCCCACTCCGTATGACCGTGCCAATATCTACCAGACGCAGCCTATAGGTAAGGCAGCTCAGCCACACAGACATTCAGCTACGTGTGATTTAGAAGAGCTAGAATACCGCTGCACCCAATGCACTCACATGCAGATGCAACACACACATGCTTTACACATCAGTCGGCTACAGGAATAAAGCACCACACAAATGAATGAACATTCCTGAGGAGAATAATCAAATCATGGCAACAACTCTTGACAGTCTGATAACATTCCGAACTCTCAACCAGTTCAGTTGAAAGGAAGAAATGCATCCATACGGTGATGGCAAACAGTTTAAATGAAAAAAGGAAGAAACAAAAAAGCATGTTCCTGGGAGGTAGCCGTTTCATAACGATGTGCAACGTGACTGAGCGGTATCAGTTATCTCTGACACAACGCAATGGACTACACACACGTGTGTGTGATCGCAATCACGGATCATGAGTGAAGTGTCAGAGGCTCAATAGAGTAGGACATCAAGTCTCTGTGCTGAGAGAAATGCCTTTGGTGAGGAGATATAGAAGGCAGAGAAGGACGCCAGAGAGGGAAACAGTAACGTCACACAGTAACACACATCGCAGAGCTACACACACACAAAGACGTGCAAGGCAAAATGCACAACCGAGGACTGGTAGGGGAAACATTTAAAAGGAACAAAAGAAAGGTCAAAGAGGAATTGAATAGAAGGACAGGTTTTGAAACATGCATATCACAAACACACACCATAGAGGTGAAGTGACAAGTTCTCATCAAAACCTAAGATTATTACTTAGTGCTAGTGTGCATCAAGCAAGGGAATAGGTATCGGAACGTCACATATTACCAACCGTCCCGTATTTCCAACCTCTTACGTGTATTGTGTCATTTAATATTAATTTCTATACAAACCAAGACGGCGGATTCCTAAAGAAATGCAAGCACCCACACCATAAGTGTATCTAAATTAGCTATGTACCAAAAAATTACATTTTACCATGACTCGAAGAGCTGTAAACACTGTTGTAAGGCTGCGTGTACAAATCCACTTGGAGCTCCAGTGGAATTTTGATTTCTGATGAGAATTCTCGAGCTAACCGTTGATGGTTAGCTCGAGAATTGTTGGGAAAAAGGTTGGGAATAGTCACCCATCAGCCCAGCACTAAACTCTGAGCGTGGTAAACAAAATCGGATATTTCAGGCAGTAAATGCCCCGGTAAGAACCAAACTAGATTTTTTTTTTTAAATCTACACCTATGGCTACTGAAAAATGTAAGGTTCATTTATCAAATGTTATTTTGAAGTATTAAAAAACAAAAACAAAATGGTTGGTAATTAGCACGTTTACGATAATATAGTGCAGACACATTGACAACACAAGGAAGTGCAAGACACACACGCACACAGACACACACACAGTCAGAGGGTTTACATTAGGGGAGGAACGCAAGCAAGTATTCACACACACACACACACACACACACAGACACACGGACACGGACACAGACACACAGACACACACGGTTGGGGCAGCAGGCTGGGGGTGTTTGGGCTGGGTTAGGTTAAGCTGGGTTATGGTTGGTTGGGGGTGGTGCAGGGTGCAGAGGGGCGGAGGCAGGCAGGCAGCAGAGGAGAGGAGGCGGCTCTACCTGACAGCTCGTCTGCTAGGGGGGTGAGGACAGAGTCAGGCAGGAGAGGGTGGACAGGATGGATCAGGACAGGAGCACTTTTAGCGCTGCGGATAAACGACAAGCTGTCACCCGTGGAGCAGCTCCGCAGGGCTACAGCCAGACGCCACAGAGAAGAGAGAGAGAGAGAGAGAAGGATGGAGAGAGAGAAGGATGGAGGGAAGGGGAGAGATGGAGGTGAAGAGAGAATAAGAGGGAGAAACAGAACGGACAGGCAGAGAGAGAGAGAGAGAGAGAGAGAGAGAGAGAGAATGCAGGAACAAGGTAGAGAGAGAAGGGATGGGTAAAGCAGGAGATCGGGCAAGAAACGGAAGGAATAGAGGGAAAGAGAAAGTGAAGGGAAAGAGGGAGAGGCAAAGAAGACAGAAGGTTAGGAAGAAAAGAGAGGAGGATGGGATAGAAAGAACAACAAAGGCAGTAGGGTAGACAGGGAATGAAGACAGAGCAGGTTGGATAGAACAAGGGCAAGGAGTGAGAGAGCCAGAGAGAGAGGGAGGGAGGGAGGGAAGGGTGTGGTGAAGTGAGAGAGCGAGAGAGAGAGAGGGAGGGAGGGAGGGGTGTGGTGAAGTGAGAGAGCGAGAGAGAGAGGGAGGGAGGGAGGGAGGGGTGTGGTGAAGTGAGTGAGTCAGAGAAGAAGGGAAAAGGGAAAAGGAGGAGAGTGAGGTTTGGGTTTCAGCAGACAGCAGTGACTAGTTAGAAAAGGAAGACTCAAGGTAGCAGGAGAGGAGTGGAGACTCTGTGCTGGGATTGTCCAATCCGCTACCAGCTGTGTGGTGTCCATGGTGCGCGCAGAACAGGGGTGTTATAGGGAGCTTATTGTGAGAGGGACGGTGTGCATACGACTCCACTGCAGTCCCATGGCCTTAAAGCAACAGTTTAGCCAAAATCAAGTTAACAATGACTTTCTACTAACAGGCTATTCTTTCATTAATCCAATACATGTCCGACACAAAACAATGTCTTTCTGCTTTCCTTGGTTATATTGTATATAACAAATAATACAAGTCTTAGAACACAATCTAGCCAGAAATTCAATGCCAACTTGATCTGGGCTGAACTAGTCTCCTGCAAGGAAATGTGCATCTTTTAAAAACAGTGTACTCATTAGCAAAACAAAATGGTAAAACACAACCGTCTATACATGAACTGCATCTGTCGGTTTAAAACATTCCAATCTACAAGTAATAGGAACGTTTGCATGGAAACATAGCCATCAGGCTATTCTGCAATGACAGCTGAAAAGTGTGTTATGCTTGTGGCACTATCCAAGTCATGATCTACAACAGTGGAGAGGTATTAAGTCAAAATGTTGAGGCATGTTACACTACTGATTTCCCACAGTAAAGCATTCCACAGTGAGCACTGTGCTTCGGAAAGAGCACCATAAGAAGCCTCGTTCCACAGGAGAATGGATAGCACACTCTTGCACATTACTCTTGCAATAAAAACACATTACTTTTCATTTTTATCAAGATGCTTGATTATTAAAACACCTTGAAGCTCTCAGCTAACATCTCACCACACAAATGAATATGATTCTCATTAAAAATGTACTTAATAACTTAATTAATTGTCCTATCAAAGTGTTATTAACAAAAAGCAAATTCATTACTTATATGAATTCAGTTATAAAATTGTGCACAAACTATTCACTTAATGTATTCATTACATTATAGTAGCAGTCATAGATATATATATATATATATACTGACAGTATATATATCTATGAGTAGCAGTTATCAATGCTGTTCTTGAAGTTCTCTCCCCATCCCTACTCTGAGTCCATGTGATTAAAGTTAGTGGTATTAAAATGTTCTAAAACTCCAAATGTTCTGTTCCAAATGCAGAGCAGCAGAGAAGAACCAAGAACCACTATGCATTATAGCATACAGATGTATACTACATAGAACTGGTCAAGGAAAAACTAGAACTTAGACTTAGAATCTCTATATGCTGTGTGTGTCCACTGCAGGTGTCCAACCACTCACCCACGGTCTTCTGCCGCACGATGCTGCGGGCCTTCTCGATGCCGGGCGACCCAGCTGTGGTGGCACTGCGCTGGCGCATGGCGGCCTGACCCGGTGGGTCACGACTCCAGCCCCTAGAGAAGGAGCGGTCCACCGCCATCTTGTGGCCCTCGTTAATGCCACCTGGAGGGTGAGAATCACACAAATGGAAGGATGGATGGATGGATAGATACTTTATTGATCCCAAGGGGAAATTCAAGGTCTCAGTAGCATACAGACATTACACATAACATTCACTAACAGCAGAAATAGTCATTAAAAGTGTATAATCTAAAAATCTTTTTTTTTAAAACACAAGTAAGCAATAAGGACAGTAGAAGATAAAGAATATACTAAAATACAAAATAACACTAAATTCTAAATCAAGTCTAAAACAGTAACCACATAGTGGGTGATTTAGCATGAGACGCTTGCAATGACTGAGGCAGGGACTGAGCCTGTTATTCTCTGTCCATAGTAAGGTAAGGTGCTCTGTGAGTCAGACCAACAGTGCAAGAATAAAGTCTAGAGACCAGCATAAAATAAATATGGACATATAAAAGAGTAGGCAAGGTAATATAAAAAAAAACTATAGAGAAACTATATATATATATATATTTATTTAGTAAAGTTATAAGTGTGGCCACAATCCGGCTGTGGGATGGAGGGAGGGGTTATGTGCTAATATAGCATGCAAACAGTGAAGCGGTAAGACAGTGGTAAAAAAGTGGCTAGTGGACAGACAGTACACAAACATGGAGAGGCAGACAGACTATGCGGAGAAGTCTCTCTCCTCTCCCCTTAAGTGAAGCATTGAACAGTTCAATGGCCCTGGGGACAGGTGGGTTTGTGAAAAGGGCAAATAATATGATAACACAAAAAAAGTGTCCAGCTTAGCAGATGAATTTGTTCAGCTTGCTCCACAGAAACCTAATTTTGTTTACATAATTAGATTGTGATTCAAAAATAATGCTAATTTGGTAATTAGATCCATCTGTGAGTAGAAAATACTGAAACAACAGAAGAATGAAGAATGTTTCACCTCTGACACAGGTGAAATAGTGCAGAGTATTTCAAAACAACTCCGAATGGACAGGATCAGGCCATTTGAGATTTCTCATTCACAATAATCCTACATTTCCCATCATGCCCTGCTCCCTCCCTGACCTTTGCCCTTGTGCTTCTTCTGCTTCTGCTCGCTGAGTTTGTCCAGGGGCAACTCGTTGAGGTCCAGGCTGTAGAGGTGGCGTGCCAGCACCTTGGTGAGCGTCTCCATGGTGAGCGACCACTCAGTGACCAGCTCCTCCCAGCAGGTGAGCGAGGAGAGAACGGCCAGCAGGTCATCCCACAGCTCGCGCGAGATGTACACGTTCAGGTTCCCTTTGATCCACGCCACGATCAGAGTCTGAACACGCCAGAAACAAAACAACACAGAGACATCTGAATGCATGATAGCAATGCAAAGCATCATAAAATATACACAGCACAGTAAGATACTATGGATATAAGCATCTTCATCATTATGGTGATTCGAGCAACGCTGTTTGAGCAAAATGTATCCGAGGATTCAAGATATGATTTTTCTTATTATAAATCATATATTAATTCAGGATGAAAAGAGATCCTACTTTAAGTGAGCCTATGGCACTGCCGTTTCTGTTAGTCTATGCTTTAGCAATTCCCCTAGTGGTGTGACCACTATATATGATTTTACAATAAGTACACTCTTGGCAGGATTTCAACTTTCAACCGCAGCATTCTTGAACTGGTCATCCGATTGCGTTATAAGCTTGATCTGGGAGTGAAAATGTACAGTTGGTAGGAAGTAAAGAGAAGACTGTGAGACGGCACCTGGAAGATGGCCCCTGCTAGCCGGCCAGAGAGAGTGGGATTCTTCTTGCCGGACGGCGTGACAGAGGGGGCTCTCTTCATCACACACTCTGTTACCCGGAGCAACACCAATAAGATCTGCTCCCTATGTGCAAAACAGCAAAGAGAGAGAGAGTGAGAAAAAAAAAAAAGAGAGCAGAGAAAGGCATGAAAGTTCATAACATTGTTTCACATAATTTTAAGAAAAGCATAATTCGTGATGTGGGGTATTAGTCATTCAGCAACCTGAACTTAAAAACATGACAGGAATTTGGCTCTGGAAAATGTTAATTGTATTTCAAGATGCATTAGAGCACTTAACTGCAAAACACTGTAGCAAACAACAAAGCTTTTAAAAGTTTAATCACAAGCCAGCAAAGATGGATTCTGTGACCTTCTTTGCACTTCTTGTCATTAAGGAATTGGGAAGCTGGGTGACCCCTTTTTAGCCAGTAGCATGGTGAAGATGCACACATACATGGTCTTTGTAGTCTATTGTACACAATTCTAATATTCTAACGGAGCGCTGCATTACCATGTCTTCTGGTCCATGGTCTCGTGCATGACGAGGCTGCGGTAGATGTTGAGCACGCGCTTGCACATGTCCACGTGCTCCTCGAGCAATACCTTCAGCTCGTTAGCCGGCTCCAGAAGAAACACGTTAGACGAGTTAGTGATGAAGACCTGAGAGAGAGGAGAAAGGGAGGGAAGGAGAGACAGAGTGAGACAATTTGTAGTTTTTAATTTACGAAAGTGTATGGTATTTAAACATGAAATGTGATAGATCGTATTTTGTGTGATAGTGTGTGACTGCAAAATATGTGCTCTAAGCGATGTTGGGTACTTCTATTGACGTTCAACCAAAAGAGAGAGATAGCTCACTACTCCCTCTTCCTCCCTCCCGTGCAATTAAAACTCTCCTAAACACGCATCTCGTCGGTGATTGGCTGAAACAGTTTGTTATGTTTTTATGGTCCAGGTTGGACCAAGTTGTTTTTGTTGCCGTTTTTGGAGCCTGGGCTGTCCATAGAGACTATTTTTTACAATGTATTTAGGGCACAGGCAGCTAGCGGATGGTGAGGTGATGTTTGCAGTATGTGACAAATATTGTTTTAGCTTAGAAACCGCGTAACATTGCACCTTTAAACATTTACCCCATAGTATAACCTTCCATATACTGATTCAGATACTGTGTGTGTGTGTGTGTGTGTGTGTGTGTGTGTGTGTGTGTGTGTGTGTGTGTGTGTGTGTGTACCTGCAGTGTCGACTGCACACCAGCGTGGACGCTGTACTCCAGCATATTGCTCTGGGAACTCCTGCACCAGCTCGAAGTCCTGCTGTGACTGGACACCTTCATTGACCTCTCCTACGACATAGGGAGGGGGGAGAGAGAGAGTGAAAGAGTGAGAGAGAGAGAGAGAGAGAGAAAAGGAGAAAAGAGTGAAAGAAAGATTTCTCATCTATTTATCTGCTACCACTTCCAACAAAATGGGGAATCCAGTGGAACCAGAAATATTATAAATTTGACATTCAGTGACAAAGTGACAGAGACAAAGTGTCTGAGCGTATGGATTTTGGCAGGTCTAAAAAGTACTTTCGCTGCCCATGCGGACTCTGGCACGTAAAGTGTGCCCAGTGCCCACCTCTTCGTCCTTGTCTGTGCCGTCACTGGCGGAGTCGGCGTGCGTCCGGTGGTCCTCCTCAGGCTCCCTCATGAACACGGGCTTGTCCTCCAGGGAGATCCACTCTTGGTAGACGCGCACCACCTTACGCATGGCCGCCGCCTCGCACATGGGCAACAGGAACGCCTGCAGAGCACAGCACAGCACGCCACAACGCCAAGATCAGCAATGCGGCTCCATCACAAGAAAACAATAAAAACAGCACAGGGGATGAGATGCAGCTTTACAGAAACGTATATGTCAAATAGATACTGAGGATGGATGTATACATCAGTATGAAACTTGTAGTATGTAGTAGGGCTACAGTAACTTATATAATTTTGACATAAAAACAAAGACATATGATTTATATAGTGTTCCAATGAACCATGCATACTGATAGATCATGTTCTGATTATGTGTGGCCATCAGGAAAACAAGTTCACCGATTTGGTGCATTTAGAGTTAACATCATTACACACTTATCATAGACTTTTGAGTAATTACTGTGTTAAAGTACACTACAAATACTTCCTATTGAGTGGGAGAGTTCCCTAAACAGTCTATGGGAGTAAATGTCAGAACTCTGTGTGATTTGTGTCGAGACTGAGGCGCTTCTGTAAAACGGCAACATCTATTGTGTGCAACTTCCTCAGTGAAATGGTGAACTTCCTCCCTTTCTCCAGTTTCAAGTGAAATCTGCCGGGTACTTGTCCTCTGTGCTACACAGTTCCGACGCAACGTTGAGTGCTCCTCTATTGTGGCCCTGTAAATCTGCCTGATATCATGGCCTCAATGAGCGGACAGCTCATCCCAACACACCAAATACTGCAGCTACGTGCTAATCTATCACTCCTCTGCTACATCTGTGGTAATGGTTTCTTTTTATTTCACATGTATCTGAGACAGACGGTGCATGTTAATAAGCCTCACTGTTCACATGTCAGAATAGCTAATTAATAGCCTACTGGTCATCGGTCTTCCTTTGCTCTAAAAGGGCTCCCTCATCTTAGCTTCTACAACTTAGAACTTCCACAAGTTCTTCAGGAGCACCTAGTGAGTTAGATATTAGAAAGCTAGATACCGCATTGTCAGTCAAGTTCTATTAGGTGGCATTGTAAACACGGCTGCCATATTGCTGGGGGCAACACCTTTACCGTCTATGGGCAACACTTGCAGCCAATCAGAGACACCTGTCTGATTTCCAGTCAGAGTCACATGCTCCTCCACTGGCCTCCAGTGATTGTTGCCCCCACCAAGATGGCGGCGCTATTTACGTACGTTCTGGAGCCCAATGCGGTATCTAGCTTTCTTATATCTATGGTGAGTTCCACCTTATGAATATGAGCTCAAAATCATCCAACAGAACAGAACACAGAACAGGTCCCTACAGAGGGCTATCTAATTGTCCATGGCTGGTGTCTGTTCCGCATAGTACGGTCCGGCCGTGACACACACCTGTCGGAAGATCTCAGTGATGAAGTTGACGTTGGTGCGCGAGGAGCAGAGGACGCGGCGCACCACCTCGATGTCGGTCAGGTGCTCCTCGTCCACACTGCACAGGCTAGACGAGCTGGGCTCGCGTTCAGTCAGCGTGCTCGTGTTGGAGTGCGACTGCTCGGGTTCCGCACCGCCACCCAGCCCTCCGCCGCCCATACCACCGTCCAGCGAGTCGGGACCCCGGGGGCCGCCACTGTCCTCGCTCCGCGCAGCCAGACCTGCTGCTGCTCTCTATGTGGGGGCACATGAAGGCAGGGGGGTTACTAGAAGTGCCTTTTAAAGTACCAGCTTTTTAAATGTGTAACTCGCATAAATGCGAATAACATGTTTCCATTTCACTTTTGCAAAATGTCTGAAAAACCACCTTATGCAGTTTATACTTTTTTTACAATTTTTTTTTTATTCAAGTGTTTTAATTACTGATTTTTCATAATTTAGATTTGAGCATTTTCAGGGTTAATGGAAACCTGCGTAGTGTAGATTCATGTGTGTGAGAGAAAGAGAGAGACAGACAGACAGACAGACAGACAGACAAAGAGAAAGAGAGAGAGAGGAGAGTCTGTGTCTGTGTGTGTGTGTGTGTGTGTGTGTGTGTGTCAGGGTGAGAGACAGAGTGTAAATGAGCAAGAGAGAAAGTAATAGAGAAATATTGACTTTGTAAAGCCCACACTGGGCCTAAGGACACTAGAGAGGATTGGTGAGTGCATGTCTGTGGGAGTTTGTAATTGAGCTTGGGCCTTTTTAAAATTCAGGACCATTCTCTGTGCCAATATCGCCGCCGGTTTGTACCTTCACATGAAACTGCCACCCCCTCACCTCCACACACTTACTGTACATCTCTCTCAAACACACACACACACACTCTCAAACACACACACACACACACACACACACACACACACACACACACACACACCTTACTTCA
>NC_055975.1:21297560-21392560 GCF_018492685.1 Alosa sapidissima | reverse complement strand
CGGGATGAAAGAGCGGGCTATTTCGGGAACAAAGCCACCTTGGTTTGATACGCCTGGATCCACAGTGCCCAAAAACCAGAGAAGACAAGCTGCTAGTTGACAGAGAAACAGAGAAAAGAAAGAAAGAAAGAAAGAGAGAGATAGAAAGGGAGAGAGAGACCGAGAGCACAGTGGCACAGTCTCCATTCTGAGGTAAACACTGAGGACGAGGAGTGGGGAGACGGTAGAGAAGGCCATTCAGGAGACTCGCCGAACCACAGGAAACACTTAGCCTTGGACCAGACGGCACGGCCAGGCTGTGTGACAGGTCACTCTCTACCGCTGACCACGGCAGCCGAGAGCAGAAGAGGCACTGGGCGTCTACTTTAGAGGACGTCCAGGCTGGAGAGGTTTGAGGTTGGGGGCGGGGGTTTGGTTGTGGGTTGTTGTGGTAGCGCCCTCAACAAACTTCCTCTTTGTAGCCAGACAATTATCTCGTCACTGCACAACAAGGCCCTTCAGAAGGCCGCCTTTAACTTCGGCTTAAATGGAGGGGGGGGAGGAAGGGGGACCAAAAGCTAATTCCGCACTCTACAGCTCTCTAGATAGCATTTTTTAAATGCATTCATTTTGGGAATGTTTTTTGGCCACAAAGTCCGGCTGCGGTTAATGGAGGCAGCTTTCTGCGGGAGCTGCATGCATTGCCTCAGCATGATCTGCAGCGAGCTCCATGGCCCATCTCTTGCAAACTCAATCAGCTTCAGCAAAATCTTTGTGCACTAAAATGGCTATGTGGACGCAAAGGGCCAGGAGCGGTGCAAGGCTGACGTGACATTTGCTCTGGTTTTGCTGCATCTGTTTATACCAAAAAAAAACATGCCAAATTTGCACTTTGGGTTAAGGGCGCCTGCTGTCCACCCTGCCCTTCAGACCTACCTTTCTGTTTCAGGTTGACCTCAATGGTGACAAAGTTCTCAAAAAAGACATAGTAGATGTGGGAGTAGTTCTGGTCAAAGAAGTGCTTCAGGTCCACAGACTCCGCGTTCTCTGAGAGAGCGAGAGAGAGAGAGAGAGAGAGAGGTAGAGGGAGATTGATTACACTTCAAATACATGCTAATAGGCTACATACTAATCTAAAACCAGCTTTAGGTTTTCATACTAATAATGAGTATCACCATCATGCAGATAAACCCCTGTGTCTGGATCAGCTATGCCACTCCCTGAGTGTCTAAGCTGTTCAGCACTGATTTAACAAATGAGCGAGTGAAGCGAACCAAATCCAAAAGGCTGTTGCCACATCAGATTTAACCTCTGTGCTGCAAGATCACACAATCGCACAATCATGTTTATTACACACACACATGCACACACACAGTACACACTACTTGTGACCACATCAGTGTGTCCTTGTCATGAGAGAAAAGGGCATCTGGACTGAAGTGTTTGCACTGGGCCGTTTATTACAAGAAGTCAGGGCACAGGAGAAGGAACGTCTGACTCCTATTAGGGTGGTAATACTGTAGCAGCCTACCGGTTTGCGGACACCGTATATAGTGTAGGGAGAGTCTGGACTATCACAGGCCATGTACTACTATCGTGATCATGTGGGAGTGATGTGATCACACAAACAATTAAGTTAACATTAAGAGAACCAGAGTCCCTCCCAAGTTTCCTCCACAACTGCCTAGTCACTTCCTACCTCAGTTTTTAACCCTTCAGGTGCTCTCTGTTCTCAGTAGAAGATAGAGTGTCCAGATCTAAAAACATGAAGATGAAAGCTCACTGACAGGACAGGAAGGCACTGAGAGTGTCTGTTGGAGAAAACACAGAGCGGCTGCTACACTTCTGCGAGTGGGTCAGATGGACGCACGCATGTTTGTGTTCAGGTAAGTAGTTACGTTTGTCAGTGTCAAGGGCCCTCGTCTTCCTGTGGCCTGGAGAACCTCAGGCGCGCGCACACACACACACACACACACACACACACACACACACACTTTAACCATTTATTTATGTCCACATAAAGAAAATGGTACAGGGACACAAATATTAAGAATGCAGTACAATATATATATGCAAACCCGTGGACCAGTAGCAGACACTAGGTCTTCACAATACTGTTTTCACCCCTTAATCCACATGGAAGCCCAACAGGGAGTGAGTAGGACAGTAAGCCCACTCTGAGCATCCAGCAGGAGGAGAGTGGAGTGAGTAGGACAGTAAGCCCACTCTGAGCATCCAGCAGGAGGAGAGTGGAGTGAGTAGGACAGTAAGCTCACTCTGAGTAGCCCGCAGGAGGAGAGGGGAGTGAGGAGGGGAGTGAGGAGGACAGTAAGCCCACTCCATGAGGGAATGGAGGAAGACAGGTGAGGAGGAGAGAGCCAGAAGAGGAGAGAGGAGAGGACCGGGAGGGGTGAAGCTGGGGATAAGGCTGTGGCTGAGCAGGGGAGGGCAGGTGGCTGTGGGTGCCCATAGGGATCCGGGTTTGGGTTCGGCCCGCAGCTCGCTCACTGTAACTCTTAACAGTCCTGTCTGAATGAAAAGCCAAATAGGTCCACAAATATACTTAAAAAAAAACAATGTCCCTGAGCGTATTCCTTTTTTATGACCACATATGGTTAAGAGGGAGCAGTGTAAACTGACCCACAAGGCCTTCTGTCAAGTATCCCTCTCAAACAAGCAAAGCATTCTTTGTCTAGTCCTCAGGACAGCAGAGATGCAGATGGTTGGGCGGATAATGTAAAGAGGAGCATTCAGCCAGGCCACCTGCAGCCGTGCGACACCGATCAATATCTCGACCAGCAGCTCTGGAAAGCTGAGACATCACTGCCAAGGCTGCGGTTCCAGCCATTAGCCTAGCGGTCTTGTCAGCGCTCCACTGATGCTTAAAGCGATGATTCTGAGTAATTTCACCCTAGGCACCATACGAGGCATTGGAAAGTTTGTAAGTACACCAGGAGTTTATTTAAATAATACTTGGCTGATGGATGCTACTATCTGCTACTATACCGCTGCGTCGACGTTACTTCCGTGATTTGGGAAAAGCCCGTAAAAGTCCTGGCAGGAAGCGATTACATCAACGTTTTTTGGTATATTCCAGTTTTTAATATTTTTTTCCGAAGTGTTTACAACTTAGTGTTAACTAATAATTGTTGCAAACTGGTACTACGAACAAAATATTAGTGCATTCCTGGATCTACATCCTTATGC
This sequence comes from Alosa sapidissima, assembly GCF_018492685.1. Lineage (NCBI taxonomy): Eukaryota > Metazoa > Chordata > Actinopteri > Clupeiformes > Clupeidae > Alosa > Alosa sapidissima. The sequence continues at coordinate 21,389,374 of NC_055975.1, read as the reverse complement.
ATGCTTCCTGCCAGGACTTTTACGGGCTTTTCCCAAATCACGGAAGTAACGTCAACGTAGCAGATAGTAGCATCCATCAGGCAAGTATTATTTAAATAAACTTCTGGTGTACTTACAAACTTTCCAATGCCTCGTTTATGAGTAAAGAGCATAGTTGTACTACTGTAGAAGTTCCGTACCATTCAGGGCATTATTAGTGGGGTAATTTACGAGATAAAAGTTGGCTCCATTACGCCTGCAGAAACTCATTAGTTTCTGACAGCGCTACTCGACCAGGGTTCGACCAAGGGAAAAAAGGTTCTGGGAGGGTGTTCATGCTCGGGGTCATGGTGCAAAGGACCCTAGGGTGAAATTACTCCAAACCATTGCTTTAAAGTCATTCTCTCACTCTTTTGCCCAGTGGTTGAGCTTCATTCCGTGGCGTCTGTAGACTACCCAACCCAAGAGACAATCCCGACCCACAGTTATGCATGGGTTGCTTCCGCTCTAATGGGCTTTTAGCGCCATGGGTAATGTGTGTGTGTGTGTGTGTGTGTGTGTGTGTGTGTGTGAAAATGAGCTTAGCACTGGCGGATTAGCATACATGAAGTATGTCTGTGTGACTAGAGACAGTATTTGAAAGGGCAACCTTAAGCTTCATGCAGATGAGAAGTGGCTTGTTCCACTATTCCAGTTCATCCTTTTACAATGACGGAATTTCCGACTCTCATTATAACGGCGAACATCAAAAACAGCACTGTAAACAAACTGAAAATAGGAAATGTCAGAAGACTACGAACTGGTACAGCTCAGGGGGATGATTAATTAAGTTTTATGTGAATATGGATCAGACCAGCACTAGGTGAGAGGTCAAATCCTCCGAATAGCCTTGTGGCACATTCGGACAGTCATGTGCAGACAGACAACAAGCATGTGGCCACACAGATAGTCCTGTGCACACAACGATGCAACCTGGCCAACTAACTTGTTGCACAGCAGGTAGAGGCATCCTGACAATCTGCGGTATGATACGATCTGCGATCCAACACTGGTGCCCAGTAGTGAGAGTCAGGAATGAAGACATGCATGTGACACACGCACGCATGCTCTGCGTTTCAGATGGAGCAACTGACAAGCAGCTGTCAGGGCAACAACCAATAAGTCTGCTGCTCTGTTTACTATCTAGAAAGCCAATGAGAGAGAGAGAGAGAGAGGGGGAGATAAAGATGGAGGGAGGGAGAGAACGACCTGATTCTAAGGACTCCAACAGCTCTTTCTCTACTTCAGTAGGCTTTCAGTGGACTGAACTGGCCCCAGACAAAAGACAGCACACAGCAGGGGGAGATCGGACACACAAGTGTGTGTGTGTGTGTGTGTGTGTGTGTGTGTGTGTTCTCCAAAATAGCCCCAAAGGTCTGCGCACACAGAGGAGCTCCTTGATAAGAGGGAGTATTTATAAAACCACTCTGGGCAATAATGTCTCTGTCTCCTTGTTTACCCTGAAGTCTTGCGACTCGGCCGTTTGGCACTGAACCCTGATGACCCAGAGCAAGCCTGGCTCACATTGGTTTTGTTTTGCTTTGTCGCCGAGGGCCTTGAGGTAGACAGGACTTTTAGGCCTCGCCTCCGTGTGCAAAATCAGTGCGGTGTTGGTGCAGTTGGTGTTTGACAGAGCTTTGCAGAGAGGCAAGGACAAGATATGGACTGCTGCTTGAGACTTAATGAAATCAGGACAGCATCATGAGGAGTGGTTTTGATTGGAGATCTGTTTGCTTCCATGAACCACACGCTTACCCAGACATTTCTCTGGCATGCCCGCATTTCAAAGTAACCACACTCAGTGCACACTGTGAACAATGTCAGCCAGCACTGATCTGCAATATTTCAATACAAAGCATGAAAACATAACATGAATCCTATGAGTCCTATGAAACAGTAGCACTCAGATAATGATGTTTGCATCCCTTGAAATAGCTCAGTAGCTGTTCTGTGACAGTCCACCCAGCTCTAGACCATTCTCTTTGCCTTTGACCCTATACTACCTTGCACCCTTAAAAGGTGTCACACTACACATTTATATAGACAAGACATAACTCCTACTGCCTGTTCCATGGAGTATGAGTATGCAAGATGACAACAGTACCTCTGTGAAGCTGGCACCTAAGATATGAACATGCTTTGATGACACCCACTGAAATAAAAATCTACTACTGAGCAGTAGCCTATTTTTCTAATATATGAAATGCCACAAGTCAGCACAGTCCCATCGTTGATGAGTGGTAGTGGCTTTATTTCCATGGCTGTAAGATGGGGTGCCCACTTCACACGGTCGCTTATCACGGTGCCATGTAGGCTGACCTTTACAAATGGGCCAGCTCTCTGACCAATTGGTGAGCCGTCTCCAAGCAGCAGTGACTGTCTGGATCCACAATGTGACTCAAGAATGCAACTAAACTTCTCACTTGGTGTAAACGAAGCCAGGCTAAAATTGATGTCCACTTCCTTAATGCAGATTGTGTGTGTGTGTGTGTGTGTGTGTTTCCTCCTCCCTTACTGGTGAGTGTAAGAGATCAGCTACTGCAGAGCTCTGGTTTGCTTTCTGCCAACACTATTTGCTGATTTTTATCAGCATGGCCGTAATGCGTTTCAGATGGTGGGCACACCTATCTGAGGCACAGGGACATTCGAGTCCATTTCCTTTTCCTTGCCAAAAGACATGTCTCTGTAGGTGTGTCAGGTCTACTTGGAGAGGAAACGACATTATTAAAAAGATGTGATCTAGAGAATGGAGGACTGACCAGACGACTCCAGCTCACGTGATCCACTACGACTTGTTTTTTTTCTTAATACACAGATAATCAACTATTTAAATGACTAATTATGGACCCTTTCAAGAGAGTTCCATTATCAGCATCATAGTTGGCCCCACAAGACTTCCTTTTGAACATTCCATATGTTATCTTAATGCAGAAGAAGTAGATTGGGGCCCAAATAGAACGTTCAAGCATTGTTTTTGTTTTGATTGTTGAAAGGGTCTATAACGACAATAATAGAACATATTTGATGTGCATTAAGTTACCTCTTTGAGCAAATGAATGAGTAATCAAATCAAAACACCATAGGTCTAGTCAGTGATTCAGACTTCAAGTCTCTTGAGACTGCTTCCCCTGAAAGAGACGACAATCTAATCAGCAAGTAAAATTCTGTTTTTCAACGGACCTCCTTCACTAAAATTGCACTTTAGCCTAAGGCTGTGCCCGGGCTAATTCCCTCTGAAAAACTGGCACTTAATCCAGAAGGATATGCCTCTCCCCACTCCCCGCTCACTGGCACGGGGCACCATCATGGTACCGCTTGTTCCCACAACTGGCTACTGTACAGTGGAAACAGGAACACTGCTACAGCACCGGGCACAATAGAGCAAACCAGTTCATGTGCTCTGGGGGGCGGTTCTGTCAATCCAACTGTCCGTGACTTTCATCAATCAGGCTTCGGGCAAAGACATCCATAAAGTAACAATAGGAGAAAGAAAAGAAAGAGAGAAAAAAACATTTTTGCTTGTCCGGTGCAAAAGGCATGTTGGATAACAGGACTTGGACTGTATTGAACTGGATGGAGAAGCCTAAGCAACAATCATATGTCAGGAAGCGCTTGTTGCCTCTAATCCAAACACAGAGGCCCCCGCTGGGAATACGGTCTGAGATCTCACCCCCTCTGACTTTCCTGTCCTGTCCCAGAGGAAGCCCTGGTTTATTTCTGTTGTTCTGTGACGGTCCACCCAGCACTCAAAGAGCCAAGCCTATCCTTCAAATTCCTCTCCGCCTCAAATGAAAGCATTCCCCCATTTTCTCCCCTTCTATAAGTCAGGTCTCATACACAGACAAACACACACAATTTCCAACAAACTATGACAATATGTATTAAGGCAAGTTTCCTGAAATGGATTAAACGTCTACAGATGGAAAAAGTAAGCTGATTAACTTCATGGATGGAAGTTGATGTGGTATAAGACTGCATGCAGGAGAGCTCTGTCTCCTCGCCCAAGTCTGTGAGAAAACTCTTGGTGGTTGGTGAAAACTCTACAAAAATCATTCAACCCAACCAACTCAATCACCCTAGTAATTTCAGTTTAGGGACAGAGGAATAGTGTTAAAACTGTAAAACGTTAGCTGCGATATGAGGCATCTTCAGTCAGAATGGTACTGCTCAAGTGTCAAACAAAACAATTTGTCAAATAAATTAACTAGACGTGACTCAAAGTTTTCAATATGCTAGTCAAAATACTATGAGGACGCCAACTGGGTCTGCATACATTGTACATGCTAGCATCAAACGACGGCTGCCCTATTTGTCAATTCAGCTACAACACCGCACTATTCAACAACAGCATCGCTATCAACAGCGAAATGACAAATGTCAATTTCTCACTGCATCCAACAGGCGACATTCAACAAACCTATAATTCAGGATAACCAACGAGATAATACACATCACGATTAGCTTGCGAGCTAGCGAACTGAACAGCAAAGTACAAATATTGACCCATTACCAACTCACCTATTACGATTCGCAGGTGTTTCAGACGTGTCAGGACATCCTTTTTTGGATCCAAGACTTTCTGTGTTGATTTTTTGACATCCCCATGGGGCTTTTTTGAGAACATTCCGAGAGGAAAGAATTTACAGGAGAGACCCTGCTAATAATCTTCAGAAGATGGCTAGCTATAAGAGCTCTGCGTCCGTTATCATTTGCTTCCCCAAAATTTCACGGTCCACTGTGTGTTATAAAATCTAAATAAATTCGAAAAACTTGTGGAGAGGTGTGCATTTTGCAAGACACATGTTAATTGAAATGCTGCCACCTTATCTGTAGCTACAACACTCAACACACCTCTCCCGAACCAGAATAAATCTCAAAACATGGCGGAATTCAGGAAAAGAAAAACAAGTTAATGGAAACCAGAGCAATTCAACACAGCAACTTGGAGGCATCCACAGTCCCAACGCTTACAAATAGATTCTGATGAAACGTTGAATGAAGTTTAATATTTCACTATGCAGTCCTTCAAGCACTTTACTGAAACGTCTTTCATTTGATTCCTCAAACTTCTTACAAGCCCTTTGCCAGCACCCGCCTCTGGTGTGTACACTGAATGCCTGCATCACTTTAATCTTGTTCATGAAATTGACAATTTACTCAATTTCCTCAAAGTTTATGGCGATTTTGCCCATTTATCTACAAAATAATGGCACTGGTGAATTTTGACAACCTTCAGTCTGTGTAACGCCCCTCCAAAAACTTAAATCTGTATCATCAATTGATTGGTATGGCCTGTACACATTGAAGGAGGACAAAAAAGTGTAAAGTTTGCTCTGCTGCCCTCTTCTGGATTGAGGACAGGGAACTGGCAAGTACCCCTGCAGCCAGAGGCTTCTCCAATCGGTAGGCCTCTTACTGTAAATAAATAAATACATTCTTATGCTGAATTCTTGTGCTATTCTCAACATTTAGGATTGCTTATAAATCTAACTAATAATGACAGTCCACGCAAACTTATATAAATAAAATTGGTCCACTTGCTGAAAGTGCAATAGGCCTAGATAGGCTATTGTTATCAAAAGCAACATTGAATGCTGACCTACAACAACCAGCTATGATTTACAATTTGTAACAGACCAACTTAGGTCTGTCTCTGATCACATAGTTATGATAGTTACCATGGTGGTTAGTTATAAGCACTTATATACTAATTAGCCATTTCAGATTAGTTAAACATTTCTGATGCAGGATGGATCCAAATGGCTGCCATGGTCAACCTTAGATTTACAGCAGTTTAGATTTCACTTTGGGCTAGGATGGTGCACCTGTCCAAGTTTTGGACACAACTGTTTTGAAGGGCATTCCTTTGCTTCTGTGTGCCTGTGGCATTTTTTAGAATACACACATCAACCAATGTCGGGTTGTGTGTGTGTGTGTGTGTGCGTGTGTCTGCTTGCCTGCATGTATGTGTGTGTTTTGTGTGTGTGTGTGTGTGTGTGTGTGTGTATGTTTACTTGTGAGTGTGTGTGTGTGCTTGCCTGCATGTGTGTGTGGGTGTGTGTGTATGTTCGCTTGTGAGTGTGTGTGTGTGTGTGTGTGTGGGGGGGGTAATAGTGTGTGTATGTGGGGGGGGGGGGGGGGGGGGGTAATAGTGTGTGTGTGTGTGTGTGCTTTCCTGCATGTGTGTGTGTGTGTGTGTGTGTGTGCGTGTGTATGTTCACTTTTAAGTGTGTGTGTGTGTGTGGGGGAGGGTAATGGTGTGTGTGTGTGTGTGTGTGTGTGTGTGTGTGTGTGTGTGTGTGTGTGTGTGTGTGTGTGTGTTTGTGTCTGTGTGTGTGTGTGTGCTTGCCTGCATGTGTGTGTGTGTGTGTGTGTGTGTGTGTGTGTGTGTGTGTGTGTGTGTGTGTGTACGTGTGTGTGTACGTGTGTGTGTGGGCGACAGATCAATATGAAAAAACAATGGTTCCGTGTCATCCTTGTGGAGCTACATGCCCAACAAGTTCTGTGCACCCCGGTCTTTCAGTGTCCCGGAAATCGTTGACACAAAATTACTGGGGGGAAAAAACACACACACACACACACACACACACACACACACACACACACACACAAACACAAACATACACACATAAACACACACACGCACACACATATACACACAGTAAACATGCAGGCATACGCACACACGCACATGCACACACACAAGCACGCACGCACAGGCTCACACGCACGCACACACACACACACACACACACACACACACACACACACACACACACACAAGCACGCACACAAGCACACGCACGTGCACATACACACACACACATAAACACACCCACACACACACATAAAAACACACACATGCAGGCACACGCACACACACACACACACACACACACACAAACACACACACACACACACACACACACACACACACACACACACACACACACACACACCATTACCCCCCACACACACACACTCACAAGTGAACATACACTGACAACACAGACACATAAAACACACACACACACATGCAAACAAGCAGACACACACACACATACTCACAAGTGAAAACACACATACAGAGAAGCACACACACACACACTAATTTGCATACACAAAAGTTGCAAGAGTAGGGGATGGAGACAAATTGACAAGTGTGATTTATTTTTGCGGAAAGAATGTGCCGAACTGGGCGGCGGTCATATTTTGTACCACTCTGCGGTACATCTAGTTCTCTTACAGTGATCTTCAACATCCTGCATAGTGGTGTAGTGCTTCACTTTGACCAATAGAGGGTGGTATTGTCTGGCACCTGTAAGCACCATGGGCAGACCCACATTTAGATTCAGAGCACTAAACCTTTGTTTAGGTGTATGGTGATGTCACAACACAGTAATCTTTGCTTTTCTGCCCTTGTAATTTGAAACCAATAAAGGGATAAGACTGATATATCAGTTGGACTAGACTGGGATTGCATGGCCTGCATACATGTCTAATGGACAGTAAGTGCATGCAGTGTGCCTATCATGTTTCCCAGGCATTTGTTGTGTATTCTATTCATATATTAATATATGAGGACTAAGAAACATAAAATAAGGAAAACATATAGCAGATTTCTAAAAATGTCCTGTGATTCTGAAAATGAGAGGGATTTTCCTTTTCAAAATGTTCAGGATGTTTCCAGTTGTATAGCCTACTTTACATTGTCTCCCATTCACATCATTGTTTAAACATCCTGGCCACTATAGCCTATGGTTGTTCTCATGTCACAATGATACTTCCTTTAACTCTGTTTTGAAGGAGACATGTTGAATTTATATCCCTCAAATTGACTTCAGATCATCAGAATATAAAGGAAAGGATACTATGTATATTTATGGTTAATATAATTTCATAATTCCATCTGGAGTTAAGACCTGTTCGAAAGAAATATTCCCAAATATGACAGTTAAAAGCCTCTCATAATTCTGACCTGTTTCAACATAGCTCTCTTGACAAACAATTTCTTTTTTTTTTTCCACTGAGATATTGCCAACAAATGGTCAGGAAATAAACATCCACATACACATAAAGTTGGGTTAACTGACAGTCCAGTTTGCCCTAGAGATTGAATTTGCGTTGTGATGCAGTGTGAGTCACATTATTGTTATCTCTGTCTATATAAAGTGCACTGTACAGTATGTCTTAATGGAAAACACATTTGTGAAATGGAGCAAGATTTTTCTTTCATTTGCTAATGACAAGATGGCCTACTGGAAAACCAGTTACGCCAAAACATTTCCACTCTTTCACCATGTTCAATATGTGCTGTCATGATATGTGAAACTTTTTATTAGAGTTATTGAACTGCTTCCAGTATTATGAGGCAGATTCACTGCTGTGCACACTGATTGAGAACGCTTGTCCAGAGATGCGCATGCTCTCGCGTAAGATCCGGGCCCGAGGAAGGATGAATGCAAATTTCAAAGATGGCGGCGGAGGGAGGAGGGAAGGAGATGAACGAAATTAAAACTCAGTTCACCACCCGGGAAGGCGCCTACAAACTCCTCACTCACTCCGAATATAGCCGCCCCAACAGGGTGCCTTTTAATTCACAAGGTTCTAACCCCGTTAAAGTCTCTTTCGTCAACGTCAACGATCAGTCTGGCAACGGCGACAGAATCTGTTTCAATGTGGGCCGGGAGCTGTACTTCTATATCTACAAAGGCGTCAGAAAGGTAAACACGATCCTTTCCGTTTACAACTCAAGTTTTTCCTGCTGCTTGTTTGTAAAGCTAACTGTGTAGATATATGCTGAGTGATCTGGTTTCTGTGGAACTGGACTGAATTGCGAAGTCTGGGTTAGTTTGTGGATTGATGGCAGCCAGTTAGCTGCAAGCTAACATTAGCATCCGTGTTGTGGTATGCACAACACAGCTAGCGCGTACTAGCATGCTAAGTGGCTAGCAGTGTTAACCAGAAGTCCCCTACTAAGCTGATAGCGTCCTAAGCTGATAGCGCAGGCCCCTCTTCACCTACTGTGGACGCCCCGTGACTGTGAAGGCAAACACAGCCCAAAGCCCTCTGATTAATATGTGCAAATGTGTTAAGAACTAAGTGGTTAACTTGTTTGACCTCCGCTGCTCTTCAGCTCGGATGTTTAGTGACGTGACACTCAAAGCATTGGTGTAGACGGAGTCCCTGTGATGAGTGGAAAGCTAAGCTTATAGACCTGTAAATGTATGACTCAGCTGTGCTTTTTGGAACGGTGGTGTCATGGTACTGACCTGCTGCGCATTGGAATATATTTAGTGTTGGGTAGCTAACGTTAGCTTTGTCATAGACCTGTTTTCGTGTTGGCCCGCCAGGACACAAGTGCAGGGTTGTTTTCCGCTGGCCTAAATCAACACATTCTACGGAGGCATTGACAGTGTCTGCTAATTAGTATTGCTCCAGTGAGCCAAATGTTTCTACTTAGTTGGTCGGCTGCTCTGTTTTTCTTTCTTTCATTTTTTGGGGGATGAGTGCGATGGTGGACGGTAGTGGCCACAACGCAGTGCAAACGCGAGTTTTTCCAGGCTAAACAAACAAGCGACCACCAGCGTCTCAGATTTTGCGCACTGATTTGGCCGGCGTTGATGGCAGACAGTGCATCACGAGTGTTGAGTTAGCTGTGTGCTTCATATAGTTTGGCCCGTATTCCATTTGTATTGGCATGTAGTTGTGTACCGAAAACAGGACATGCCATTGTTTTTGGTATTTATCCTGAAACCCTACGCCTCCTGTGTCTTGTGGGTTAGTTGAGAACAGATGTTTTTGTCTGTGCTGCTTATTGAACATAGCTATGACTGACTTACGCTGTCGCACATCCGAGCCAAGTAACTCGGTTTTGATAAACAAGCAGCAAGCCTGCATAGGCCAGCAGGTAGAAAATGGCAGATTAAAGCAGCAGACTACTTGTTCGAAATGCGATCCCCGAAGTCTGCATTTTTGTCGGCTCAAGGAAGAGAGTGCTGAAGGTGGTATTTGTGAGGATTTCCAAGATTCTCACTCGTCAGGATTCCTGAACATGGCTTGGACAGCTTAATAACCTGGCTGTTGTGAAACGTTCAGGTGAAAGGGTACTCTGTCTCTTGCAAAAAGCCAGTTGATAAGATTTACGCTATTGACAACCTGGTTGGATGCTCTTCCATCTTGCTGTCATATTTTGTAAAATAAAGAGTACACCAGGCCTATGACCTTCCCAGAACCATAACTCTTGTATATAAAAGATCCATAGAAAACTTTTCAGTATCTGTTTGCTCCTGTGTGTCATTGTACTTGGAATCTTTGCTGGCAAACTCATTCAGATGCTGTGAAAATATGCGTGTTCTTTCATTGATCTCTCTCTCTCTCTCTCTCTCTCTCTCTGTGTGTGTGTTTATATGCATATGTGTCTAATGGTGTGGTGGCGGTGGCAGGCTGCCGACTTGAGCAAGCCAATCGACAAGCGGATCTACAAGGGGACGCAGCCCACGTGCCATGACTTCAACCACCTGACGGCTACGGCCGAGAGTGTTTCTCTGCTGGTTGGCTTTTCAGCTGGCCAGGTGCAGCTCATCGACCCTATCAAGAAGGAGACGAGCAAGCTCTTCAATGAAGAAGTAAGTGTGTGTGTGCGTGTGTGTGTGTGTGTGTGTGCGTGTGTGTCAATATCATTGAAGATGCTATTGATGAGTCACTCTATTGAGACCACTGCAGAAGTTGATTGATGTGGTTGAGTGTTTACATAGCCATGGTTTTTGTGTGAAAAACATGGAGACATGAGCTGAAGTGTGGCCCTTGACTGCTTGATGTTTTTGTATCAGGTTGAATGGGTCATGAGTCTGAGTTCTGCCTTTCATGTAGAGTGCAGGCATTGCTGCTGCATGGTATTTTCACAGGCACTTGTAAGGTTTCGAGAGTATTTATCTGTAGGAACCCTTCTGGACTGTAATAACAAGATGTAGTTTTTTCTTAACTGTTTGCTTTGCTGTTGTATAACAGCCATTGTGTTAATCAGTATAAATATGTAATGTACTTAAAGTAAACTTGTGGTTCAAGTGTTGAGATTCTTGCAATAACTCAACTCCTTCCTTCTTTCCTGCCAACTCTCCCCACCCTTTTCTCTCTCCTCTTCTGCCACAATAAACACCCTGACTTGACCTCCACCCCCTGCTCTACTCTGAATACCCCCCCCCCTGCACCCGTCTCAGAGACTGATAGACAAGTCGCGAGTGACGTGCGTCAAGTGGGTGCCGGGCTCGGAGAGCCTGTTCCTGGTGGCGCACGCCAGCGGCAGCATGTACCTGTACAACGTGGAGCACACGTGTGGCACGACGGCGCCGCACTACCAGCTTCTGAAGCAGGGCGAGAACTACGCCGTGCACACGTGCAAAAGCAAGCAGGCGCGGAACCCACTGCTGCGCTGGACAGTGGGCGAGGGCGCGCTGAACGAGTTCGCCTTCTCGCCGGACGGCAAGCACCTGGCGTGCGTGAGCCAGGACGGCTTCCTGCGCGTGTTCAACTTCGACGCGGTGGAGCTTCACGGCACAATGAAGAGCTACTTCGGCGGCCTGCTGTGCGTGTGCTGGAGTCCCGACGGCAAGTACATCGTGGCGGGCGGCGAAGACGACCTGGTGACGGTGTGGTCGTTCCTGGACTGCCGGGTGATCGCGCGCGGCCACGGCCACAAGTCGTGGGTGAGCGTGGTGGCGTTCGACCACTGCACCACCAGCGTGGAGGAGAGCGAGCCGCTGGAGTTCAGCGGCTCCGACGAGGACTTCCAGGAGCAGCCGCCTCCGCCGCCGCCCGTGTCGTCGTCTGCCACCGCCTCCTCGTCCTCGCAGTTCGGCCGCGACCGTGCCAACAGCACGCAGTCGCGACTGTCCAAGCGCAACTCCACCGACAGCCGGCCGGTCAGCGTGACGTACCGGTTCGGCTCGGTGGGCCAGGACACTCAGCTGTGCCTGTGGGACCTCACCGAGGACATCTTGTTCCCCCACCTGCCGCTCTCGCGAACGCGGACGCACACCAACGTCATGAACGCCACCAGCCCCCCTGGTGGGACGGGCGGCACCGGAACCGGCACGGGAGGCGTCGGGGGAAGCGGGACCGTCATCTCCACGGCGACGGCAACATCCACGACGACGGCCGGCGCCAACAGCAGCAACCCCAGCACCAACGGCAACAACAGCGGCGCCAACACGCCCTCGGCGCCCAACTCGCTCACCACGGCGGCCGCCACGCTGCCGCGTTCCAACAGCCTCCCGCATGGGGCGGCCAGTGTCGCCGGCGGCAACAGCAGCAGCGGAGGAGGCGGTGGCACCACCGGCGGCGGCGGCAAATCGGGCGGTGTGATGGACGGCGGGCTGGCCAAGTTCGCTACGCTCTCGCTGCACGACCGCAAGGAGCGCCACCAGCACCACCACCACCACCACGAGAAGGACCACAAGCGCAACCACAGCATGGGCCACATCAGCAGCAAGAGCAGCGACAAGCTCAACCTGCTGGCCAAGCAGAGCAAAACGGACCCGGCCAAGACGCTGGGGACACTGCTGTGTCCGCGCATGGAGGACGTGCCCCTGCTGGAGCCACTTATCTGCAAGAAGATTGCGCACGAGAGACTCACCGTCTTGATCTTTCTCGAGGACTGTTTTGTCACCGCTTGTCAGGAGGGATTTATTTGCACATGGGCAAGGCCTGGTAAAGTGGTAAGTCCCCTTTGAAAGCCATATTCCACCCTGTCTGTCTGTCTGTGAAGGTGCACTGAAAGGACCACCTCTCCATCTGCTGCTAAGAGTTTTCTTGTTTATCCCTCAACTGTTCGTATCTCTCATTTCATGCAACAGCTCAGAAGGCTTTCCCCACACCCAGAGAGAAAGTGTGTGTGTGTGTGTGTGTGTGTGTGTGTGTGTGTGTGTGTGTGTGCACACTTTGCCTGGTGTAACATTAGCTGCGCATGGTTTTGCCTTCTCTTCTGTGGCTACACAGGAACACCTCTCTCTCTCTTTCCTATTCTTTCTTTCTCTCTATCTCTCTCCCTCTCTTTCTTTCTCTCTCTTTTCCTTTCTTTCTTTCTCTCTCCGAGTCCCTCATCTCCATTTTTAATTGGCTTTATTTGTCTCTATCCCCTTTTCAGCTGCCTTTGTCTAATGCCGGTCTCATTAGTTCTTCATCCAGCCGAATACGCCAGGCTAGAGCGATCACTAAGATGCATATCTCTGCTCGCTGTGTGTGTGTACGTGTGTTTGCGCGTGCGAGTGTGCATTAGGAGTGTTATCTCTTGTCATTCGAAGGCAAATAGAAAATAGCTGCCTTTCCAATAAAGATCAGGTCTGCCTGGGCCAGGCCGTCCACTCTAATGGCAACTGGTCAGACTCGCAATGGGGACTTGGAGCAACACAGGATGTATTGACTGCTACCGCAAACACCTCTTAACAAATGTGTGTGCGCGGTGTAATTTATGTTTGCTTCCTGTATGTGTTTGTTTTGTTGCCATCATTTCAAAATGTTCTGCATCACTGAGGCCAGTGCTTCCTCTTAGGTGTGTGCAGACTCTGCATCTTGCGCCATAACAGCCAAATCATAGATTACAGAATACGGACACACAGCTGAAAGCCAATTTACATGCTGCTTTACTGTTAGAGGATGCTAAATGGTGGTCAATGTATTTATGACCCCCTTCAACTTACAGTGAGACACCACTATGACCTTGAAGTTCTTCAACAACCCTCGCACGAGAATAATAAAAAAAATTGTGGCAAACGGTCTGTGCATGTAAAGAAAATGGAAATGCATTTTAAGATCAAATTCAAGATCAGCTGCTACCTTTCTGTGACCTGTCCCAAATTATGCCAACTTCCTTTTTGTTTTTGTTTTCCTTTTTGCAGGGCTTATTGTCATCCCAAAACCAAGCCAACTCACCAAGTGGGACTGTAGTATAGCCACAATATTTCTGCTGCTAAGAATCCTGCATCACAGAGATGTTGAGGCACACAGAGGCGGATGCTGCTCTTCACCCTCAAAAAGCATTGCAAGTTTTGTTTTGTCCTTATACCCCTTTCCTTGATTTCTTTTTTTCTTCCTTTTCCCCATTTCTTTTCCTCCCTAGTTTTCACTCCCTGCTGAGATCTTTATGTTTTGGTTGTCACTTGTACGGCCCAGAGTTTGGTGGATGTGCATAGATACAGATGGGAAAAAAAGGGGTGTGGTGCAATTTTCTTTTTTCTTCCAAAAAGCGGCTGGTGTATCCCCGGATTTTTAAAGAGTTGTATTTATTTTAAATTCTTTTTTTTTTTTTTTTTTTTTTTTGGCTAACACACATCTGCTTCACTTTCTACCCCACATCCACTTCTGTTCTGCCTCCCCTCCCTCCCTTCTCCTCTCCTGCTGGATTTTGGATCATGGTTGACTAAATGAACCATACCAACTAATCACTGGTTAAGGATCCCATCCGGCCGATGTTCTCAAACAAAGGGAGGCACGAGTCTGAGGATTTCACCGCCCCCCAGATTCCTCCTCTCTTCCCCTCTTCTCCAACCACCTTTTCTTTAGACTCTTTCCTCATTGAGAACTTTTGCACTGATTTTTTTTTTTTTTTTTTTTTTGGTCTTTTGTTTTGTAACTACTATAAAGGATTTAAAAAAAAATGGGAAGGTTCAGGGGATGACCTCCATGCACTTGGCTTTGTTATCCTCTGTCTTGAAATTTGAAATCTGAAAAAGCTGGATGCTGCAATCATAGTTTTTTAAAACGAGAAAAAAAATGTGTTTGCACTTAATAGTTTATTAGAAGAGAATGGCTTTACATTTTTGTGTGTGTGCGCGCGCAAGGACTCGCAGACAGAAATAAGGAGGAGAGAATATGAACTGATAACTTTGTATCTATTGAGCATTTATTTTAATATTGTTTCAGATCAAAATCTGCTCTGTATGATATTGTACAATATTGTAATTCAGTGATTTGATGAGGCAAACAGCAAACTGATCAGTGCTCTAGTGGACGTTTTTGTCATCATTAAAGGAAATAGTGATCTTTCTTAAGCAGAAAACTATACATATTAATAATATTAAAATAATCTTAAATATGCAGGTTTCTGTTTTTTTTCTTTATTTTTCTTGTACAAATGTTCATCCAGAGGTATTTTGGTATAGGAGATTTTTTGTGTTAAATGCTCTCATTGACGAGCTGAAACGCTTACCTGTTGTTAACAGATTCACGAAAGAATGATAGAAAAAAAACGTAAGAAAGAAATATAGAAGTGTAATTCAGCAGAGGGGCTGTTCAGACTCTACAACTATATGAAGCTCAGGAAGTCTCAAGAAAAGACTAAAGAAAAAAAAAATAAACAAACACAAAAAAAGATGAAGATAGTTCATATTTTGCCTACCAACAGCAATGCTATTACTCAATGTAACGCTAAGTAACATCCAACTAGGAACAAATAGGTTTGAAGTTGAACAGTAGGACCCTTATCTGTGTGACACACTTAAATGTTTTTTACTGTATCCTCTTTTGTGACTACCAATCATTGTTGATGAAACCTACATTGACTACACTAACTGGGGAAGGGATGAAGACACCGACATGGTCATACCCTTGGTTTTTCAATGTGGTTGACATTTTACATTTCACCTTTTGTTCTGCATTAAAACGAGAACGTATATGAATGTGTGGCTCATGTTTCGATTACTGACAAACGACTTCCATCTCAAAGTTCACTTTGTGATTTGTGTGTGTTTTGTTGTATTATTATTATTATTATTATTATTATTATTATTATTATTATTATTATTATTATTTTATTTTCTCTCCCTTGTTTTATGTCACCAGTTTTCATGGTGTGGAGAGACCATATTTTTCACTCTGTCCTGTCCTGGGAATAAAGAATCCATATAGTTGCTTTCTAACTGGAAACAAATGACATGTTTGACATCAGCCTTTATTTCTGAATGAAAAGAAAGCTGATTATGTGGAAGGTATACCATGACCCTTAATGGAACCAGTTTTTTGTAGCAGCTAATGGTATTCACACAGTTGGTACTCTCATGGTGTCAGTTATGATTATGATCTTGTGAAACAACTTGAGAACCTTTTTGATATCTTTCCTTTTTAAAACCTGCCTGCTGCGTCTTGATTAACATTGTTCACCCTTTGGATTTGTTTCCCCTTCAATTTAATTGGCTCAAAACCCCATCATAATGGTGGCTCAGTGGGGCGGCTTGCCCTAATAAATATTGCAACATTTGCTGACCATTAGACTTTTAATATTCAGGAAGCTGGTTAGGGAATCAGTTAAATTGTAAGGAGGTTATTCATCTCTGACGTTAAAACTTGTTAGATGCACAATGGTTTCTTAGACATGAAAAGAGAGTGACCAATCTTAAAATGTCAAGTTGCGTGCTTTGCGTTATCTGTCTCAAAGTCATTAAGTTCAAGGAAGTAATGTGCTCTGACATTATACATGTAAAAAAACAAGCGTGCTGCTTTCTTTAAATGTTAACTACATTCTTTATTGCCATGGCATTTGTTTAAGCGGTGCAGGTGACAAATTATACACAGGAAAAGGTGAGCACAAGAGGAAGCAGAAGAACAAACAATGGCCAACACTTAATGCAGCGGGTGCCTATATTTATCCTGGACAATAAATGGGTTAGTTTTTACATTACCAATGGTAAAATGTCAGGAACGTACAACATGTCATAACTTCACATTAGAGAATAAGTGCTTGTATTTGTACTTGTCTTATGTGGGTGCCTTCGTCCTTGTTCTGATATGGTGATGGTTCGATCCTCATTGCTACATAAGTGATGTGATGCCAGTGATGGGAATACAGTCTCACCATTTTTATTCACCGTTTTAAAGGAATGCACAAATACTGTAGAGTAGTCCACTGGGTTAGTTTCACTGGAGCTGTGATGGTTCTTCATCCCTTGCTGTTCATGTCCTCACCACTAGGTGGCGATGCTTTTGGAATGAATTCTGTTCCATCCTGAACATGTGGGATGTTCCCTAGTGATTTCACTCAGGCAGGTCATGTATGGACAGAGTATAGGTAGTCAATGGTTGATCAGTATTCCCCACGCTTTCTCTCCAGAGGTGGCATGTAGTATGTTTTGAAAGCTGTGCGGTGAGGTTCTTTGGGCTAAAGCAGAGAGAGAGGACACCACAGGGTGAGGCAGGAGTAAACTGTTACATTCCACCAACCTACATGTAATTGTAAAGCTCAACAGTGCTACACTTGAACCTTATGTAATAAGATAGAACTTACCATGGGATAAACACTTTACGATATGGTCATAGACACATCCTGTGCAGTCAGTCAACATTACAGTTAATAATCCTTTGGATTTGTAAAATTGGAACATGACCATACTGCCATGACATGTTCATGATATGCTTTGTCTCATGACAAGTTAAGTTACACCAGAAGCTTTTTTTTATTTAGCATAATATGACATGGTCAAGTACAATTTCCTAGCTATGTTGTTCTGTTCTCTAGGTATCAGAATGGTTATACAGTGGGTGAAAAATGTCTTGTGCTGCAATGACTAGATATAATAAATACTGACCCCCCACCTGTGCGCCTGTGACTAGAAATGTGATGACATTTTCTGGTGTCGTGACATCTCACCTTTACCAGGCGTGAGTGGCACTTTTTCGAAGTGATGGCAGGCAGGGAACCCCTGTGCGTGATGGTGAGAGCAGGCAAGCTGGACACCGGGTAGGTGATTTTTGGAGAGGGGACGACCACATTCAGTTTGGGCAGCTCCACGGGGTACCGATGGGGATTGCATCGCATAAGCGGATCAGCCATGTGCTTCAGATGATGCTGCGGGACAAAAAAAAAACAAGGTAAAGTAAACAATATATAAGATGAGAGTATAAAAGGTCTGCTTTCTTTTAAAGGACAAGGGAAGAGGAGGTGCTTTGATTTGCAAGGTGAGCAGACAGTCATCTTTCCCACTCGACAGGCGCTAGAGTATGTGTTGACTCCGAGGCTCGGATGATCGGGGGGAGGTGAGCGGTTGGTTTGGTTAGTTTTATTTTTCCGTCACCTGTCTCCTTCCTTGTCTGGCGATGCGCCACAGCTGGTCCACGGAGTTGGGCGTCCCGCTGGTCTCGCCTCCATCGACTGTCCCGATGGCCCGCCGCAGGCTCACCGCACGCTTCTCTGCCATACTGGGAAAGGAGTAAAACTGTGAGTGCGTGCGTGAGAACTCTGGAAGAGCTCTACAGGGCTTTAGCTTTTCAGGTGTAGATTGGTCCATTTTTGAGATTTGAAAATATGGCTGTGAAAATGTTCAGATAACCTCAGACACAGAAGTTTTACTTGCTTTAATTAATCTCAGAGTCCATTAAAAATCTATGGCATGATGTCATTTAACATTTTTTTTATGCAGTTCTTCACAAATTAATTTACATGCCAGATTCTTGTGCAGATTCTTAATTCCACATTAATTACCTTTGGTATTTGTTTGCTTTCATCCATCCCCTGCTGCGTTCATTAAATTTCCCCCACAGCTTGACCAGTCATACATGCTTTATACATAATATTAATTTACTGAAAGGCCTAAATAACTTGATGTATAACATATGCAACTAAGAAAAAATGTAAAGTCATTGAGTGGTATTACCGCTGGTCCTTGAAGAAGGTGTGATGCAGGGCGCTCCGTGCACTGATGCGCTCGTCTGGGTCGTAGGCCAGCATCTGGTAGAGCAGAGACAAGGTGGGGGAGGGGCACTGGGGGATGAGATGGGAGAGCCCACAGCCCTTCCGCGGAGGAAAGTCGAAGCGCATTGCCCTGGACCTGCACAACAGCGGAGACAGGAAACACTTTCATTCGAGCAATGCACCTCACTCAGGAGGACGGCAATCCATCGGTATTCCCATGTCCTTGGGACCACTCGAATATGTTCTGGTTACTCCTTCGCTCTATCTGTCCATATGCATATCCTAACTCTCAGTATTGACTTAAACATTTACTCCAGGCTTAGTAGTGACTTCAAGTAGAATGCAGCCCTAACTCTCGGGGTCCCCCTACAGTTGAGAAGCCTAATAATCGGGTAGGCAGGTCGGTAATCGCCTATAGAGGGCCGCTCAAAGTGCCGTTCGTCATGATATGAGGTTATGTGCCATCAAAATGATTTTGGAAATGGTATCTTTAAACACGCTGTTAAGCCTCTTTTGCAGTGTCTTGTTAAAAGCACTACAACATAACATGAACTGGAAATGCATTTAAATTGCATCCATAACATGAACTGGAAATGCATTTAAATTGCATCCATAACATGAACTGGAAATGCATTTAAATTGCATCCATAACATGAACTGGAAATGCATTTAAATGGCATCCAAATTTCTATTGCAGGCTGAGGTAAAGAACACATTGGTTGCACTAAGTATGTCTGAGCTTCTTGCATTAAAGGCACCCTTAAGAGGTTTTTTTACCTTAATGGCATGAAAGAGATGAAAATGAGGTATAAAGCGATGAGATTTAAGCACATACGGTTTAAACTTCTGGAGCGTAGCACTGTCAGGTGTTCCCAGTACATCATGGATCTTATTCACCTGGTCAATCTCATTCGTTCCAGGAAATAGGGGTCTGAGACTGTAACCACAAAACACCTTGTCAAAGGCATGTATATAACAACATCTAAATCAATATTTCAAGTTAGTGTGGACACAAAAAGAGGCCCAGTTAACAAAAAAAAAACATTCACCTGATGATTTCATAGAAGACGCAGCCAACGCTCCAGATGTCCATCTTGAGTGAATAGTAGCCGTCGGTCAGCAGACACTCTGGAGCACGGTACCAGCGTGTGGAGATGTACTCGGTGTGAGGGGGCTGAGCGTACACACTCCTGCAGGAGCCGAAGTCTGCAAGCTTCAGGACGTCATGCTACAGGGAAAGGTCACTCATGAACTTGCCAAATGCTATTTTTGTACATTTCCTACTGGTTTTGCTAATATTAAGGGCACATGCCTGTGTAAAGGCTACGATCACCAAGGGGTATAACAGACTATACTTACTCTAATCAAAATATTCTCTGGCTTCACGTCTCTGTGAAAGATGCCATTGCTGTAAATGAGAAAAGCATTATCTCATCAATGACCAAATGCGACTTTGGCACTACAATAAAACTGTGGACTAGAAAAACATCAAACATAAAGGCTGACAAGGGTATGCTGATAGTATTTAGGGTCAAAGATTTAAAATCTTGTTTGAGAGTTCTAAAAGTATGCACTGAATCCAGGCAGGTCCTCAGAAAACAGATGAGGAAAAAAATGAAATCTGGCACACTGCTCCCCCCTTGAATACATTAATACCAGATATATAATTATATCCTCAGAGGTTGATGTCTCATACATTTCACAAAGTTTCTTCAGATCTTGTTTGGGTCACACCATCCGCAATCATTTGAACTGTTAAAGAATTTTCAAATGATATTAACCTTCAGTTCACATCTCACCTTACTTGCCTCAGCTAGATTAATCTTTATCCCTAAAACACTGTAACAAACTCCTATGCCGCACATGTGTTTTCTAGCCTCTATAGTTAATACAGGACTTACAGTAATGGAACACACAGGGCATTGGTTCCATCTGTCTTGCAGCTCACCTATGCATATGATCCAGGGATTTGCATAACTGGTACATGTAGTGCTTGATTTTGTTTTCGGGTAAAGGATATTGCCTCCCTGTAGAGAGAAACCTTATATTCAACCAAAGATGGCTGAACAGTGACTGGCAACCATGCTTCAAAATACACTTATGTAATAATATTTCAAATTAAGCCAACCTGGCCTCTCAAAGAGACAGGCTGTCACATGTAATATATCCTTTACAGATTTCAGTACACTCCTATGAATTCAGTGTTTAATTTAGTATATTGCCTAACTTCATGTAGGCCTACCTTTGATGAACTCGTAGATGTTCATGTCCATCAGTTCGCAAATGAGGGAGACGGACCCTGATTCCTGATCACTATAAATAAATAGTTAATAACACAAATTATGTCATTGCATATTTTCTTATCTTCAGTATCATTTTTGTTTGACATATCATTTCATTCATGTGATATATCTGAATAATTTTCTGAATAATCCAAAATACTTACAATACCAATTCATGAAGCTGGATAATATTCGGGTGTGGGTTCAGCCGTTTCATTGCTTGAACTTCCCTTAAGCTGTGAGCCTTCTCCAGGCTAGAAACATATAAAATGAGCCAATGAATCTCCATTTACTATGCATAAATTAGATAGCAACAATGCAGCAAATATAATGACGTCAGTAACATAATTTTGTTGCCCTGTTTTGGGGTAAATGGGAAAAAATAGTAGCCTAGTCTGAAAATCAAACACCAATTGAGAGAATGTACCTTGACCCTAGACTGTATACAAGGTCAGTATGAGGGCATGATGTCGAGTGATGAGTGAGGCTTCTCCAATTACAGTCCGAAGCTACCCTAAACAATTACAGTCTGAAGCTGCTCACACACCTAACCAGCAAGTCACCAGGTGCACTGTGAAGTACCTGTTAGCGAGCTGTTTCATCGTTTTGCAGGCATAGTATTTTCCATCCTTCAGGCTCTGGGTCTTTACTACTTCGGAGAACGTCCCCTCTCCGATTTTCTTGATTATTCTGTAATCTAAATGACAGAAGAACATACATAAACAAACAACTGAAAAGAAAGGTTTATGGCTATGTACCATATATGGGTAAACAACTGCCACATTAACATGAGTCAAACTACAGCACCGTCATGGGCTAAGTGAACAAGAAATTGTTATGCGTTGATTAGAAGTTAGCATTAGCAATAACTGCCATGCATATAAGGCTAGTTAGCCTATTCGGTAGACAAAACAAACTTTTTGATGTTACATTGTAAACAATTCCACTCCATTTGAAACAGTTTGTCTGACAAGTTGTAACTTACTATGCATTCCTCTGCAATACACTGTAGCCTATGCAAACGTAGAAACTACCCACAATACGGTTAAAAGAACTGACATGAAGCATTGTGGCAGTTACATTATCACCACGACGCTGATAGTAATGAAATAAAAAAAAAAAGGAATAGGCTGGCAAGCCCTTTCCTCAACAGTCAGCACTCGCCATGTTAGCTGCTGATCTCATTGTCTCCTTGGTAACCAGGCACGCCTAAACTCTGACCCTAGAGGTGGAGGAGGCGAAACAAGAAACTTTTCTACTGTCTGGTGACCGATGTCAGTGTCACTTGTCCTCTTTTGATCTTTCAGAGACATTGTCAAACATCATCGAGGCATAAGAAAATAACCTTGACATTTGTTTAAATAATACAAAAACGAAAAGAAGAAAAAAAAAAACATGTACTTAAATGATTCTAAAATTCAACAAGCGAACAGCGATTGTGTCATTTCACATGTAATAGGCCCGTCTAGCTCTTCTACATGGCTAACGTTACATATATGTGCTCCTTTGAAGCCTTACCTCTTTTACTGAGGGAGTTACTCAGGGTTGATTCAGACCTACGACAATGCCGTTCCCTTTTCTTGTCGACTTCCATGAAACTGCTTTATTTCATACTTTCCCCCTAAAATTATCGCGGCCGCAATGTCATTATTTTAACATGTTAAATAATCCATAATGGTTTAATGAAACCCATATTACAATTGCAAAAGCCTTTCCACAATCCGCAATGACAAGCATTGTGCACGTAACCCTATTTCCACCACTGAGCGGTTATCAAGAAACACTCCCTCGGCCTCTAGGCAGCCAGCGTAAAACATCTTGCGTATTCCCCGCGTCCTCTGACACTCAGCAGCATGCAGAGCAGAGGCTCCTATCTTGATAGGCACACACGCCCGACCGTCGACCTCAGCCTTGGCTCTCAAGCGCGCGAGTGCGTGTGTTTGCGCGCGCACGAGGTCAATGGGCGTGCGTGTGTGTTGACTTCACACGCGTTCACAGACGCCAGTTTAGCAACTGGGCTTCCGTAGACAAGTGTCCGCATGCGCAGTTGTGCCATGTTGCTAATGTGCAGAACTATGTGACTGTAGTTCAGCGTGCAAATGTTTTGATTTACATTGGAGTTAAAAGAACACCTGACAAAATGAAGACCAGATTCAATACAGTGGATATTAGGGCAGTCATTGCTGAAATCAATGCCAAGTAAGTGCTCTAATACTGTTCGTATTGTCAGGTGGGAGGCTTCCCAGCTTGCTTGATGTAGTATGTTAAACTAATGCTAGTCACTAACTTTGGCCTACTAGTTCATGAAACATTGAATTTGAAGCAAATAAACCTCTCCTGATATGGATCTAATGCATCTTATTACATGGGTAATTGCGTGGTATTCAACTGTATCCATATGTTTACGTCATCACTATATGTCTCAAAAGACAGCACTGCCCTAACAGCTTTCTCCTATCTCTGTACCGTGTTAGCTACATTGGGATGAGAGTGTACAATGTCTATGACATCGACAACAAGACATATCTCATTCGACTGCAAAAGTAAGTGCTGATATGTCACTGTGTGACCCTTCCATCTAGATACGACACCACAACAGTTCACAACTCACGAACTGAAGATGATATGGTCTTAATAGCCTTTAGAAACCAGTGTGAGGATGAACGTTAATGTGTCTGCGTTCATGTTTCAGACCTGACACTAAAGCTGTGCTGCTGATTGAGTCTGGAATCCGAATCCACTCCACGGAGTTCGAGTGGCCTAAAAATAATATGCCATCGGGGTTTGCCATGAAAGTAAGAATGTGAATATAAATGAATCTATACATGTTTTTCAGAAATTCTGAAGAAGTAGAAGAACATTTCCTCACGCTTTGTATCCATAGACCTCATTGACTCTCATGCCTGTTTCCTAGTGCCGGAAACATTTAAAATCCAGAAGGTTGGTGTCAGTCAAGCAGCTGGGGATTGACAGGATTGTGGACTTCCAGTTCGGATCAGACGAAGCTGCTTACCACCTGATAGTGGAGCTTTATGATAGGGTGAGAACCTTTGATTGTGCATTCCAACACTGGAGGATTTCTCCATTCTTCCTGGTTTTATTCTTTTCATTGGTGAAATTGATTTAATAGCCCAATTTATCTCCTTGTAGTGTGGATGGATATGTCTTAAACACATTATTTTTCCACCCACCATCACAGTCATTAGGGGACTCCCCAGCAGACAGAAATTGTGTCGCTTTTACATCATATTTTGACGAGTGACACTTGTTGCCTGGACTATAAATTGCCCATATTCGCCTTATTCACCCGGCGGCCAGAGCGAGGCTACAGGGTACACTTGCCGTTACACCTAAGTCCAGCAGATGGGGAGGTAATGCAGTCCGTTTGCAAACTGCCAAGAAAACTCCCTGAAGAAGAAGAACAGGCCAGTGAACCCTTCTTCTTTTTCAGTGAGCTTTTTTTTGGCAGTTTGCAAACGGAGTGCATTACCACCATCTGCTGCACTGAGGTGTAATGGCAAGTGTACCCTGTAGTTTCGTTCTGGCCGCTGGGTGAATAAGGCGAATTTGTCCCCTGGACTTCAAATTGGTGATGGGACTGTGATATTGAAGCCCACTAAACACCCGGTTCAATTCTGTGTTTTGTGTCAGGGTAACATCATCCTGGCTGATCACGAGTACACCATCCTGAACCTGTTGCGGTTCCGCACTGCTGAGGGAGAGGGGGAGGAGGATGTGAAGATCGCAGTAAGGGAGAGATACCCAGTGGAGAACGCCAAGCCCTCTGAGCCACTCATTAGTCTGGAGAGGTATGGTGGTGATGAGGCCTGTTTCCCTTATTAACTTTAAAAACTCCTTCACCTTCAACCAAAAGGAAATGTTTCTGTGAGGTCATCTTGCAAATCTTACTTTTAACTCAAGGGAAAT
Organism: Alosa sapidissima; assembly: GCF_018492685.1. Lineage (NCBI taxonomy): Eukaryota > Metazoa > Chordata > Actinopteri > Clupeiformes > Clupeidae > Alosa > Alosa sapidissima. Next base: position 21,364,468 of record NC_055975.1, on the reverse strand, counting down.
GTCTCTATGAAGTTAATACACAATTCTCTAAATGTTTTCTAAATGTTTATTAAATTCCAGGCTAACAGACATTCTCTCCAAAGCTCCAAATGGAGATCAAGTCAAAAGAGTGCTTAATCCTCACCTTCGTAAGTAAAGCATATTAATTTATCCCACATACTTCATCCAGTCCCTTACTCTAACAATGCACTGTTGACCGCGATTAAAGAAATGACAAAACAAACACACAATGCACCGTGGTATATCACGGCAAATGTCGGTTACAAAATATGTTATTCTCCTAGGCCTAAAATACACAAGAAAACTTTTAACCGAGCATTGTTGTAGCAGCTTAAAGAGTTCAGAAGTTGTAGAAGACAGAATGTGAAGACATTGTTTACATGCATTTTCCTCAAAGAACGATTAAATAAGTTTGACATCCTAGCTTGATTTCGTTCTTACTTTGTTGAATTGGCTGTATTGTGAGTATTGAACCATGAGTGTTAAATCTTGTCTTGAAATATGTTGACTGTATCGTTGAGTCTGAGTTGACTGTATCGTTACTCCCCTATTCCAATATATTTTTAGTAATAGATCAAATATTATAACGCATAGGAAAATATTAACTTTTAATTTGACAGTGTTTTGCATACAGGGCAACTAAAGGGGGACAACATACCTTGAAATACTGTGTTTAAAGATATATTGTGACTGCATATGGCTAAGTTGCCTGTTATGTGGTATTATGTATAATCCCTATTTGTCACTGTGTTTAAAGATGTATTGTGACTGCATATGGCTAAGTTGCCTGTTATGTGGTATTATGTATAATCCCTATTTGTCACTGTAGCGTATGGAGCCACGCTAATTGAGCACTGTCTAATGGAGGTTGGACTCTCGGGCCTCATGAAAGTAGACAACCAGTTTGATGTCACACGAGGTAAATTATGTCATTTGGTATATGGCATGTGCTTGTTATGGGATGCTGGTAAACAATCAAGGGCTTGGGATGGGGTTAGGGCTTAGCTGAGTGAAGCATTTTTTAATATACATTTGGTATAGTGTAGTTTGATTAGGCCCTCCTTAAATGACTCTGCTACTTTATAAAGACTTGTAAGATACATTTGAAGATGTTGTTTTGGTGGTATAATGCATTGATTTTCTACAGATGTTCCTAAGATCCTGGAAGCACTGAAAATGGCAGAGGAGTACATGGAGAAAACTGCCACCTTCAGCGGAAAGGTGAGAAATAATTAATAAGCACTCGTATTTCCTTTTCTAATTGCCATTCTAATTAACCAATTAATTAAATAATATCTCTCCTTTGTGTTTAACAACAGGGCTACATTATTCAAAAATGTGAGAAGAAACCAAGTTTAGGTCCAGATAAGCCAGCTGAAGAACTGCTGACGTATGAACTTTTTAAAAATCTTTTGAATTTTGTCAGTCATAGTGTTGTGTTTATAACTGATCTGAATTTGTGGTTGTGCCCAGTTAATTATAGCATTCTTGAAATGTAGTAAAATTGTGAGATGTTTCTTATATCAGGATGATATAAATTATCATTGGTGTCATTTTATGGACATCTTTTGTTGTTTTATTCTTCAGGTATGAAGAATTCCACCCTTTTTTGTTCGCCCAAAATGCAAAAAATCCCCATGTTGAGTTTGATTCTTTTGATAAGGTGATTAACTTCATTTAGTTTCTCTTCAATCATTTTGGGCATTGATTCTTTGCCGTTTCTAAACAGCCTTACTGTTCCTTTTTCACCAGGCGGTTGATGAGTTCTTTTCAAAGATGGAGAGCCAAAAGATTGATCTGAAAGCCTTGCATCAGGAGAAACAGGCTATGAAGAAATTGGAAAACGTTAAAAGAGACCATGAAAATCGTCTGGAAGCCTTGCATCAAGCTCAAGTAAACACTTCTTGCATGTGTCAGTTTTTATGTAACAATGGTGATCATATGACACTCATTTAAAACAGAGACATAAGTCATTTTCATGAAATGGGCACAAACAGCATATTGGTTATTTGTTTATTTATTTTATTCAAATTTGCTTTTACCATTTTGTTGGTTGATCCATAAGTATAAGGTGTCTGTTTTTTTTGTCTAAACCTAAATTGATGTTGCATGTCTGTATAAGAAATCAGTTAGTGAAATCACTTGATTGTCTGAATTGCTTGTCAGTTTGACAATGATTGTTTAATGATTTGTTAATGATTACCCCATTAACCCCCACCGTGTGTGGTGTTGTGTCTTGTATGGTAGGAGGTGGACCGGCTGAAGGGTGAGCTGGTGGAGATGAACCTGCCCATGGTGGAGCGAGCGCTGCAGGTGGTTCGGAGCGCTCTGGCCAATCAGGTGGACTGGGCCGAGATCGGCCTCATTGTGAAGGAGGCGCAAGCGGCCGGCGATCCCGTGGCCTGCGCCATCAAGGAGCTGAAGCTGCAGACCAATCACATCACCATGCTGCTCAAGTAAGCATCCCGCATACACAGTACAGCACTTTCAAGATGCCTGTCTGGAATTTGGTGGAAATAAATCCTACAGTTCAAGTAAACATTACAGTAAATTGGATATTACATGTATGCTTACTCACCTGCAAGATGCTTTCATCCTTAGAAAAATATAATGTGTTTTGAGTACTATTATGTATCCTTCCTTGGGACTGAACTGATGTTCCTTATGTTAGGGCCTTGTACTAGTTAAGCTACAGACACACCATTTCATATTACACAGTAATTACATACAGTGCTGCTTGAAAGCTTGTGAACCCTCAGACATGGTCAGTTGTTTTTTCAAAAAAATCTGAATAACCTGATGTAATGCACATCCAAACCCCAATTTGTAAAGCTGACCTTCCAAATAATAGACAGAAACAACATTTTTTATATAGTTACATTATATATTTAGCACAAGTGGTTTAGTTCACAAAAACTGAAAATATGACTTTTGCAGAAGTATAAACCCATGTAGTTTCTTGCAGCACCTCCTTTTGCAACCACTACTTCAAGTAAACATCTTCTGGATCCATTAACCAGTGTCTCACATCTGGTTCTGCGGATTTTTGCCTACTCCTCTTTGCAGAACTCAGCCAGTTGAGAGAGGTTGGAGAGTCAACTGGCATGTACTGCCCGCTTCAGATCTAGCCAAAACATTTCTATTGAATTGAGGTTTGGACTTTGAATAGGCCAATCCAGAGTATGAGTTCTCTTTATCTTAAGCCATTCCTTGGTCATTTTGCTTGAATGCTTATAGGGTCATTGTCCTGTTGTAAAATGTATTTACAAAGGAAGTCTGTTTGATTAGTATGCTTTTTTGATTATTTCAGCACCCAAAATATGTTTTACATTAATCAATTACCTACTTGACTTTACCAATGCAGCTGGGGGTTCACGTGCTTATGTACATACATTAGTTCCAAGTTTCATGATTTTTTTGGCTTCTCACGCAATTTCCTCTAAACAAGTCCATGTATTTGATAAATATACACACCTGAGAGTTCATATTTAAAAACTGGTGATGATAAAATCATGATAAAACAACAGAAAACTCCAAACTGTTCAAGGGATTCACATACAGTAATGACTTTGTTTTAACAATAGATCAGTTGGATCATCATGTAATCGGTAGGTAATTATTTTGGGGGAGTTTAGAGACTGATAAAGTCTATGTATGTTGAGTAGGAACCCATACGTCGGCCCAGAGGATGAGGAAGTGGAGGAAGAGGAGGTAGTGGAGAAAACTGAGACGCAGAAGGGGAAGAAGAACAAGAAGAAGGACAAAGAACAGAGGGGCAAACTGCAGAAGAACAAGCCCATGCTGGTGGACGTGGACCTCAGCCTCTCTGCATATGCCAATGCTAAAAAGTGAGTAAGAAAGCCTCAGCCTCTTTACATACAGTATACCAACACAAATAAGTGAGTTTGGTGTATTGTTATTTTTAATTGAGTTTGCAAAACAAGACATTACAAATCCACCCGAGTATTTGCTGTCATCTAACTGGACGAGCTAATTTGCATTAGTTGATACTAATGAATACTACTGGCTTTGTCATTGCATCGTTACAATAAAATGATGAAAGACTGTTCCCTGTGATCGGCCGTTCTCTATGTATTATTTTTGTGACCATATGCTCCACCTTTGTTTTTGTCCTTGCTGTTTTTAATTTATTGTAATGTTTTTAATGTGTTTTTTTTTTTAAATATCTCCCCAGGTATTATGACCACAAGCGCAGTGCTGCAAAAAAGGAACAGAAGACAGTGGAGGCTGCGCAGAAGGTGACACAGTTGTTCTTCAGATCCTGGCTGTTTTACCAGACAATGGAGCCCAAAAGTCTATATACTGAGCTGTTGTATTCATCATTTCTGTCTCTATGTAGGCTTTCAAGTCTGCTGAAAAAAAGACAAAACAGACCCTCAAGGAAGTTCAAACTGTTACCAACATTCAGAAGGCTCGGAAGGTGTATTGGTGAGATGTTACATTGTGCACCATCCAGGGTCAATATTCCTGTCAGAATGCCACTGTTGTTATGCTTTAGGTAGTGATGGTGGATACATTGATGCTGTGCTCTGTCATGTTCTTTTAGGTTTGAGAAGTTCCTGTGGTTCATCAGCTCAGAGAACTACCTCATCATTGCTGGTAGAGATCAACAACAGAACGAGATGATCGTCAAACGATATCTGAGAGCAGGTACGTGTGTGTGTGTGTGTGCAATTGTATCCCCCCTGGCGTGATGACAGAGATAGAGTGTAAATAGAAATACTCTTCTCCTCAGGGGACATCTACGTCCACGCTGACCTACACGGAGCCACCAGCTGTGTCATCAAGAATCCCTCAGGTAACATAACTTCCAAAGTCCAGATAGCGCTCTTTTAATATAGACTTTTAATACTGTGTTGATCATGATAATTCTTTATTTGTGATCTGGAACCAAAGATACTAAGCAGACAGAATGCTGCAGGCAGTACATATGTTTCTTGGTGTCAGTGTCCCATGAATGTTTATGTGTGTCATTGTTTTCAGAAGTCAGAATCACAGTCAGTCTGTGTGTTGGTACTCTCTCAGTCATTATTGTCACAGATGACTGACTTTTTAATCCACGATGAGAACTTTGAGCAGCACTAACTACTCTTTCTGACAGGTGTGCCCGTTCCCCCACGCACGCTCACAGAGGCGGGCACCATGGCGGTGTGCTACAGTGCCGCCTGGGATGCCAAGGTCGTCACCAGTGCTTGGTGGGTCCACCACCATCAGGTGAGTCCCTTCCCACACCCCATCTGAACACATTCGCAGCTCACAATAGTTTACAAGTCAAGCCGTCAATATTTAAATTGCTGATCCTAGCACTTACCACCTGACTAGAACTGACACTTGACTGTTTAAAAACAGCACTCACTGATGCACTTATTCCTATTGTACTCTACCTTTTTTAAATTGTCGTAGAATTGTTGAGAGAATTGCTTTAAAAAGCTTAAACTGTTTACCATGCTGTTAGTCGCTTTGGCTAAAAATGCGTCAGCCAAATGTAATGTAATGTAAAAATTGTCAATATTGTGTTAGTCTTCTAGCCAGAGAACATTTGGGTATTAGGTGACATTGTTCTCATGTACATGAAGTGAACTGAAAAAGACTGATGAAACTGAAATGTCTGCCAAGGGAATATAAATATAAATGTACCTTTGGGCGATAATCTGGCATGGTAATTCTACTGTGCATTGACCTTTCGAAATGAACAGATACATAAATGTAGCAGAATGGCTTTATCATCCGACAGGGAGGGGGCTCTCTGGTGTCCTGCTTAGCTCACCAATATCTGCAGCAATCTGTCAGGAGTGCTATTATTGGTTGTTCCCAGAGGAGCTAGCATCTATATGGACATTGGGATTGTTGGGAAAGGCAATATGGTGTACTGAGTGTACAGGTGCCTTTGTGCAGCATTGAAAACAAGGTTGCATATAATTTGAAGTGTACTTGCTGAGGGTGCTTTAGTTAGGGGCACAGATGGTTATCTGTGCCCCTGTCAGCTATGTTCATGTCAGCTATGGGTCCCTTTCTCTCGCACCAGGTATCAAAGACTGCACCGACTGGAGAGTATCTCACCACAGGAAGTTTCATGATCAGAGGTACAAGGCATCATATTACACCTTCAATTAACTTCATTACATGCCTTAAAGCGATGGTTCGGAGTAATTTCACCCTAGGGTCCTTTGCACCATGACCCCGAGCCAAACACCCTCCCAGAACCTTTTTTCCCTTGGTCGAACCCTGGTCGAGTAGCGCTGTCAGAAACTAATGACGTTCTGCAGTCGTGATGGAACCAACTTTTATCTCGTAAATTACCCCACTAATAATGCCCGGAATGGTACGAAACTTCTGCAGTAGTACAACTACGACCTTTAGTCCAATAACGAGGCATTAGAAAGTTTGTAAGTGCACCAGGAGTTTATTTAAATAAGACTTGCCTGATTATCTGCTACTATACCGCTGCGTCAACATTTCTTCCGTGATTTGGGAAAAGCCTGTAAGACCTGTTTACGGGGTCATGGTGCAAAGAACCCTAGGGTGAAATTACTCTGAACCATCGCTTTAATATAGGCTCTAAATGATAGTACATGCATTACATGTCAATACACCTGAGAGAATGGCAGTGATTGTATAATGGATGAATAAACATTACTCACCTCTTTTGCATAACTAAAAATTGAATTACACGAATTGTTATGCAGGAAAGAAAAACTTCCTGCCTCCATCTTACCTTATAATGGGCTTTGGCTTCCTCTTCAAGGTACATCTTCTTATTCCTTAATTCAGCTTTTTCTATGAATGTCACGTTGTGAAATATATTGGTAGAAATCAATGTAAATACTATTGTTCAGCATTTACACATAATTTGCAAGTGATGCCTTTTGGTGTGTGTGTGTGTGTGCAGGTAGATGATGAGAGTGTACTTAGGCACAAGGGTGAGAGGAAGGTAAAGACTCACGAAGAGGAAATGGAAGATGTGGCCACCAGCACTGCAGAGCTGCTGGAGGAGGGCGAGGAGTTACTGGGTACGACACCATTCGTGTACACATGTTTACAAGCTCAGTTCTCTCATGACCACTCATGTATTCATGTATAGGCACACACAGTCATTTCCTATGTATTAGCTGCACTGTGTATAGACTGCAGGGCAGTGTTTTATGCAAACTAAAAACAAAACCATGTATTAACCGCAGTGCCCAATGAATCACAATCAGATCGTGCTTTAATCATAAAGAAGAATAAAGAAAATAAATCCATTTCCATATATAGCCCGCCCCTGTGTATTAACCTCATAGCTGAAGAAGTGTTGCAAAATCAATGTATAAACCTTAGTTAATATAGTCTTTTCTATGATTGTTAGAGGGGGGTGGGGTGGTTAAGTTGTGTGTGTGTGTGTCTTTAGGATCAGTGTTGCAAGGTGTTTAATTCTATGTTTATTTTATTTGCCATGTCAGGAGAAGACAGTGGGAATGAAGGGGAGGCAAATGGAGAGGAACAGTGCAGTAGAGAGAGCAGGCCAGAAGGAGAGACACCAGACCAGACCGACTCAAAAACAACAGCAGGTGAAGAGGAGGAGGAGGAGGAAGAGGAGGAAGAAGAAAGCAAAGATCTAGAACCACTGGTCGAGGAACCTGAGGACGTTCTGGATGAGGGCCAACCAAAGGCGATGGCAGAGCAGAAGATGGAGACAGAAGTTAAGAGTGAAGACGAAAGTGCGGATGTTGCTTTCCCCGACACGACCATCTCCCTCTCCCACTTACATTCCAACAGGAGGTGCGGACAGCATCGTCTGATGCAAAATTCGCTTGTAGAATTATTCAGAATTTTATTGATCCAATGTGGTCTTACACTATATTAACTTTTAACCAAGGTATTATCAAGGGCCAGGCAGTAATTATTTATCTTTATCTTTTCCCCCCTCCAGAGTGGCTCAAGCTGCTGGCTTTAAACAGGAGGTCTCTAACCAGGTAAAAATGTCAGTTTATGGTCAGCACTGAAATAAGTCGTCTTTTTTGCTCAGACTGTTCTTTAACTCAAACACTATTGTGCAGGTGGATGCCGATGGACAGGCTAGGAAACACTTGACTGCCAAGCAGAGGAGGTAAGGATGGGAATCACACCCGCTGCAGTTCAAAAGTTGATCTTTCTAACACATCCACTGGATCCCCAAGCTAATGCATATCTGGATGTATGGATGCATGTCTGCTTTTTGAAGGGAGATGAAGAAGAAGCCGAAGCATGATGACGCCGATGACCAAGACGAGCCAGAGACCAAGAAAGAGCCGGAGAGCAGCCAGAACAACAGCAGCAGCAAGGGTGGAGCGCCCACACAGCCACTGCTGAAGAGAGGCCAGAAGGTGACCGTCAAATACACCCGACATGTTGCTTCATCTGAAGGTCTCATATCTGGGCTTGTGGAACGGTATCGCATTTAAATGTGGACTGATTAATATCTGCGTTGGGATAAAGATATATTAAAGTCGATATCTGTGCTTTTTGTGTTCCCAGAACAAGATGAAGAAGATCAAGGATAAATACAAAGACCAGGATGAAGAGGACCGAGAACTGATGATGAAACTGCTAGGGGTAAGAATGCGATATCAGGATAGTAAAATGTATACTCACATATCGAAGAAAGTAAACAATTAAATATATTGGCAAGAGAAAATGCGAGAAATTTTGTAGTGAGATGTGTAATGGTTCAGTGCCTTGAACCTGTTGGCTGTAGTTCTGCTCTGGGTAAGAGAGATGGACTTGATTAACATACCCAGATGGACAGGTAACCTCTTGATTAACATGCCCAGATGGACAGGTAACCACTTGATTAACATACCCAGATGGACAGGTAACCTCTTGATTAACATGCCCAGATGGACAGGTAACCTCTTGATTAACATGCCCAGATGTTTGTATTGAGTGAGGCTGAAGGAAACAAAACAGTTCTGACTACGTAAGATTTTTGCCCTCATTTGGTCTAAAAAGGAATGGAGTGGACCTTGTAATACACAAGGCTGTCTTACATAAAAGATGAGAGAAAGTGCTCAAATCTATGATGACATTTTTTGATACAACAGAACGTACAAGATACAACAACAGAACGTGCTGAATGCAAATGAAATCAATGAATAAATAAATGCTAAATAAAATAAATGTTTGTCCTTCATGCCTTGTAGTCTGCAGGCTCGAATAAAGAGGAGAAAGTGAAGAAGGGCAAGAAGGGGAAAGGAAAAGAGGAGCCCATGAAGAAGGGGCCCCAGAAAGGGCCCCAGAACCCCCGGCCACAAGAGGGCGCTGTGAAGAGGCCGGAGCGGCCAGCCACAGAGGACGCCCAGGCAGGGGGAGAAGGGGCTGCCCCAGAACAAGATGACAAGGTGCTGGCCGCTAATGTTTGTGTTTGCTTGGTTTAGTTTAGTTATGTTGGATCATTTCTGTGAATGACCTTTCAAATACATTGGCAGTTAACTCCCTTGTTTCTTCTTTCTTCAAATAGGAAGCAGATGATTTGGACCAAGATAACCCAGGGGCTGAGGTGTGGTTATTGTTTGATCATCAGTGAAAATGCTGTTTTCATGATAGCATCAGTCTCTGTATTAAGTTGTAAGCTAAATGAACAAGGGCTCTCCTTTCAATACCTCAGGAGGCGGAGAACCTGTTGACCTCTCTCAGTGGCCAACCCCACCCTGAAGACGTGCTCCTCTTTGCAGTGCCTGTGTGTGCACCTTATACGTCCCTCTCCAGCTACAAGTACGTGCTGAACATCATTTAAGAGAACCAGGGGAAAGATGGAATTATTTCTTGAGCAGTTCTTTCAATGTTTAACACCTACAGTAGCAGGGCAGGTCATGGATTATCGGAAATATCATTGAATTTTACTCCAGTTTACTTCCATTATTACTTTACTTCCATTATTCCAGACATATCATTTTTGGCGCAATCAGGGAATTTTGTTGTAGCAGTTTAAAATTTACTTGCTGAAAAAAAAAACATTAATACAAATATTTTTCCACGCAGCATTGGTGTTTATATCTTTTCCTTCACTTTAATTATTGCTTGCTCCTGAAATTTAAGATTTTTGTCAAGGAAAAGTCATGAAATTTTACATTTGGCTAGAGTGGGAACCCTGACCTTGGTACCTCTCTGCTTACAGTGTCTAACTACTGTTGACTTGTAGCTAGCCTAATTCACAGTGCTATTCTTCGCTATGCTAACGAACTCTTCTCAGTCAGTCACCTTCAGACACCATGTTTTTTCCCCTCTTATCTGCCAGCTTTGTCTTAAAGATACAGGATTCAACTGCTCCGTAAAGATGAGGAAATCTGGTTGATGGCTAAACTAATCCTGTGTATTGTTTGGGGTTTTGTCTCATAGGCACAAGGTGAAGCTGACCCCTGGTGCACAGAAGAAAGGGAAAGGTACTTTAAAAATCATGTTTGTGTCCTTAAAAGTTTAACTAGACTTACTTCCAGAATAGTACTGACCTTTGCATTTCTGTGACAGCGGCCCGGACAGCAGTATTAAGCTTCATGCGTGCCAAGGAGGCCACGACTCGAGAGAAAGACCTCTTCCGTAGTGTGAAGGTAACAGCTGTCTGCGCACCTTTGTTCAGTCACAGCAAATGTTTAGAGCTACACTGACCACACAACTAAGGTTACTAGCGCAGTTTTGTTGTCTTTGTTCAGTGGTATTTGATCTCAGATTTAGTGAAAATATTTGTAACTGACGGTTTCTGGTACTACCATCCCTCATATGTTTGACTCCTTTCACTGCCCAGTGAAGATGAGAAATACTTACAGATCCAAGATGCATATTTATAGCCAAGAGAAAGTAGACAGTGGAATGGAATCAATGAAAACAGTTTTCAGCACAAATACGTCATAGCAAAAAAAGGCTGTGAAAGGACATGGTTAAAGGAACCGTATGTAAGATTGTGGCCAAAACTGGTACTGCAATCACTTTCAAATTACTGTAGAGCGGTGTATCCCCTCCCCCCTGACTGGCAGAGCTGGCAACCGGATCTGGATGCCGAAACACTACTGACTTCGTGATTAGTAGATAGGTGGAGGGTGGCGCATCCGGCCAAAACACAACATGACAACATCAACATCAGTTGAGGGCTGCAACTTCACATTTTAAATGACAATATCCTGGCCGGACTACTGTTGTCAGTGATATAAGTATTTGAAATGAACATGATTTCTTAATGTCTAGTAACATATCAGGGCCATTTTATGATTAATTGAAATGCATTTCTTACATATGGTTCCTTTAATAGGCCTGCACATGCTCTCTGTGATATGTGATGTGTGTATCCCATTTTGTTTTCTGTCTGCTCTGCAGGACACAGACCTGTCCCGCAACATGCCGGGCAAAGTGAAGGTCTCAGCTCCAAACATATTGGCAGCCAAGAAGAAATGAGCCTGCTGGGTGTCTGGCCTGGACCAAAGAATTTGATGGCTGATCTGTACATACAGTAACATGCTCGGGAAAGACAGACAGAAGCTATGAATTTTACCCTTACTGCCTGGTATGGATATAAAACCTAATCCATGCTCATGACTGCTCGTGGAAAGAGTGGACATTTTGTTGAGATTGAGGACCTCAGGACTGTATTAGGGGCGGCTGCTTCACCAACACAATTGTGTAATATCATTGTCATCTTACTGCAGTGTGAGGATATGAATATATTTCTTTTGCCTTTATTTGCATATTTGTGTGAAGTAAAGATAGAATTTTAATTGCAAAAACTTCAGACAAAGTTTGATCACTATCCTTTGGTTACGTTTATTTTCTCTCCATTCCAATTTAAAGGATTTAAAACTAAATGTCTAGACATCTTAATTTTAAAAAAAATGTTTCTGGAAATATTTTGTGCAAATCAAACGACAGAATAGTTGTTTTGTGTTCAAATTTGATCAAACTGCTACAGTACACTGTTTGCACGAAGTCCTGACCATTACATTTTTTGAGTGTTCATAAAACCAAGTGAAGCAGACATACATGAAATCACAGCAGAAAGAAAAGAAGCAGAAAAAACACACACATACAAACACACACACACACACACACACAGACACACACAGCATTTTCTTTGCAAACATAGGTCTGCACACCTTCAGAATACACACGCAGCACAGAGCAAGTCCACAAGAACAAAAATATATATAAATATATTTTGACATATGTACACAATAAAACTATGCATTCAAAAAGAAAAGCAACTCAGCCATCCTCACAAAACTGGCATCTTTCTGCTTCAAAATAAAAGGGACTCGAGGCAAGTGGACATGGGTACAAATCCCTCCTATCACAACCTTTTGTTTTGACGTGTTCTACCGCTGTGACTTGAATTGTCATCGTGTCCTGCCCTCTGATAACAAACAATGCTTACTCGCAGGCAACCAAGTAATTTCTCCAGCCTCTAGGGGCAAGACTGCGGCAGTAGACACACACACACACACACACACACACACACACACACACACACACAAATACCATACATCCAAGAGTGTCAGTGGCCTGCTCTGTTTAGGAGCCCATGGTGTTGACGCTGCTCATCCTCTGTTTGAGGCTGTTCAGCAGATGCTTGGGCAGGTAGTCCCAGATGGTCTCCAGCTGATCTCTGTGCTGTACAGCTGCCTCCATGCACAACCTGTGGAGCAGCAAATCATTCACAGTCTTAGGATACAGAGTTACAAGTGATATTATAAGTGACTGCAAGTGATATGAAGTATGATCAGCTCATTACTGTTGTTACTCAGACATGCTAAGATGATTTTGTAAAAAATGATGTGGAAATGAATGCAGGGGTTCTTTGTTTGATTGACCCGAGGTGCCCTGAAGGACAAAATGTTACATGATGTGAGAGGACCAAAGACCACATTTGTTTTCACACACTTTGTTATTTGTGACAATCAGATCTACCTGTCCTGACATGAAAAAATAATGGACTAAGGCTGAGGCAACCAGTTGCCGTATTGATTAAATGGCTTGTTTTATCAGTAATTTGATTTGATGGAACAACAGGTCAAGAATGTGGGTCAGTCTACAACAACAGAGTTCAGAGACTTCACTCACCTCGACAATGTCTTGGGCTGGACATTGAACACCAGTAGTTCATTGCTGTGGGCCTGTTAAGATAATGATATCATCAAGGGGTACTGCTGCCAGGTCAATTCAGACCGAGGGCAAAGGCACATTCAAAACAGTAACATGATTCTGTTTGACAGTCCGACTGCTTGTTGTACATTCAATTATTTATTTCCTGGGTAATTCATAGGTAAACTCAGTCATGTAATTTACCTTAGCACTCAACACCACCATTAGGTTCACATAGGAGCAAGAGCAACTCTAGACAGGGTGGAATACTCTCAGGGGGAAAAGGTGGCATTTACAACATTTAGCAATGCCAAGGCTTCGGTCCAGGAAACAAGTTCTACTTAAAAGGCGCTTTAAGCTTTAAGGGCTGTATTTTACACCCTGGCGGATGGCGTAAAACTCGTCCCCCCCCATCCGCGCAAAGTTTAAACAATGTTTATGTTTTAAACAATGCGCCCAGGGGTGTGGCAACAACTTAGGGAGTGGCCTGGCGCATTGTCTAAAAATCGCTATTGTACACCTGGTCAGAAGTCTATGGCGAGTTGTTTATATGTTATTTTAAGAGTGCATTGTCAACAGTCATATTGGCAGGTGCACGCACCATCCTTCGATCATTCATGAACGCACACCAGCGCACGTCCATGCAAAACATTACAAATTGCACGATTACAATGGGAAACATAATTAGAATAAAGATATTACGAAATACTGTACACCATCATTAGTAGTTATTCACCATCATTTGCAAATTGGTAATGACGGTTGAAAGTGATTAGGGGAGAGGCGAGAGACACGTATGGAGCACAGCTGAAGACGCACTGTCACGAGATATAAGCAATTCCTCTCCTCTGAAGGATGAATGTTGTTTTGTTTAGTCATTTGAGCAATATTTGTATTTGTGTTGAGAAAAAAAAGTGTTGCTTTTTTCAGCCTATGTTTTTCGATGGTAACCCATTGTCAGTCAATAGTGAAAGTAACTACATATAACTGTCTTGTCGTTGACTGACACCTTGGTGAAGTTAGTTTCACTTTGCCAATGAGTTCAAATAATAGACGAGTGCAAATGCGTGAAGGCTATGCTAGGTTTTAGTAAAGCATGGTTCAGTGAAATGATATTCCATATGGTCTCACAAGCAGCCTCCTTCAAATGCGCCGTAGAATGTCAAAATACCGATGCATTTATTTGACATCGCGCTTTGCGCCGTTAAAGGGAATGACGGATGTCATTCTCATTGGTTTAAATGATGTTATGCCCCAAACACACCCATATGACTGATTAAAAAACCTAGGAACACCTTGTTGCACCATGCACTCGACGTTTGATAACGAACCCCTCCCAATGTGGACTGGACATCCTACTAAATTTGAATGAGCTTTTGACGAGTGACGATGCGCTTTGTCATGATAGGGCCCTAAGTGATGTTACGCCGTTTCTAAGCTAAAGAAAATTTGTCACATACAGCAAACATCACCTCACCATCCGCTAGCTGCCTATGCTCTGAATACACACAAAAAAAAAAAAAACACATGGTCTCTTTGGACAGTCCAGGCTCCAAAAACGGCCTTGCCTGGACCATAAAAACAACAAACTGTTCCAGCTAGTCACCGACGAGACAATCGTTTAGAAGAGTTTCAATTGCACAAGAGGGAGGGGAGGGACATCACTCGCTTAGAGCCTTTAAACCCTCGTCCCCCAAAAAAGTGAATTCTTCAAATAGTTGCTTATACACGTACCACTTAATGATTTTGCGCAAACACTTTTTGTTGGCTAAGGATGTAACATGCAAAACAATTTTTCATTATACAGTTTACTAGTTAAGTGCACAATAGGACTGGACACTGAAGAGCTCATTCCATTTTGGAGGGTATGGATACTTACGGCTCGCTCACGGGACAGGAGATTATTGGCACAGCCTCCAAACACAAACACTTCTCCCTCTGGGCCATAACACGTCGTATGCCAGAGCCTGCACCAGGGAGAGACACACCACATCATCCTCCTCCATTGCAACCAGAGAGCCCACAGGCCCTTAAGGTGCACTACCAAACTACACTTGCAGGTCAAGCATTAATGCTTCAACCTAACAGCTGTTAGATTTTTCCATTGTAACTGAAATAGTAATTGAGAACAGACAGACATTACAAAATGTAACACATTAGCCTGCAGCTGAGAGTCTGTTTTCATTTTCCAGGTTTGCAAGCCATCAGCTGTTGAAATGTACAGGGCCTTAGTACCTTGGGTTCTCTGAATGCTTGTGCTTGAAGGACTTCCATTCATTCTTGCTGATGCAGTACAACCAGGCATCACCTGTGGACAAAATTTCAGAGCTACGTTAAAAAATCTGAAGAGCTGTTATTCTGTGAGAAAGACATTTACATTGACATGTCAATTAATTACATTTACTCACAGGATTCTGTAAAAGCATAACTATACTGTTACTGCATCCATACTTACTCAGTGTCTGTCTGTTAGTGGTGAACCCACCAAACAGGAATATGTGGTCTTGGGACACCGGTGTGAAGGAATGCCAGGAACGGCCTACCGGACCATTCTGGGGCACAGACCTAGGAAAACAGGAATACTAGCTCAGTACACACCAATGCAGGTGGAGATGGTGCTAACCTATGGAAATCGTGAGTACTGACAATAACAAGAGCTGTTGCTGTTTAAGGTCATCTTAAATACTGATTGAACACTAAGCATTATATAGGGAGTATATTTCTCATTTTCCTTGTTTCTGTGTGAGTGTGTAAGCAGAACATTTTCTCATTTTCATTTTCTGCTTAAATAAACTTACATCTCGCTCCATTCCCAAGTGTCCAAATTGATGTAATACAGGTCATTCAAGCGGTAATTCTGGGTGAAGACCACAGATAGTCAGTACACAATTCAAGCACAACAAATATGACTTTGGGAAAGTCATCAAAATGGGACAACAGTCTATTACTAGACAAATGACTCACTGTTAACTAATGTTCCTTTATACTTCAGTGGACTTAAATGGGTAATCTTCCATGATTGTGAAGGATTTTAAACACACAAAAGTATATGCACCTTCATTACACAGAAAAAGCCACCCCAGACAAAAGACTAGGTCAAAAGAAAACTGTTCACACAATAACATAAATGGTCTTCTGGGATATGTTTTGCTTTAAAGGATAAAGAAACATGTTTTAACAACTTCATCAACTCACCATATATCGACCCCCAAACACGTATCCTCTATTGCCGACAGTTGCACAGGCATGAGCTGCCCTCGGAGATGGCGAATTACCCTAAACAATGGGAGAGATAAGGAAGGTCGGTCATAAATTATTCACTCCTATAGATTATTTACACAATGCATGTAAATAGAAGAGTAAGTAAAGGGACCCGCAAATGGTTGTGAACAAGGACATGACTGACCAGGTAATGATTGTGTGACTGGTTTGACTTTATAACATACAACTGGGCCCACCTTTGTGACTGGCTGGCTCCATGTCAATGTTTCCAAATCCAGAATGTGGATATGGTTGTTCCAGCCACGTGCTATATGATTGCCCTATGACAAAAAGACATACATAAATAAATATCACACCAAAGTTCATATGTACAATGCCCTTTTGTCCCAACTGCTAATACATTTAACAACTCACCATAATGATAGAAGTCTCATCAAATTCAAAGGTCCCTCTATGACCCTCTTGTGCGAAGTAGCCATAGCCACCGAAATACACCAAGCTGTTGATTGAAACATACACCAAAAAAGTAAACAGAAAAGAATTCACAAGACTGATTCTCAACTTCATAATGGTGACATTCTACAATAAGAGGACTACTAAACCCTGACCACTGTGATTTTGAAACGGCCATATTGGACTTGTGGGTAAATACTTACCATGAACTTGACTTAACAGTTGAGTATTTTACTCTGTCCCTCACCTGTTCTTGTACACCCAGCAGCCCAATTTGTCTTTGCAGGTGGGGGCCAGGCCTTTGAGATTAGCCACCTTCTCCCAGCGCAGCACAGGAGACCTCAGAGGAAGACGATACACCTGAGGGGCAGGGGGCAGCATAGCAGAGGCACAGTCACAACAACCACCGCTTACCATCTAGCTAACCACATGATCCTACAGGTCACACAGGTAAGATAAGCCAATAACTGGGATAAGGTCATAGATAATATTACCAGTACAATCGTATGCTTTTGGTTACTCAATGGTTGGTTTAATTAAATATCCCACTTTTGTATGACTACAAGTCAAGTCAAGTTTATTTATATAGCGCATTTCATACACAGAGGTCATTCAATGTACTTTACATAAACAAAAGCAAAATAGCGAATAAAAGCATAGAAGGGCAATAGTCAGAGAATATTTTTATTCTCAAATGAAAGATGCAATACAAATGGTTTCTGTATTTAAGTATGACTTACTAGGTTGGTGTTTCCATTGGTATGGTGTCCTCCAAACAGATAGAGAACGCCATCAACACATACACCACAGCTGCCAGACATGGAGGCTGGCAACTCACCCTCGGTTTCCTGCATTTTCCTGCAGAGAAACCAGCATTAAATGACACTCAAAGAAATTACACACTTCAGGCCAATGAAACCCATCATAAAATCTGAACAGCATAATACAAAATAATTACCATCTTTCAGTTTCCATGCTGTAAATCCACATTTCACTCCTGGGCAGATACAGTTCAAACAGCCCCATAGCCTCTGCATTCTGATTGAGGGGAACAATTTTTTAGAGAATTTTTCAATATCGAGCATTAACTGAAATACAACTACTGCAAATCAATTAGGCGAGTTAAATTATTCAACTGAGTAAAAGAGAAAAAAAAAAATCAAGATGTTCCCATAAAGAAATAGTGGCAAACCTTGATGTTTAAGCCTTACTTGGAAGCATACCTTGTATCCTCCCCACACATACATGAAGTTTCCATCAACGACAGCGATGTGACCACTGCGCTCTGGAGGAGTGTCCACCTTTGACAAGTGTGTATCAGAGTCTACCACCACCTCCTCCTCTTCTTCCTCATCCCACACCACCCAGTCTCTCTCATCTTCATCTCTCTCAGAATCCTCGTCATCATCAGGCCCTATTCTGGGCATACCATCAGGCAAATCGTCCTCCATCTCGGCCATGCTCCTGATAAGCAATCAAAGCAATTCACAAGGTGAAATTTAAGCTCCTCTAATCATCCATCAATTGCTGGTGTGATGACACAAATATTGCAGTTATGTGCAATTTGTAATTTCCTCAACGGCTAGCTGAACTCCTATGGCAGCATCCGATTAGCAATGCTTTAAGGCTAGGTTTAGGCTACCCATGGTCTTTTTTTATGCCAACACCCAAACAACTGATTCAAAATAAACTTGAGGCTGAGAATTTCGACCACAGTCAAGTAATGCTATACTAGTTGAATAAGGTCGCGGTCTTCGTTAGCACAGCGTGTTTGAGGGATCAAAACAAATGCACATGTCAGCAGCAGCAGGCATGTCAACAAGAAAATGGCAATACGAACCAACACATACATAAACAACGGATGCGGTGTAATATGTATGGTTAACAAATTGTTTAAGGTGTATTCTTACCGTTTAAACCAACCAAACGTTCTTCAGTTCGTGCTAATGTTGATAACGTGAACGTTACTGTAAGCAGTACTGCTGCTGTTCGTTCTAGCTAATGCTAGCAGGTTAAACTAGGTTAACTACATACCTAGTGCAGCTGCATGCACTGGAGTTTACGAACACTAAAGGAGAACCACCTGCAATCTTGAGACCAAACGCGCCAAAAAATATTGTTAAAACAAGCCCGTGGTGGATCGGATTGAGTTAATTGCAACAGAGGCGAACAAATTATATTTGTTTAACTGCAGGAGGCCGGACCGGAAGTGAGTGGTATCACCCCAGATTGGCCATACATGTGATGTCACTGACAGTGAGAACCGAACCTGAACACGAGATGAAAAGTCTTGGGTGGCTTGAAAGGTAATTTGCATGATCAGGACCACCAAATTAAAGATTTAGCATCGCCAAAACATGTCCTAATTCATAAATAATTGAAATGCTTTGATAGGTTTTATGAAGATACTTTTAATTTGAAACTCTTAATGACATTTCTTGTGTCTGGTTGTGCCAACAAGAATAACTCACAAAATGAGACTATAAATCTAAGATGTTATAATTTTTCCAAGAATAATCTGATTATTTGGCTTCAGAAATGTAATGAGGGGTATAGCCTATCCTTCATCTTTAGCATAGTCAAATAATTTCTACAATCAGTCTAAATTCAACTGTTAATGGTTATGGTCGCACTCACACAATCTGTTTTTCAAAATGAGAAAATCACTGACCCTGAACCCTCACCATGACTTGATGACTTGGGTGTATGACTTAATAAGTGACTTGATGTGGCTTGATAGGTGCGCTTGTGCTCAGTGCCAGTGGCAAGAGCCTAGAAATCTAGACGCGCCCTAGCTCGTCAGGCTAACGGGTATCATTACTGTAGGTCACTTCAATTTCCCCTACACATTTAAGTACTTTTGTCAGTTCGACTAGACGAGCATAGATTACATGGAAACGTATACAAGCTTGGTCTTGTATAAAACGTTGTGTGGTGATGATGATTGATTTTCAGTGATAATAAATAATGGCAATTCTGTGATAATGAATGATTGACTGAGGAGGACTTTCTTTCCTCAAGCCATCCGCACCCTGAATACATAGAGCACTCTAAATACATTACATGGACTTGCCACACTTCATTTTTTTACCCCCTTCTCTCAATCTATTTATTAAATTATTTTAAATCTTTCTTCTTTATACTTATAGTTAGGGATACCTCCACAGGAAAGTTGAGCAGCTAAATGCCATTTCACTACATGTTTTACAAAGTATCTCTATGTATGTGACCAATAAAATCAACTAATCTGATTGACTTTTGATTAGAAAAAAATGTTTTTTGTGTAAGGGTTACTCCAGAGTGCATATACACATTTAGAACTGGTCATATCTGATGCCTATGTAAAAGAATACCGTAGTTATGTATAGACTAAACTTGAACATGAAAATAGCATATTCAGAAGCCCCAGATTTAAACCTATGAATTTACCTTGACCCACTACGTATATAACAGTACACTATTAGTATTTTATTTGGATGTCCCTAACAATTACATAAAACTTTGAATGTTTACTGTTGCAATTTGTTCGTGGTCAAATCAGATTGACTCATCTAGTATTGACATGTGGGCACAACAAGTTTGTCATATTTCATTCAAGTGACTGGCTTTTAGACTGTCACATTCTTTATTCATGCTTTTAACTTCACTGCCCGAAAGTAGGAACACTTGCATTTTTACTTTCAATTTTTAGTAACCTAAACATGAGAGAATCTTTTAAAAAATAAATATGAAAAGATTGTTTTTTATAGTGTCATTATACACTTTTATTGACAGTAACAACAAAACAGACATGAAAACAAATGGAATATTTTTAAAAAGACATTTCTAGAAAAAAATATTTTACAAGAGTGTAGTCGCACAACAAGATATTGAATTGCCAGGTCTGCTACAGTCCTTGAAGTTTGCTGTGAAGACAACAAATGCAAGCATTTACAAATGATTGTCAACAGAAATCAGCATTAAACAGATCTGAGTGGCAGAACTAACGCAAACATTTATTTTATACCTGTCCTCAGCTGTTCGATTAGAGGGGTAGTACACCTTAAATGTGAAGCCACTTCTGGGAAACGATCCCTAAAATAGCAAAACATGCAAATTAATGAATAAATCACTGACACTTTTTGTAGATGTTATGGATTAAATATATGAAATAGACAACAATGCCAGATTTTTCTACTGAAACCTTGTAAAAATTAATAATAAGAGCGTAATATTGAGATCTCCATTTTCTTCACAGAAATGACATACCGGATTAATACAGAGACAGTCTGTGTTGGTGATGTTGAAGGGGTCATATTTGTCAGCAAAGACAACGACATCTGGAACAGGGTAAACCCGCAGCGCATAGTCATACGACCAGTATACTGGGCTGACATACAACGGCAAAGGACTCAGATGACCTTGGCACAAGATGGTCTTCACAAACTGCAATTTATCAATCACAAAAAAAGAAACATTAAATGGTTAATAAATGAACATCCCTAATATGAACAGGGCTAAGGAAAGCATTCAATGTTGTGTGCACATGAAATCACTCTAAAGGTTCAGACAGGATTACTCACATGGTTTGGGATATCCAGATTGCCACTTGGCAGGCGCACGCAATTCCTGCACATTTTGTTTACCAAGTCTTCTCTGATCACTACGATCTCCTGGCTACAGTACTGGATTCTGGAGAAGGAAAAAAGATTTGGTAAGTCTAACAAACCAGGTATATGGTATTATTATTATTAATATAACCTTTATATAACCAGGTAAGTCTTGTTGAGATTTTCAAGAGAGACCTGGCCAAGATAGTTATATTAAACGATCACAAAACAAACACAAAAGAGGCAAACTCAAGTGCATTCCAGTGGAAATAAAAGTGCCATTAATTAAAACATTTGCAAGTATGGATGGACTCATGTTCCATGGCTTTAACATAACCTTTAAAGTCTTTTAAGGAAATTAGACACTGTAGTTTCAGAGTTTTCTGTAGGTCATTCCAAGTAGAAGGTGCAGCTAACATGAAAGCCTTTTTGAACAATGTTTCCGGGCTTGAGGTACATTCAATAAAATAGTGTTCTGAGACCTTAAGCCATAAGTACTCTGTTTAAAAGAAAGAAATGTGGATATGTAACATGAGAGCCTGCCTATAATGGCCGTATATATGAAGATATAAAGGCGAGTAAGCCGGCGATTTGACAGAGAGGGCAAATTCACTTTTGAGTAAATTGTACAGTGATGAGTGAGGGGTTTGCAATTTAAAATGAACCTTAAAGCTCCATGATACACAGCATCCAACATCTGAAAACACTGTGATGTGGCATTCATGTACAACAGATTACCATAATCAATAATAGGGAGAAATGTGGCATCGACTAGCTGCCTTCTGGCAGAAAAAGTAAAACAAGACTTGATATTATATGAATTATATGTTCGATGCAAAGAAATCTGCAGTGAACCTCCAAACAGAGCATGTTTAGAGTTGTTGTTGTGTCCTATAATCTAGAACACTAGAAAAGACTGTGTCGTGCACATGTAACATCTGCCCAGGCCTAAACCTGCAAATTGCAGCACCTCAGACTGAGAGGTTGGTGTAATAGATAGATAGATAGATAGATAGATAGATATAAATACTTTATTGATCCCTAGGGGAAATTCAAGGTCACAGTAGCATACAGACAACATACACTCACACATTTACTAACAGCAGAAAAAGTAATTAAAAGTATATAATATTAAAAAAAACACAACTAAGCAGGACTGTAGAAGATAAAGAATATACTTATATACTAAAATACAAATTATACTAAATAAAACTTAATCTAAATCAATTCTAAAAAACAGTATCCACATTAATCAATCAGGTGCGCTTGCAATGACTGAAGCAGGGACTGAGCCTGTGGTCCTCTGTGCATAAGGTAAGGTAAGGTGCTCTTTGTGAATGAGTGTCATGGTGATGGTGCAAATGAGTAAGTCAAACGAGTAAGTCAAACAGTGCAACAGTGCAAGAAGTCTATATATCTATGTATAAATAACTATATTAAGAAAGGTAACTATATTAAGAAAGGCATCAATAGCAAGGAGGCTAAAACCAATGGGTGGTAGCGTCTGTCACCAACCTGTCTCTTAAGGCGCTGGGAGGGAGATTTACATACTGCACAGCTACCGGACTGATCCAGCTGGCAACACACTGCACAACTACCGGGTCATACCAGCTGGCTATCGTTACACACACCACAGCATAGACTAGTAGACTCCATAATGCCATACTGATGTACTACTTGTGTGTACGACTTACTACTTTTCAGTCAAGATCAGTATGCGAGCAGTGTACAGTATGCCATTTCGGCATCAGCCTGAGAAACTGTAATATCAAAACTGAGACATCTGACATATCATTAATGTCTAAAATGACCATGGAAAGATGATGTTCTACCTGCATGGATTGGTGGTGAACACTGAGAACGGCACTCGCTGTCTGAACTCCTCTGTGATGTGTTCCGCCAGTGGAGGCCTGTGAGTATTTATTGTTCACACACATTCACCAAATGTTACAAAACAATCCAACCATTCACACCACTCGGACTGTTTATCAAAATACTCTAATATGAACAGTCAATGGAACTAAAATCTCATTCCAGATATTCTCAAACATGTTATATGACACTCAAGGCCCTATCCGAGACATGTAACTGGAGAAAATGGATGTAGCACTCTCACCTAGGCAGGATTGCACTGGGACCAGGGTCTTCAGGCCCAGGGACAAACACAAAGCGACTACTGCAGTTTCATAGGATAAAAAGTCTGTTAGAAGGTTCTTGATTCCAATATGCTTAGAAAACAAGATGGCTTGGAGACTTGTGTATCTTAACATACAGCCAAACAAGAGCAAGATACATATTTAGTTTGTGAACATCTACATGAATTTCCCCCAGGGGATCAATAAAGTATCTATCTATCTATCTATCTATCTATCTACATGACTTCTCAACAGGACAACAAAAACATTCAAGGGCTGTACACATACCTGTTATGGATGTTTGGATATTCACAGATCACATCAGCAAGAGCTTTCAATGATTCTATAAGGACAAAAGAAATCGAAAACTAAAACATCTTAAAAAAACAAAACAGAGGTGCCAGTGCGATGCATTTCATATCAAGATAATTTTGAAAACACACCTTTCAGTGATTTGATTTGGTTTCTTCCATATGGTGCAGAGGAGAAGTTGCCACAGAAGATGAAGCAGGTGGGAGGCATAGCTGAATATCCTACAAAGGCCAAACAGACACTGTTAATTACGTTGAAAACAATCAGCCAGAAATTAATAGCAATTTTAAACAAAAGATTTTTTTGATGTTTTGCCTTTACTCAGATAGGACACTGAAGAGTGACATGCATGTTGTTTACCATGCGTGTGGTTTATCAAAGTAGGAAAAAAATCACAATACCTGAAAACATAGTGTGAATCTTCTCCAGGACCTCTACATTGTCCAACCACAGGTCAGACACAATGACAAACATGGCATCTTCATTCTCTTCCTCCAGTTGTTTCAGCTTGGCAGAGGTTTTGACTGAGGTGGTGGAGGGGCCTCCAAAAAAGTTCATGTTTCCATAATAAGCTCTGTAGAACGAGTTGAGAATAAACAGTAATAATCAGTATAAACATTTAACATGCATTTATCAAACATTCATCAGTACTAGCCAAAAACGGTAAAGGCACCAAGAAATGGCAAGTGAAATGTGTTTGTCTGATTACCTTGTTGTGGAGGAGGGTTCAGTCGGTGGAAATCCAAAAGCATTTACATGGAAAACTGAATCCTCATACCATCCTATATAATAAGTACATTTAAGGGCAATTAAGAACAGTAACTACTCATTGAACTGTGACTGCTTTAAGAAAAAATATGTTTTGGGAGCAAGAATTGCGATGCGATATAGTGACAATTCATTTCTAACACATACTGGGTGGAAATTCATCTTAAGAAAGTTGAATAGCATAATATACACTTTACCTTCAGCAAGAACGAAGCAGGACTCTGTGTAAAGACCACTGTGGAACTGGTAAGGAGAGGGTTAAGGTACTCAACGACAATGGCAGGAAACTGGGGGGTATTCCAAGTATGTGGTTTAGAGACAAACCTGGATAAGTTAACTCAGAGTAAGTGGTAAACCTCCTACAACAAGAGCCCTATGGCATTGCTTTGTCAGGAGAATGAAGCCATACAGCTCTTCTATTAGGAGGTTTACCTCTTACTGAGTTAACTTACCCAGATTTGTCACTAAACCACATACTTGGAATACCCCCCTGGCTATGCAAAACGTAAACACATGTCCTACAAAACTACTGCTGAATGCCAAAGGATATTGCCTTCGATATGTCCAGCTGTACTGTGCCACTTGGATCTTCAAGATAATATTTGCCCTGATGATGAAAAATAAAGATAAACATGAGGAGGTCATGGAATCAGTGTCAAAAACAACAACAAAAAGACTAACTTTGCTTTACCTCTTTCAGTTGTGTTACCATGCCCAAGACAATGACTTCTCCCAGCTTAGACGTGCTTCCCAAGAGTGCTTCCACCGTTTTCAGCTATAGATCAAGTAAAACTTAATTACTTAAAGAACTTTAGAGTTTAATGTGTTATTTCATAACATCTTTGTTATGTTTGTTGAGGTGCCATTGTTTCTGCTAAATTATGCCAAATGTTCCATGATGGTCACATTACCTGGAACTTATTTCTGCCCTCCTCAGGAGCTGAGCCAATCACAGGAGGAGTGAAAAGTTCATGCCTGTGAGTGCGCTATGGAAATAACACAACTATTTCAGAAAAAAAGTAACATTATGCTGAACAACAACAACAAAAACAACAACAAAAACAGAATGTTTCCTACATGAGAAAGGCCCCACTAATGCTTTGCTTTGCCAAATGACTTAGTGTAAAAACAAAAATTTACAGAATGAATATATCAGACTGCACTGTATACTGCATACCATGATATTAAAACCCCAATGCTTTCTGATTCAATGCATGGTATAATTTCTGACTTATAGACTTTTAAAAAGGGAAGGTTGGTTGAGGCGCCAGACCTGCTGTAGGATGGTATAGCGTTCCCTGAAAAGCTCAGCTTTGTCCCTGGCCACGCCACAGAGGCTGGGTGATGGATGTGTGGTCATGCTGAGACTGTTAACAGAACCAGAATCATACAGTAGCATTAGAGATTAGCATCCAACTGAATGCATGGTCACATGCACATCATAAGGAAAATGGTCATGCGTATGATCTGTGTGAACTTACGGTACAAATTTCTTCCTCTCTGAACTGTAAATATATCTTGGAACATCGAAGGCTCCAATGATGTTGAAAACATTATCTCTACAAACACAACAGCAAAATGAATCACTTTCAAAACAAAAATAAACACTGCCGATGTAGTGACAGGCTGTGTTGTCTGTATGTAAACTTACATAGTTTCATCACATGACTGACTGCAGTCTTGCACAGCTGTCTCCACGACAGACAGTTCAATCATGCTAGAAGATACTGGCAAAGGAGAAAATTGTCCATTCATTAAAAATGAGCCATTAGACACAACAATAGACTGTAATGTTACCAGTAGTGCTAACAGCAGTTTTTCATAATCTAAACCAGTATGTGTCCTTACATGGCTGTTTTTCCACAGCATCCAGTATGCGTTCAATGACATCATTCAGATCAGTCTCACTCACAGATTCCAATACTTCCAATAAATACTTGCTGGCTTCCCTGTGAACGCACATCATAGTTGTCAATACCTGATCCCAGCAGGGCTGTACACACTCAATCCTAATTCACAGGATTAACACAGGTTTAATAAGCCTATTAAACAGCATTTCAACACGTATGTGTGGCATTTTCCTTGTCTACACAGAATGACCATGAACTTGGGGTGCTCATGGTTGTTTTAAGGAAAGAGTGATCATGTTGACAACACATTTCCAATAAAAACAACTCAGGAAAAGTCT
The DNA here is from genome assembly GCF_018492685.1 of Alosa sapidissima. Lineage (NCBI taxonomy): Eukaryota > Metazoa > Chordata > Actinopteri > Clupeiformes > Clupeidae > Alosa > Alosa sapidissima. The sequence goes on along the minus strand of NC_055975.1, from coordinate 21,337,700 downwards.
TCTGCCTGCATTTTGTATCCTTGAGCGTAACGTTGTCAATCCAAAACATTGTTCTTAATACACTGACTGTCCATCTGGCTATATTAGCGGTGCTAACCATTTTTGACAGTGACCTGGTGAGCACAGAGCTAACAACAACTACAGCGTGCGGCATATCTTGGAACAGTATTTGTCTTCAGAGAGAACATGATTGTGGTATCATTAAAACAGCATTTATTTGATACATTTTTTTACATACGGTCGCAGCATTAATCCCCGCATCTTGAACCCCGAAGAAACTTTGGTCTTCACTTTCCGTACATCCATTTTCAGCTTTAACTGTTGGCGCTAAATTTCAACTTCCGCTTCTGTGTTCAGGTTTCCGACAAGAATACAAAGATATTTTGTCAGGGTGGCGACCATGCACTCGACCACTAGGCAAATAATTTAGCATAAATGACATGCGAGGCATGATCTTTTAGTTTGAGCTGCTGAACTATTTTAAGTCCCTTGTAAAAGTATCTGCTATTAAGGAAGGTGTTGCGACAGCAAAAATTACACTATGCTGAATAGGCCTATGCTTAAAATGGCAAGATTGGCTACTTCTTCAGTAGCATTTTTAACTGAGAACATTCTATCTAAAGTAGGCCTATAGCAGGACACGATAACAAACCCGTCTCTACCTTTTTGTCATGTTACTTTAACAGGTGAAATAATGGATAAACCAGAGTGATAGGAAACGAAGTAAAAATAACAACCAAACAGCCATTGTACATAACAAGACTAGTGTATCTCAGTGGATGTGAAATATCTTTGTTGACAGTGTTTTCTGTTTTGACCAAAATGAGGGTTGGATCTTTTTCAAAATAACAGTTTTCATATAACCGGAAGCATTCCTTTTAAGTCTTTAAAGCCACTAGTTATTTTTCTTAAGCACATTAAAATATAAATGATATAAATCCATCTTGTAAAGAGGTGCTACAGGGGAGATATTAGCGTAGAGCGAATACAAAGTTTCGCACCTTCAGACTTTCCCCCCCACTTCCCTGCCTTGGTAGACTTGGCTCCGCCTATCTACAATCTTTGGTAAATCACCCTCCTCTCCTCCTCTTATTTGTTTCGACCTGTCAAATCGTTCGCTGCATTTGATGACTGAAAACAAATTCTTATTCATGGGATATAACAGAATTATAATTTGAAATTTAGCTTATGGAGCCGCAAAGTGAATATCGTGAGGAACTCGTGGCCCGTGAAAGAAGTGGACACACAGCTGTTGTAGAGGGCAATTTCCTCTACGTTTGGGGGGGATACGTGGTGAGTGTACTGGGTAGTGGTTTGTTATGATTGTGGTTAAGTCTAGCTGTATCAACACCCTTTGTGAATTGAAGGCTGAATTAAATACAAATCTAAGTGAAGGTCTCTGCTCTGTGATCTTTTATTTTCTTTATTCTTTAGTCAATTGCTGAACATGAAATCTTCCTCCCAAACGATGAGATCTGGTTATATGACTTGGACAGTGGTGTTTGGTAAGAGGTTGTCTCAGAAAAGTATTTTATACGAACTCATAGCATATATACAAATATTTACCTAAAATACAGTATTTGCTTACATTGAAAAATATTTAATGAGTTTGCTTATTTGACATGTTCAATAATAAAATTGCATTAATTATAATTCTAGTCTAAAAGAATGATTCGCAACGTAGCATATGCCTTCACGTCCCAGTGTTTTTAACACACATACTTTTATGTATAGGGAAATTGCCACCATGGCTGGAGAGATCCCACCATCCATGTCAGGCATGTGTGGATGCTCACTCAGTGGCGAAATGTTCATATTTGGAGGTTGTGGTGATCATGGCCAGACAAATGAGGTTAGTTGACAAATATTTACTCTTCTACCATTTAATGATTCATATCATCTTCAAGTTCCAAGAGATCATACTGAAAATGGTCCTTGTTATCATGTGTGTTTTATAGCTTTACTCTGTAAACCTCTTGGATAAAAAATACACATGGAGGAAGAGGAAACATGAAACGGGGTCAGTGCCATCGCCCCGAGATAAACTGTCCTGTTGGGTTCATCAAGACAGGTAAGACAATTACAACCTTTTTGTTTTTTCCATTAACTCGGAATGTGTTGCAAAAGCCTATTCTTTCTACAGCAGTTCTTTCCCATTGACCTGCAATTGAACAGTCCAGGTGTTGTGTTAGTTCAAAGAATAGCAATCATTCCAACGCATTCAAAAATTCCAAGAGACCAAGGGTTGAATAACTGTGACTTACAACTTTGCTTTTCTTATGAGCACTTTGCTTGCTTAAATAACGAGGGACTTTAAAATGTCCTTTAGTGCCATGTTCTAGAACTAGTTTTCATTTTGTCAGTATTTGCTGTTGTTTACTGCTATTATGCTAGTTCCTTTACATTGACATGTTTTTCAGGACAATCTACTTTGGTGGTTATGGTCACAAACTCCTTAGTGAGCTCACCAACTCCAGAAACTTTATTGTAGATGAGGCATCATGGGTGAGCTCAAATAATTTAATCTATGACATTTAACACTTAAAGAAAAGTGTCAATGCTATCAGTGACATTTACATCTATTTCAGATGGAGGATGTATTTTGGGGATGGAATAATGAAGTTCACGTGTTTGATCCACGAACAAACAGCTGGAGTCAACCACGCACCTTTGTAAGATTTTATTTTTCATATTGTACATTATTTGATGTACAAAGAAAAAAACACACATTTTAAAAATTACATGAATAAATACAAAAGAAATTAGAAAATAATCTAGCATGTTTCTTGAGGTGTTGGAAAGGAGGTTTTCCTAATGTACATAATGTGCAACTATATCTTACCTGCTGACAACCAATACTGTACCATATATCTATCTATCTATCTATCTATCTAATATTGAGCATATAAATACTTAGTTGTAGATATGTTAAATACATCTATATCATGTGATGTATAACTTACCTTTTTATTGACCAACCCTTATTTTTGTACTTTGCTGCAAGTTAGTGTGATCATATTTTTTTCTCATACAAAGGGTCATCTTCCTGCTCCAAGAGCAGCCCATGCGAGTGCTGTTCTGGGAAACAGGGGATACATCTGTGGAGGCAGAGTCATGGTCAGTGGTCACTTCTGTAAACAATATACAGGTGTCCTTTCAGTAAATACATACAACCATGTAATAACGTGATTAGTACTGTACATTTTGAAGGAGGTTGATCCCCCCCCCCCCACCACCCTTTTATCTTTTGCAGGAGACTCGAACAAGTGATGTCTTCTGCCTAGATCTGAAATCCTGGACATGGTCTGAAATGTAAGGTTGACATCATTTCATTTCATGGCTCAGTTGATAACCCCTGTCAGTAAATATGCAATTTGAAGATTTGGATATTATTGATTGTACATTATGTAATTTATATGCACTCTTGTCTCTTCATATCTTGGTAATGATAAGCTCCCTTTGTATGTTGTAATTGTTTGCATCATAATTGATTACAGTTTTTTGGATCTAGTCTAATTGCACACCAGAATAACCCTGTTTGACACTGGGTTCTTTAAATTCAGACCCTGGTAATCTAAAAAGATTAAGGGTCTGGCCACGAATAATGAAAATGGCCCAACGCGAGGGGCGGCACCAAGCATGCATTTGAAAATCTCACAGCACACAATTGGATAACACTATGACCAATGTTTACTGACTGATTCCGGACTTCAACACAATTGGATAACACTACGACCAATGTTATTAACTGATTTGTTGCAGCGCTGTCGTCATCTGTTTAGCTCACCTCATGGCCTGCCTATATCAGATACACTGATGTGATTGGCTCCTCGCAATGCAAGGGGAAAAAGTAATGTGCATCATTATTCATTGGCAAATTGTGCTTTCGCGAGAACTCTGGATTTCCAGGGTATTGACAAAGGCCAACAGGCCAAAACATTGGTGTCAATAAACTAGAAGAAAGAGATAGAGTGTGCGGTGACCAAGTTTTTTATAACCTCTGTCAGTGACCCATAGTTGACTAAATTACGAGTATTGCAATACCCAAGTGTTCACATTAGGGGAAATGGTACACATTAGGGGAATGGATACTGGTATAAATAACAGCTACTGTGTGCTTGCAATACAAGAGTAATGAGTAACTAATACACCATTCAAATAATTTCCAGCACTCCTATCTCTGCTCTTCCTGTGGGGCGCTCATGGCATACCCTCACAGCCATATCAGACACATCACTGTTCCTTTTTGGGGGACTAAGTGATGACTGCAAACCCATGAGTAAGTAAAAGGCCATTGTCCATTAAACATCTTTAGTTTATGTTACCATACCATACCAAATGCAATATTCGTAAATATGATGTAAATCTATGTATTGAATTTACATGGGAATAGGTGATGGCTGGGTGTTTGACGTTGAGACGAAAAAATGGAAGGAACTGGATCACCCTTACAAGGACAAGCCAAGGTAGTTCCATACAAGTGTACAACCTTTATTATCTACACATGGCTTTGTTGTCATACAAGTATAAACTTGATATGGTCAATTCTGCCTCATGGTCTCTCCATTGAACTTTTTAATTTATTTATGTCAGGCTATGGCATACTGCATGCTTGGGCAGGGACTCTGACGTCGTTGTATTTGGAGGAAGTCGTGACTACATCCTTCTTGTTGACACTGTGGGTATCCAAGCCATCTTCGCAATAATTTCCTGTTCAGACTTGTGTAAACATACTTTATAGGGAACAATTAACGTTTTAATGGCACTTTATTGAAATGGCATGTTAGACACATTGAAAGCAGCTAGAAATGTGTCATATCACAAATCAAAAATAGAAATGAATACTACAGTTGCAATATTACAATGATGACACATTGCACAGTAGGCTATTATGAAGACTGATATTTTTGTGTCAGTCATCAATGAATAATATGTATTTCTTTACTCAGGGCCATTGCAATGATGCATTAATTTTCCAAACCCAGCCGTATCCCCTTCTAAGGTAATGTATTTAATATAATTCATATGGCGGTACACTGAATGATGAAGTGCTACTTCTGATCACTGAATTTGTCTGCCTCTTTTTAACACTAACTAAAATTAGGGGGAAATCTTATTCAGTACACTCAGTAGGCCTACTAATAGTATCCAGTCCTTACAACTGCAGTGATGACTTAAGTTTAGTGCTGTGGAGTTCCACTTCAGTAATCACTAGGTTACTCTCAGCATACTGTATGTGATAGGGCCTATGTAGGCCTGTAGGCTATAAACAATTATTGTGTGATCTTTTGAAATTGTCACTCCCTATTCTGTTTTTAGGTTATGTGAAGACTTCATTGCTGGAAAGTCTACAGTGTTTCAGAAAGAACTTCCCTGTTTGCCAAGAAAACTGAGGGGGGCTGTAGAAAAACGGACTTCTTTTTTTAGACCAGCAAGTAAATTACCAGATCAGATATGAGCTTTACCTCAGGCACCTCCTTTTCAGCTAAATGTGTGTACAGACGAGACCATGTCCGTCACACTAATCAACTCGGAGACTAGTCTCCTCAAGTACTGCTCTGAAACCTATAACCTCAAAAGATGCACATATCATATGAGTTGTGTATGGTTTCAGCATTTTAAAATGTTTACTATTTATTTTATACATTGTACTTTTAGCTGAATAAGTGATCAAGGGTATTTCATGAAGGACCCTTTATTTCATATCATGTCCAAAATGATTATGCATTGGAATAAATAACTTTTATTTTTGTGGAATGTGTTTGTGGAATGTGTTGATGTTACCATAGTTACCTGAAAGCGTGTTGGTAATGTTCCCATGGCTACCACAACTTTTGTTTATGCTAGTAGCTTGCTAACATCGCTTTAATATAAGTTAGATACTTACGCTGGTGCTGAAATAGTTGCTAGATACAGACACAAACGTAAACATATAACAAACAGAGTTGGATATTATTCGGGTTTTATGAATTCAATCTCGTTTGTTGCATCCTAGGCCTGCGCAAACCACCGCTTATTTACGTTAACAGTTGACGTTAAAGTTAGAACTAGCTAGTTTCCACTGTAACAGCCAGAATTAGATTAACGTTACCGTTACCATAATGGAATTTGGCTCGAAACTTCAAGAGATGGATCTGACATCAGACGAAATAAGCCGTCTGAGCAAAGCTTTGAAGGATGAAACTTTTCGGAAAATGTTACACGAATATGCAGAAGAAATTTCAAATCCAGAAAACAAGAACAAATACGAGGAGGAAATAAAGCTTTTGGAAAAGGAAAGGGACATGGACGTCCAGTTCCTCCATCCGAAGCCTTTTCGTGTACTGAAAACCAGTGACGGTAAGCAGAAGTGCTTCATCAATATCTGTTCAAATGAGTTGATCAGAACCGCAGAGTGCAAAGCCGTCGCCGAAGATGGCAGAAAAGGTCTGAACTGGTCACTTCCATACAGTCTGACACCAGGAAGGTTAGATGTGGATTCGAATGGAAATAAGCACATGATATACGACGTCGTTTTTCATCCTGACACTCTCCACATGGCAAGTAAAAATGATAGATTCATGGAACTTGTCGACAGTACTGCAATGGACGGGATACAAAACTCGTTCAAGGTCAAGCTGGATCGGAAGAACACGAAAATTCTGAAGACAAAATACAAAGGTGCACCCCATGCAGCTGTGATAAGGCAGCCAACACCTGGACAACAAACAACACAAAAAGTTACGGACAAAAATGATCCCTTCGCATTCCCTTACCCGTATGACAAGGGCGAGACATTGTCAACAATGAACAACGATACAACGAGCTTGTCTGGTGGGCAGTCAACACACACGAAACCTGCTAAAACCATACAAACTTGCGGTTCAGAGGAGCAACCCATAGAACCAGAGAAGCACCCTACAGAACCGCATTACACTATAAAATACAGGTCAGTTGTTGATTTACAAGACTACAGGTGCTCCAGAGACTCTGCACCCAGCCCACGCCCCAGAGAAATAGAGATAACCATTGATCTGCCATTGCTCAAGTCTGCGGCAGATGCTGACCTGGAGGTAACAGAAAAAGAGATTTTTTTAAAATCCAGTAAGCCTGCATACCTTCTAAAGCTTAACTTGTCCTACCCTGTGGATGAAAAGAAAGGACTGGCCAGGTTCAACAAAAAAAAGAAACAGCTGGTTGTCACCTTGCCAGTTCTTCCTCTTAAGGAATCTCCTTTGAGTTCAGAGAGCCTGGAATTTCTTGCTGTTGGTGATGGTGAAAGGGAACTAAATGGGCCAATCAATGGGCCAATCACTGAGGAGCCAGAGGAAATAACTTCAACTGGAGATAGCCTGCAGACAGACAAACACATGTGTATTAAAACCGATACTGAAAAGTCTGGTTTAAATGTTCAGTGTGGGGAGTCTACTGTGGACAGTGCACCCTTGTCAGACTGCAGTGGGCAGCCAAAGCCAAGATTGATTGAGAAGGAACGGCATATATCTTCCTCAGATGTCAAAGAGGATACTCCACAGTCAACTGACCTTACCAGTGCTGAATCTTTCACTGATTACACTGAAGAGGAGTCTGTACAGGAACCTAGAATCAGAGAGGTGGAGGTCAGTAGTTCACCATTTCATTTCCGAAAGTAGCCATATTTGTCTTTCATGTGAATGTCTTTTTTACTGATGTTGTAACAATGCTTTGCAGGTGGACACATCCATAGATGCTACAGCAAGCTCATTAATAGATGACACACTGGAAGAGATGGAGGACTCAGGTTCACAGGTGAACACTAGTGTGATGCCTCAGCAGCTGTCTGACATCGACAACTCTGTGGCCCCACATCACCATGTGAATGACAGTCCATCGCAGGACAAAGTCCAGAGCACACGCGAAGACATGTCTGAGCCGCCTTGCTTTGTGTCTGACATACGCAGTGACGGTAACAAGAATGAAACGGTAACTCATGTACAGGCCAAAAAGGCTGTGCGGTTCAGCGAAAGAGTGTCTGTGGCTGTGGAACGTGACGAGGATGACTTGCCTGAAGAGCAGAGCTTCACTGGCACTAAACACATCAAGCAGCCTAGAGTAGTTCTGCGCGAGATGAACTCCGAGGACGGGACCGAGGTCGTCATCAGCGATCACACAACGTCCTCTGCTTTCGTGTTCCAGAACTCCCTTCTTTACGAGCTTGACTGAAATACTGAGAGACACTTGAATTAATATAGTAAGCCTACAGGGAGTTTGAACTTTTACTTCTGAGTTGTCTCACAGGATTCATAAATGTACCATATAAAAGTGAGAGGAAATGAAGTCATTCTATAACATGATTATGGAAAGATTTCCTTTTTGTCTGACAGCCTACAAGAACTGATTTTGTCAACTTGCAAACAAGACCTGTGATGTGTAGGCTATAATTTTCAGTTTCTTCAGAAGTTCAAGTTACACTTTAAATTAGCATTACTTCTTCAAAGTTTGTTTGACAATTGTATCATCCTGTTAGTTCATTTTCATATGTTGTGATTCTGTGGCTGTGCAATTCCATCCATATCCAATACAAAGAGCTACATGATAACACAGTGTATTCTCAGGCAAAGGGAATAATGTTTTGTATTTATTTGAAATTCAATAATCATTCAAGCTTGTAAATCATTACAATACGTAAAAAAAGTGTTCGCATTACACTCAAGTATGCTAATGGAGTGCTTTATTCCAACGTGCAAGTGCACCCAACAAGGAGCAAACAAGGATAAACAAACAAACAAACAAACAAACAAACAAACGAAATGACAGCACACATACAACATACATAGAACGTTCAACCACCAATCGCCACTTCTGCCTCCAAAGTCTGACCTCTTAAATACTGGCACATGAGTTGTGAACAAACCAGCATTCTGTCAGGAACCAGCGTTAAAATCACAGCATCGAGACACCCTTCTATGAGTATATCCAAACAGGTTGAGATCCCCACACTGGCTAGCTGCCAAAAAAGGTCCAGCTGACTCAACCATTTTGAAATATATAGATAACACACACACACACGAAAACATCATCTGACCCCTCGCTGCACACAGTTGTCAAGAAACTCGCAGTAACACATGAGTGAGCAGAAGTGGCGCTGCACGGGCGCCTCTGTGCCGCCCATGTCGTCCACGAGGACCACTGTGTGGGAGACCAGGTGGAGGTTCATACTGACTGAGGTCTGGATGAAGGAGTCCAGGCAGGCGCGGCCGCAGTCACACACCTTGGCGGCGTCCAGCTCAGGGCACAGGTGAAACGGGATGCTCTGAGGTCCATAAGGGATTCTGTGAAATGAAAACAAGGTGTTTAAAACAAAGACGACACACTGTTTTGCTGCAAATAAAAGCCACAACAGATTCAGTGCAGAGGCGAAAAAACAGAAAGGCCCGACCTGTCTGCCCTAAGTTATGTTATTGATTAATGTACAACTGAGCACCATCTCCACAGGGACATGCTCTGTGGTCTCTTTCTAAGTCATCAACATTTTGAAACTAACATTACATTCATATTTTAACGACAGAGGTCACACTGTTGTCATGGGGCTTGGGTAGATTTTGTGAGGGGGAAGATTAACTAAACATCCTTGACATCAAGATTGGTCAAAAGTGACAACTTTATGTTAACCAAGCGCCTGTGTCCTTACCGGAGATTGACAACAGCCCTGGAAGCTAATTCCTGCAGTGTGAGAGGGAACTTGAGCTGAATGGTGTGGTCAAAGGGATTGGGCTGTGTGAACGGGTTGCCGAACAGGTCCAGGTTGTCCAACGAGAGCTTCCGGAAGTCGCTGGGCAGGTGCGCTAGTTGGTTGTGCGCGGCGGAGAGGTAGCGTAGCTTGGACAGCTGCCCGATGCGGGCGGGCAGGCTCGTCAGTTTGTTGTCGTCCAGCTTGAGGTTGACCAGCTCCCGCAGCTGGCAGAACTGGGCCGGCAGGGCCTGCAGGCGGTTTTGGCTGAGGTCCAGATGCTGGAGGGTGCGCTGGAGGCTGGAGAGGCACAGGGCGGGGCTGAAGGCCTCCAGGTGGTTGTTGTGGAGCACCAGCTCGGCAAGCAAGCTCAGGTCGCCGATGGTGGCGGGCAGCTTCTTGATGTGGTTGTGGCTAAGGTCCAGCTTGCGGAGCAGCTTGAGGGAGAGCATGCGCATGTCCACACGGGACAGTTTGCAGTAGGAGACCTGCAGGTGCTCCAGGGAGTATGGGAAGTTGGAGGTCAGTGGGTAGTCCTTCTTGGAGACGACGACCAGCTTCTTCTTGGGCTTCTCCACATCGCGAGCGCGGACCGGCGTCAGGGTGGAGAGAGGCATGCTGTCTGCATCATTTCCTCTGTGAGCCAGGCGCGCAGCAGAGAGGAAGTTCTTGAGACTGTTGGCATCAGCCTGGAGGAGCAATGTCACAACGAGCTTGCTTAAGGGCTTTGCACATAAGTAAAGGACTGTTATTGCATAACAAAAGGTAGAAAAACAGAGAACTAAAGGTGCGCTATTTCCAGCTTCTACAATGCAGTAATCTGTTATCATTATCATTATCAGTAATCAAACTTTCACAGTACAGTTTTCCTTTCTATGTCAACATCAAAATAAGCTTTCCAATCTGCAAGCATGATTGCTGTTTAATGAGAAACTGGAAAAAGTATGGCCTATTTAAAATGGAATATAATCAACCTAACTTAGTTCATCTAACTCCCTTTGTTTTCAGTGCATAGCATAAGAAAACTCCAGGGTTGCAAATGGCCTTGTGTCTGATGGTAATAACAACAGAAAAAAAAAAAAACTGTGCCCTTCAAACAATTAATTAGTCCAACACATTTGTCTGGCAATAACAACACAGCAATTATGGCAAATGACACAGGGATTACCTTCACCGCTTCTGTGTCGACACACCCTTTTATAAACTACAGTCTCTCTCTTTAGAACTACAGATGCTGGGGCACAACATAAAAAATGTCAGGAGCTATCGTCTGACGGGGCCTAACCACATGTGCAGGAACTGGGGGAAAGGTCAGCCGAGCTCAGCCGCCACTCCAGCGCTCACCCAGGGAAACAATGACTATGCCATCACCGATTCCATTGTCTAAATGCACCACTGCTTGCATCTTATTCTTTTTGCAGGACCTGTTGTTACATGCCTCGTATGGGAAAACAAGCCCCTTAAAAACATGCAGAAGTGGCAGCAGAAGTGTAATCATAACAGAAGGGGGCGGTTGTCACCTGGCTTGCTATACCCTTGTTTACAGGACAACATACAGGTAACAAAAGTAATGACAAGAAAGTCATTGCGCAACTGGTGTCTACTGAAACTACAGCTGAATGAAGCTTGCCATAACATATCCTCTACTCACTATGAGGAACTATCATGCCTTGACGTAAATTATGATGGCATGGTGGCATAGTGAGTCACAGTGTGTGTGTGTCTGCCTTTGTTGCATGTTCTCAAACTATTCATATCTCTTCTTTGATCTTCCTTTGATGGTAACAAAGGAAGCTATATGTATCGTTAGAGAAGTGTGGATAGTAAATACCTTACCTTGCTTAAACAGATGTCCACAGCAGGCTCCTTAAGTCTTACAGTAGCTTTACCTTCGTCCATGAACATTGTGAAGAACTTCTCAATGTTTTCCTTCAGCTATTGGACCCAGAGGTGCATGGACAAGTTTAACAGGAAGAAGATTGTTAGGAATTCGATGAGGCACGATTTGCCTGACTTAAATACTCCAAAATAAAATCTGTATGTTTTCACCAGCTGCCAAACAGTGATCTAGCTACTGTGGTCTCTCATAATTACAGAACCATGTTTTGGGGGAATCTGTGAATTGTCATGCAACTTCATTAGCAGGCATAGCTTTTACATTTCAAAAACAAGGGCATTCAAAGTCACAATTGAAACAATACATTTCGAGATAGCAAAATTAGACTAACCTAGTGTAAAATATTCCCCTCTTGTTTAAAAAAGCACACAAACACACATACAGGGCCCAGACCAAAATACCTTTCCCACAAAAACTGAAGGCTGAATGGAGCAAAGTCTGGATCACAAGTAGACACCTACCCACCTTATACTTTGAGCCAGCTCTGTCTTTTGCAGTACAGATCAACAAATAGATGCTACTCCGCTGCGTTGTTTTGTCCACGTGTCTCCCAATAGACAGCACTGCTCTGGCTCCTTTGCCTCCACCTTTCATCCCATATGTAGGAAGCATCCGATTGATCACTTCAACATCGCACTGAAGCTTCATCGTGGGCCCAATGTTTGGCGTCACGTCTCCCAAAAGTTCCACCTGCTATGTCAACGTGCACCTGCTACGTCAATGCCGTGTTCGGGTAAATACTGCCAATGCCCATCCCATTTCAGAAAAAAACAAAAACCACAAACCATGATGTATTAAGGTTGCGAAAGATTCCAAAGAGTTCCTCTCTCTTTGAGTATTTCGTAGTCATTAGTATTGTCACACGTGGAAAGCCCTTCATAATATATTATATTAAGAATTGCCAATCAATCCCAATATGTAATTTCTACGTCAAGTTGTCAGCTAACATTAACTCGCTATTCAACCATAGGCATATTCAACAACAAGCATCAACTAGCTCGATAAGTGTGGCCATGCATAACAACGTTTTGATATCAGCTAGACACATTGGCTTGGTAGCTGCTAAGCGCCATAGACAATTCTCTTACTCATATCACAAGAAAATCAAAATCATGCTAGCAATTACTACATTTAAAAACAACAAAACTTTATGCAAAGTATAACTTACCTGACTAGAAGCTAGCTAGCTAATGGTACCTTTAGCTAGCGAGCTTGCTTGCTGGCTAGTTGGCGAACTTGTGTCTGAACTTAACATCCTCGACGGGAAACATCACAGATTTGCTAGTTGATGCATTTTTATCTCACCAGTTTAAATGAGAGTCCGTGTCATTTTTACAATTCCAAAACATTACTGAGATTGCTGTCAATGTCAACACTAGCCCCTTGTTATTTTGGTGGGAACGACCACTCCGCGCCTGTGATAAGACAACGCATGCGCAGTGAAGACGCATTCGCCCCGCTCTGTTTTGAAGATAATCGGGTCGCATCCGGTCGCATTGATGCAGTCCTTGCGCTGGTCTTTAGTTGGAAGCCAGCATGTATTTCCCCCGCCCACAAAAAAAAGGAGAAATTCATGCTCTTTACATTTGATTTGTCTAAAAAGCCCGTAGCAATTCACAAAGGGATACTTGAAGGCCTGACCAACAACATAGGCTACTAATTAAAATGTATGTTTTGACCTATGAATGTCTACAGTGTGTGCATTACGGAGGCCAGGAGGTGTCATTGCAAGATATTTTTTTAACTAATTTACCAAAATGTACTAAATTGTGCGCACGTTTTACTAAATCGTTCATTTTACACAAATTACACACAACTTACTAAAATGAACACAATATTTAGATGTGCATACAAGGATACAAGGATACAAGGAAGTTTATTGTCACATGCATATAGTTACTGGATGTAAGAAATGCGGTGAAATTATGTCTGGTGTCAGCCTATTTGTGCATTTATGGTGCGTGAAAAAGTGCAGAAAGGCTAGGCAATCAAGGACATGGGTAGATAGATGGAGGAGAAATCAAAAATAATTAAATAAAAAAGTTCTATGGAGATGTGCAAAAGTTGGAGAAAGTCAGATATGTGTGTGTGCGTGTGTGTGTGTGTGTTTTGACATGTGATGAAATAAGAAAATAAATAAAAGTAAATTAAAAGTGCTAAAGTCATGTAGGTGTGTGTGTGTGTGGGGGGAGGGGGGGGGGGGGGGGGCTCATGAGTGCACAATTTAGTAAAACGTGCGCAGGATTTAGTAAAATGAGCACACAATTTAGTGAAATTAGAGCATGTTTTCTGGATACACCAACAAATATCTTGCAATGACCCCTCGAGGGTTCCGTAATACATGCATCAACAAGGGCACTACAAAGAATTCTACTCTGTAGGAGTGTTGTGCAAAAATAATATCCTGAGCCTTGTTGTCCCTTTCTTTTTTTATGTCTGGTGCATAGAATGTAGATCATCTTTCTTTGCCATGAGAGACTAGATTGTGGTCTTTCATCACCGTTTAAAATGGCTTAACCTGGCTAACACCAGACAGCTTCTCAGATCTTTATTGAGATAGAGAGTGGGTTTGGGAACCCTTCATTCACTTCCAATTTGTAAAGGGTGTAGTCAGCAATGAAATTAAACTTAAACTACATTAAAGGAGAATTCCAGTGTGATATTGACCTAAAGTGTATTGAAACATGATACCGAGTGTGAATGTATGTCTCATAGCCCATCTCGGCTTGTCCCCTGCACTCCAAAATCTGGCGCTAGTTAGCCGATGCTACCAACAGCTTTTTCAATAGTGGTGCTTCGGCATCGGGCTAGCCATGCAAATAAATCACTGTTTTACACCCATTTACGAGGCTCAATGTATCTCCACACCTCATTGGTAGACTTCCGAGGGCCCTGACATTTAAAACGAGACATTGAGAACTTTGAAAAAGCACTGGTAGTTTACTTACAAGACGATTTATACAGACAGTATCTTCACGAAGTTTAGCGTTTGCAGCCATCTTGAATTTAGTCACGATAAGTCGAGCAACGAGTAAGAATGAACAGGTATGATAAAGGATCAGATGCCAAAAATAATTCAGTGGAAATGCATGGATTCCAGTTGCTGCTACTGGAAGAAACTGGAATCCATGCATTTCCACTGAATTATTTTTGGAATGGGCTATGAGACATACGTTCACACTCGGTATCATGTTTCAATACACTTTAGGTCAATATCACACCGGAATTCTCCTTTAAACTCTTACCCAGTCTTTTTGGAAGTAACACGTCTTTCCTATAAACAAAGGTTTTGAATAGAGCTGTTTTCTCAGTTCCAAAGAGCCATATTGTATAACACATGATATCAGCTCAGCTATTGGTTGCATTGAACAGCACTGCTACCCATACTTCTCTGTCTATGTCTATGTAAAGCCCGCTCCATGCTGGACAAGTGGTTGTGATTGGTTCCTGCGTTTTTGGTGATTCGGATTATGGTGATTGTCTTCAATGGGATAACAGGGAGTTTGGATGTCGCTTGTTGCTGTCTGTGTCCAGATGCAGGCCAGAAGGTATTGTGCTCATATGATAATAATAATCTATCCATGCTGATAGCTAAGTAGTAAAAGCTGTTAGCGCTTAGTTCTCATGGCTAGTGACCTTTTTTCTGTCATTTTCTCATTTCACATGATTGTGTATACTTCATCATATCCTGAGAACACCCGTCTACCTAATTGAGTAAGTTTACTTGCCAAAATCTGACATATCTCCTGTAATGCAACTTACACTGATCTATGCCTCGTCCTTTGCCATTTTAATGAAAGTTCTGTAACCTAACCATGGTCATGCATTAAGAAGTACATCACAGTATACCCACTACAGCTAACTAGACTACACCACTGCTTCTCTTGTTCACTGTTGCATGCACCAATAACTGTGAGTTGCACAATGGTAAATGTAGCCAACATCATGTGAATTTGACTGCAGTTTAGTTGCACTTCTTCTGTCAACCACTTGGTGGTAGAAAAGGTCTGTAAGGGCCAGCCATATATCGGGAAGGAAAAAATGTCTATATTGTCAAAGATGTCCTGACATTCTCTTAATATGTATGACTTCAGTGAAAGATTGGGAGGTGTGTGTGTGTGTGTGGTTCATGCCTGGTTCTTTGTTTTGTTCTTTGTGTTTGGTGGGTTTACCTTTTCTTCCCATGCTTAAATTACTACCTTCCCTGTTGTACATCTAAGAGGCAGAAGATTTAAGTATAAATCTCACTTTTCATTCAATTTAATCTCATAATTGTCTTAAAAAACCAAGGAAATAATAAGATCTTTGTTGTTTTTCTTGTTATATTGGTACCTTCATTAGCTGTACACTACATTGCATTCATTAACAAATTAGCTACATTGTACAGGCCTTGAAGAAAACAAGGTGAGTCGCGGTGAAGAATATATGTATGACATGCGCTGATATGTTATTCTGGCTTGAAGTGTACTTCAAAGTTTTGACATGTTGAGGGTAATACATGCAGCCTAAAGTAGGCTATCTCACCGTGAGTGTCTGCAGTGGAAGCAATCTTTATACACCAGAAAAGATACTCACCAAAACAGATGGGTAATCGTGTATGGCAGAGTCTAGAGCGAGCAAGTCTTTATGTCCTCCATGCATTCAGATGTCTGATTAACACAGCTTCCAAATGAAGTCGGTCTCACTCAATGTGATTAGGCATGTCAAGAAATACTCCACAATATGGAGAATAAAGTGGAATAATCTCCTTCTCTGTGGCCAATGCTACGACCAGCTTTTGTGTAAAACGGCCCCATGATATCCCCTTTGATTTGGTCATAATAAACTAAGATAATAGGTGCTAATGCTGTGGGAGACAGGCTGAGTTGTGTGAAATAAACTATGATGTGCCCGAGATTCTTGTCTGAGCCTCCAGAACCACTCCGAAGTCCATTAGTCCTCTGATTACACATCTGAATGGAGTGCCTCTGCGCCCGGCAATTCATTTGGAAAAGAGCAGCGGAACATCCACAGATGTGCGACGGGTTTGTATGTATCCTCCCAAGTTCACAGATTATCCTCCAGACCATTGTGAGGGAGTCTTTGTGGCAACAATCCATTTCCAAGCAGCAGAGTTTTCGGGGGGTTCAGGCAGGCGCCTGTGACTGTGCCTAACTGCATATTATAAAGCAGCTGTAGCCAGCCCCTTTTTGTCTAATGTATGCTTGAGCTATCCACTTTTAATAGAAACTTTAAGAATTTATGCTTGCAATATGGTGGGAAACACATGAAACTAACATGATTTCTGCACATGCAGTATCTGTTTCCTACGGCATAACAATATTTCTGTGACACCAACCAGCACAATTTCAGTGTAATATTCATAAAGTAATTAAAATAAGATGGAGGCAATGTTGCCTCATTACTCAATAGGCATGTATTATTGCAGCAGACTGAGCATGATATTGAATTTTAGATTTATAGTCTCTCAACACAGTGAATATTTTTCTATAAATTTCAAAGCAAACCCTGGTAGGAGATATGCAATCAGTCAAAGCCCACTCTTTTGATCAACACCTCCGAAGTGCGCAAAGATATTTATTCTAGGCCATGAAAAATTTGACGAAATAACATTTCATCTCCTCTGGACCTGAAAGAGACTGGAAACAAATATTAAACATTGTGGGCTAGAGGGTGTTACAGAAGACTATTTAATCTGTCAGCACCTTTGTGAACTGGATTCCCCTTGTCTGCCCAGCTTAGTTAAGAGTAGTGCTCTCTGGATAGGGAAACACCTCTCTTTAAAAGCAGATGTCTGACAAACTAAGGCACTCTAGGCCTCAAAGCTGGACAGATTAAACTGTACGATAGCTCAGAGCACTCTGACAGCCAAGGTCTACCACTGTGCCCTTTGCCCTAAAAGAGCACTGTCCTCTATACTGGTTTAGGGGTGTTCTCAAAGCTTGCTTGCCCGAAAATCATTTCACAGCTATACACAGAGTGATATTTTAGAACAAACATATTTTCACACTGATTTTTGTTGTTGCTGCAGTAGCTCGTTTTGAGAATACCTGCAAGTTGAAACTAACTTCGATATGTGAAGAGTTGGATAGCTGTCAGTGGAATTTTATCATAGCTGTGACCAGGGAGTGGAATGAGCTTCTGGAAATATTCCATGAAATGACTGAAATGGTACTGAAAGAGCCCAAAGGGCTTGTCAAATTTCAGGGCTGGTCCTGCAGTAGCATCATCGTAAATCTAAGTGCAGATGAAATCCTGTTGTTTTTCTAAAAGTATATTTTTTGGGTCTTTTTTGCTTTTATGTTTGATAGGATAGTGAGAGACTGACAGGAAGTGAGTGGGAGAGAGAGAGAAGAGGTGGGATCGGGAAATGACCCTGGTTGGACTTGAACCTGCGGGCACTTGGACCCCGAATTTGGTACGGGTGCTGTAGCCCTTTAGCCTAGAAATCTAGACGCACCCTAGCGGCAGCAAATTACATTTGCTGCCAGGGCTAGTCTAGCAACTCTCCGTTGGCTTGTGAGCTCGAAAAATTAAACTTCTATCAGGCCAATCAAATCGTGTATAGAGTCGTTAGGTGGGCTTAACACAATGATTGATGGCAGAGTTGCAACGGTTTGGCTTGAATTCCCTGCTACTTGAAGACAAATAACATGGATGTTGCTGTTGGCGAACAGTGTGACACGAGTTAAGCTTTTATTAAGTTGGCAAAAGTTTGAACTAGCCAACTAGCTCCGCTGGTGGGAAACGCATGGGACTCATAGCCTGTCTTATTGCGTGCAGAGAGAATTTGAAAGACAACCGATTATCCTGCCCCTCGTACTGAGCACTGCGAATGGTGAGTGCCCAGATCCTACATTTTAATGTGGGTCTGGCTCGTCAGGCTAGTAGCCCTTTGCAGCCCCTCTGCAGATGAAATCTTGATGCAAACAACGGTCAATGAATTGAATCCTGAGTTTAATAATAGTTTGGAAATACACGGAAAGGGCAGAAACGAAATGATTTAAATGTCTGCTGATGGAACTGATGTGTTCATTAGGGTAGTTGTATATTGGAAAGGATATGAAAACAAATTGTATAAAAGTGTAACAGTATGATAATTTATTCTGGATAAAAGCTGTACTCTTTAATGAAAAATGCAATAAGAATGTGTAGTATCAGACAGCGAAGTTCCTTTTATCTTGACAAAAGCCAGTAGCTTGACTCTGCTTATCTAAACAGTCTTGCAGACTTGCATGTCACTTGTGATATCACACACATTTTAATCAAACCAACTGAAATATTGTTCATTTTCAGCAATACTTTTCGAAAACCCACATTCAAAATAACATGGAGTGATCAGGCATGTCTAGGAAAATGTATGCAGTATGTTCTCATAGAGCATTTTACATAGCACTCTTTCTCAATTCTCCTGGAGGGCATTGAAATGAAATTACTGTTGAGTCTTCATCATGTATGTGTTTCAAATGAATCAACATGATGAGATTAGTGCTGGAATGAAAGTGATCCATGGACTCCCGTTAATGTGGGCAATAAATCCAACTGTCTGTTGGTTGGCCATGTAGCATGGATCGAAGTCAGGCAAGATCATAGACTCATCAACCACACTCATGGAAACCACGCTTGCTAGATAGTCAATTTTATTCCATTCGGGGTAAAAAAACACTCTCTAAGGCTTGCGCAGATAGACTCTCTGACCAAAGAATGATGACAAACAATGAAGATTATAGAGGTCCTGACATGGCAAGTGGGGAAACACTGTGAGAAGACCTCCATATTGCCAGGAGGGGAAATGAATATATTCAGTCTAATGATCAGGAGCCTTCCATTGACATTTCACAAAAATCCAATATTCGTCCTCAGTGAAAGCAATCTCAGCGCGTCTCCATTTCTCTCCTGGTGATGTGTTTTCCGAACGTGCCGCAAACCAATAAACATTTATAACCCTCACATACATTTGGCATCAAGCCTGCCCAGTCCAGCTCCCACGCTACCACAGCGGCCCAGCTATAATAAGCTGCCTGGTGTGACATGGATGATTGTGTGTGTTAATGTGTGTGTGTGTGTGTGTGTGTGTGTGTGTGTGTGCGTGTGCGTGTGTGTGTATGTGTGTGTTTGTGTGTGTGTGTGTCTGTGTGTGTGTGTGTGTGTGTGTGTGTGTGTGTGTGTGGTGGAGGGGTGTTTTGAGTGTGTGTGATTGTGTGTAAGGGGGAAGTGGAGGTTTATTGTTTATTGTTAAAAAGATCCCCATTAGCTGTCACCAAAGTGGGACGAGCTAGTTATCCTGGGGTCCACAGGTCCTGGGGTATGTAGGTAGAGTTCCATTGGAGATCTCCCACAAACATGCAAATCAACAGTGCCATATACACACGGTTACGGTTCAAGTGCACGGCACTGACGACAGATGCAGGACTTCAGGGACCTCAGCCTCCATACAAGGCAATATCATTCAAAACCACAGGGGGATCTGGGAAAATGAGTCGACTTAGTGCACATGCCTGCACCACGCGGGGTGAGGGTGAGGTAGTGTCAAATGAATATGGTAACGAGCTATTAACTATGTCTGCATGACCTTTTAGTGTCAGAGTTTACTTGGTCAAGTTTAGTTTCTGGATGTCTGTGGATGAAATCCATTTAACAATGGAATTTGGATTTTTTGGAGTCAAATTCCTTGTTTGTTTACACAAACCTGGCCAATAAAGCTGATTCTGATTTATATGTTTTAAAAAGAATGAAATAAACTGAAATGGGAAAAGGTTCACATACTGTAGGATACATGTATATATGACATATATACAGTATTTTAAACACATAGAATGATTATATAGAGAGTTTTTATGCATTGAAATACAATGTATGCAGTCTATCACATTTATCGTCAGATGTAAGTGCAGAGTATTGTAATGCCATGGTGACTGAATGTTGAGTGAGAATGTAAATGATATCCGGCTGCCTGGATATGTATCTCTCTCTCTCTGTCTCTATCTCTTTGTGTGTGTGTGTGTGTGTGTGTGTGTGAATGTGTGGGATTTAAAGCACTGCCAGTTTAGCAGCATTGGCTTCACTGCCAATGTCCTGGGCAGGGTATTGGTCGCTGCTCTCCCGGGCCCAGTAGTGGCCAGAGCCCTCTATCAATTCCAAGTGCACGGAGCAGCTCTGTATCATATCTTAGGGTGCATCAGCAGTCAGGTCCAGGGATCACCATTGATCTCCTTTAATGAGGTACACAGATACAGTTTCCCTTTTTTTGTGCAAGATAAGCTCTCAAAAGCCCAAGAGACAGCAATTAGGCCATGCAAGTGTAGGCATCCCATTCAGTCTGCATATACACTGTATCACTACGGTTGTCTTTGTTTGATATTATGCATGGCAATAAAGGCCAGGTTTACTGGAGGGAATAAAGCCAAACTTGTTTGTGCATATAGTTTTTCCAATAGCATGATCTGTGCTTCGATGTGTTATAAATCATTTATGCGTTAACAGCAATATTTTTGATATTTTTGGCTGGCCGGTGCCCCATACATGTTTCAATGAATGCTTTTCAGCATCTGCACTTTTTAAATATAACATCTTATAAGCGAATGAGTATTCACTACCATTATCAGTGGGGGAAGAAGAGGACTTGTCATCGCTTGTGTTCTCAGGATATATTTATTATTCTGAAAGGCACAAAAAATGTCAAATTAATGAAAAGGTTATTCAGGTTTTGTTTGAGATTACCTTTTTCTCATATATGGCTTTTCATAAAAACACAAATGTTGATCAGGCCACAGGAGTGCAAGATGGAAGCCGCTGTGCAAATTGTTCTGAGACTAGGGGATTTCAGTTGCGTATCTCAACTAATACGCACTCCCATAGACAATTAAATAAATAGACAAAAAGAACACATTAAATAGCTGGAACGAGCTGTTCAAACACCTGTTTTCCTTGGTTAGCTAACAGATTGAAATTATAGGAGCTCTCTATATAGTCTAAATTAGCATGTGTTATTAGCAACAAATTAGCAACATATACATATAACGTCTGCTAAATACAATAACCATAGCCATCTCTATTTAAAAGTGTAGTTCATAACTGCAAATAGTTTAAGGATAATTTGAAATGTTTAGCATCTTATTATGCAAACCCTCACCCCACAAAAACACCTGTGTTCCTTTATGACCACAGAGCATTATATCCATGCCTGGAACAACATTAAAATGGCCGCAAACCGGCCAAGAGAAAATCTGTTGCCCTCCCAATTTTGCACAGTGGGAGTTTAATTAGTTGTGCTGAATGTGTTCAATTAAGGCAGCGAATAAACAAAGAAACAACAGTAAATCACACACACACACACACACACACACACACACACACACACACACACACACGCACACACAAAATAAATAAATATAAACAAGGATGGAACATGAAACGAGTTTAGCTTAAGCTGCTACACCAGATTACCTTGTTGACCTTAGTAAAAATTAACATGGGCAACTTTCACCCTTCTCCTTCTTAATTAAACTATAGCAAATCCCTGGGTGAGATCTTGGCCCATGTGGCCGAAATGGCAATCACCCATGGAAGAAATTGCCAATTTGCAATGGTGCCAGTGTTTAAATACTCAGTGTTCCCACATTTATTTTTTCATGTCTGGAATGTAGCCTGGCATTCAAATCAGCACCGGCAAGTTCCTCCAATCTCTAATTGTGATGTTTCCCTCGCCAGCTCACACACAAACCAATTCACTGCCCTGACCACACACACATACACACACACACGCACACATGCATACACAAGCACACACAACACAGGTTGTGAAATTAGAGAGGCGTATAAGCCTAACATTTCATATCAAAGTATTTTACGAAGGCTGTATCAAACTTTATAAATTAATTTGCCCTCCAGGTTAGGAATTAAGCTACTTTGCTGAGAGTGTGTGTACATGCCACATGCATAACAGCATGTGAGTGAGAGAACCCAGGTTTGTTTTTTGGACGTGCTTGTTTTTGCACACAATTAGTCTACCTGAACCAAAATATTTACTTCACTGCTATGCTGCCAAAATGAAAAAAGCAACAACTCCACAGACATTCAGAGAAAGGATTACTATGAAATATCTATTTATAGATATTAGATGAATATACATTCACAATGAGAGATCTTCCATTTATGGGGTTCCAATAGATTAGCATGTGTTCTTCCTTAACTGAACAAGTTATAATTGCACACAGCTTCAGCCTGGAGAAACTCGGCTCCATGAATGGAATATTACTCTCAAAGATTTAGTAGTTTGGATGTCATGTGATCAATTATAACATTTCATTACTGAAAATATGGATGCAACATCATCATTGCTTGACTCCTACCTTAATCAAAGAGGCCTACCCTAGCCACCCCCATGCATATAAAGATGCAAGTTGACTGTGATGAATGATGTGATTTATCCATATCGTCATGTGTCGAGTTCAACAGTACTGATTACAAAAGCAACCTTTCAAAGTCAAATGTCATATACTCCCAAACTTGACAAAATGTCTTTTGAAATGAAAAAATATTGCCTGGCTGATACCAGACAATTTCTCAAATCTCAGAAGTTGAGGTTGACAGTGGGTCTGTGGACCCTTTATTCACTTCTGATTTCCAAGAGGGCGTAACCAGCAGTGACATTAAACTCAAATCAAACTCTTACCAAAAATATTTGGAATTACAGCTAAAAATGTATTTCTTGTAAATGAAGGAAAGAGGAAATATTAATTTCATCTCGCTTCTTTTCCATGCTTGAATTAAAATTGAGAAAATATGGAATATGCTCGGGACTCTCCACCCCCCTCCAACATATCAAAGACACCAAAAGATGCCAACCTCCATGTTCTTCATCAAAAGCCCTGCAGATATGTGCATAAATATCTATTTTTTCCCCTCTGCATCGTCTTTGATTCACTCTGTTCCCTGTCAGGAGTATCCTCACGAAAAGGTGAACGTGTCCCACTGACAACACCATCTGTACTGTGCAGACAAAATACACCAACATCTTTAAAAAGCCATTTGCATAGGCATAGCCCTTTAGCTAAGAGCTAATCCCTTATACACTTCAAGACCAAATATTGCATTGCCCGAGTTAGCAAGGCATCAGTAGAGTGGAGCCAGTATGGCGCCTGCATGCTGTCATTTATTTGTATTTGTGTAGCATTTACATTGCCTTCCAGTGCACATGTGCAGTAGGCTGTGTCTCTGTCACTGATTACAGCTCCAAGAGCTGTGATGCAATGTAAAGCAATTTATTTCTGATTACATTCAGAGTTGCATTTCAGGTCACCTTCACCTCTGAAAACTCCCAGCAGAGCAAAAGACAAAAAAAAGGGGTCATCGTTGTGCATGAGCATTATAATGAAATGCATTTGGAATCCAGTTAATATTTTAATTGCATTCCGTTTTAATTAACAGTATAAACATTATTTCAATTTATAGGATAATCCCGACACAATAATTGAGCACATACCATTAAACGTGGCATCTGAATGCTCTGAAAAGTCCATATGCAACTGAACCCACAACTTAAAGGCGGCTTAGACGGCTCATAAGAGAAATGTTTTTTTGGTGAAGAGAAGGTGCCAGAAGAGGCCAGGAGTGTCACACTCCAATAAGCACCTGATGAGATGCTGGACTCTATGGAGAGAGGCTGGATGGAGCACTGTAGCAACATTTTAAGGAGATATTAATCTGATATCCTGGTCTCCTTTCAGCTCCTGCCCCATTTGGAATGATTGGCTTAATGGTGCATGTAAGTGATTGCAAATAGCTTTGCAAATGTATGCATGGTCAGAATACCAGAAACATTGTAGAAATGGACTGAAATGATTAATCTATCAATTAGCGCAAAAAAAGTTCACTTAAATGGGTGGGAAAGCTGTGATAATTGAATGCATGTGTGGTAAGTGCGCATGGCAGAGGAAGAAGAGAGACTGAGTGATTAGAGCATCGTTAGCATTTTAATGTGTCCCCAGGCCTCTGTAGATGCTCTCAACTTCTGACTAACCTACTGGAAGCTCTGGAAGTATACGGGCCAAAAGAAGGCACACTCAAGTAAGCACCGCAGTTTCTGAGTGAATCAATCAAACAAATGGGTATCGTTGCAATGGGTATCGTTGCAATAGATGTGGAAAAAGTGTTGAAAATGCTCATAGACTGTGGAGGAACTACATGGACAGAATGCTCATGATCTTTGGTTGAGGTCATTAACATCAGCAAGTATGATAGAACACATCTTTCCGGATGATGATATTTTCTTTTTTGGTTGTTGTTTAAAGACTGACTTGCATTGATAGACAACATAAACACACACAATATGTCATAATCATGAAGTAAGACACTAATCTTTTGCCAATAGGAAATGGTTATTTATGCCATCTATCTGAGAAAAGTACAATAAAAAGCAGATGTTTTATAGTCTTTGTTCAATAGGCATGGCTGATTTTGAATTTGTACTTACCCAATACCTATAGTGATTGTGGCGTGAATGCAAGTGTGTGCAATACAGTATGTGGAGTATAATATGTGATCTCAGGGTGGGTATTAGTAGTAAAGCAATACAATGTAGTTCTTTCTCCTTAAAATACTGGCTTCAAACTCATTTTGATGTCACACTGACTTAAAATGAGGATAGTGGAGTCTCTGACGTTGCTGATGCCAGAACACCTGGCATTGCACTATGCAACATTGTTGTCACGGGTAGGAGCGTGACCCTTTTCGGTGGTTTGAGAGGAATTGGGTACAAGTTAGTGCTAAATGGGCACCCAGTACGTTGAACATTGATGAAAAGATAATTATGTGCTTTAGTGCATGTAATTATCAATAGAGCAGGAAGAATAACTATCTGTTCCCTGCCACTAAACTTTAGAAATAATCACATTGAGTGTTTGCGTGATCATGAGGGGAAACTAGAGGAAGACGCAGGGATAATGATATCCTGAGCATGGTGCACACATAGAGAGGACATCAGTGCACTTGGAAAGCACACTCAGATTTAAATCTACTTCCAATTTGTGGATCCATTAGGAAACATCTGTGGAGGAGCACAAACCAGCCTCTGAGAATAGTTTTGGGGGAAACCAGGAGGGATGGGTGAGAGGCGAATCTTTCAAGGCTGTTAGAAAGTCTTCAAGTAGTTATGTGAAGGCATTGAGGAAGTCATCCATCTTAGAGAAAAACCAAAACACACTGTGAGTATTTTAAATGTTTGTATTTATTTAAAAAACAACAACAAAACTGTATTTCATGACTGCTATAGGGGATGCAAACTCGATCATCCCAGAAGAATCTGCACACTTGCTCTTTGACACTGTATGAATACAGCACACTTTGGATTCAGTGTGCTGGTTATTTGCATAAACCTGTTTGTCTATTCATTATTCATTATTCATAATTCACACACCAACTGTGTGGTTTCAATCCACCGTTGAAATGTAATAGGCTTCAATGGCTTTTCACCCCTTTCCCTCCCTGACAGAAACATGGTGATATCTCATTTGTCCTCCGAAGCTCCGCACAATCCAAACACATAATTAACACAACGTTCAGGATTAATTTGATAGTCTTGGCTTTTCATGCATGGGTGACACTGGGTAAAGTATTAATTGCTGGCTGACGTCCTCTGAGTCAATAACAGTGTCCTTCTCCCCCAAAACTGACTGACTCTGTTTATAGCTGTTTCCAACTCAGTGTCACATATGTGTATGCTCAGCCTTATGTTTTCCAATGGGATTTATCTGTCACTTGCCCAAATGGCCCTGCCATTTTTTATGAGACGAGATAAACGCTTGACATTTAAACATGTTCTGTGGTCTGATGCCTCAGCCAATCAATTGATGAGGATTTATCTGTAGCCCACGTGATCAAGACAGGTTTGACTAACGTAACTAATGCTGCGCACCTTCAAAATATGCGAAGCCTTCATAAGGCAGTGATATTTTGGTAATTTCATCACATTTGTTCCAAAAAGATTATGACATTTGCCTGTTTTTACAAATGGTTCACTAGTGTGACAAACTTTCACCTCGACATCCTTCTCAATGAAAACAGATTGGACTAAATCCCACTGTCTTCCTCTCTCTCTCTTTCACACATACATACCCACACAGGTACATGCACACGCACACATACACACACACACACTACACACACACACACACACACACACACACACACACACAGACAATTGGCCTCGGGGACTCTAGTGTTCAGCGCTCCATTCTTCAAACACTGAGACCACACACTGTCTGTCCACTGGCATGTTGCACCAGCAGCACATCCATAAGCTTCCTACTGTCTCTGTAAATTATTCATCAAAAGGAGTCAGCACTGGGGGGCTTAGGCTGCCGTCGACTGCTCCGGCCCGACATAGGCTACATCGCAGAGTCAGACGGGTCAGTTTGGGGTATCAACATCATTGAGCTTTCCACAAACTGGCCCAGGAAAGTTGAACACAGCTTCCCTACAGTAGAAGGCAAGCACTGCTTGTAAAAAGACTGGTATTGTTAGTAGGACCTCAAAGAGAGCTAAAACCATTTTGGTTTACAGTAGGTAGCAAGCTGTAGGTTCTTATAACTGCCTAATATATTCTAACTACATGTATTGCATTGGTATTCTGTAATAACAAAGCAGGATATAATGTTCTATAATACTGTTACAATACTATGTCTGATTGTACGTCCAAACATACTATATTACTATACATATAGCGCATTTAACATATTCTAGACAGTTTACATACCCGTATACACTCATCGTAATAGCAGCAGTACATCTGTATGTGACACAATACTTACCACCAAAAAATTGCCAATCAAAATTGGTCTTAATCCCCACATGGGCTTTTGAGAGAGATCACAAGAAGTTTGAAAGCGACCTAACAATTGAAAGACAGACAATGTTAGCGTCTGAAAATGAAGGTGTCATTGCCCTAAACAATTTGTTCACTGGGGCTGTCATGAGCTCAGCCCTCCGGCAGAACAGAAAGGTTAACAGAGTCTTTGTAACACACTCTGACTGGGGACCTAGTTTCTAAAGAGGAGCTGAAAGGTAGCTGTGCTTCCACTCTAAACAAAGACATAACAGGATATCTTTTCCCCTGGTGAAATTGTAAGAAGTTTGTAAAGAAAGTAATTGAGTGGATCAGTTAGAACATTTCCCCCCTATAACTATATACTTTGTGTAGTAGTCTTTCCTGATGGACAGATTAAAACACACTGCAGCTCTGGGAAGGAAGACCTAAAAAGGTGGTCTGGAAAAAAGCTTGTCAGACAGACATGTGAAAACACTCATATCAGTGAGTGCAGTGAACTGAATCTCAGCATCTGGGAAAGCATATGTTTTGGGTAGCTGTTTGGCCTCTTCTAGTGAGGTAATAGTAGTAATGCTGCAAATCTCCTCAATAGCATCCATGCAGCGCATCCAAAAATCTCTCACAATGCATCCAAGTCCCTGAGATGGATTTTCTCAATTGTCATTGTTCATGAAGATGAAGATACCGCTGAAATGTGAGCCACCGCAACTGTCGCTGCGAAGACAGAGCCTTTTAACGTGGAACCCATTTGCTGTCATGTCTCAGCTATTGAGGTGAGGAGTTGGGATATCACTGTAATGAAATGGTGGCTCTGCCCAGCGCTAAGGGGATTAAGCAAACGCTGTGGCAGTCCCAAATGGATGGGAGCACACTGTAGTTGGCACATGGGCACACTTCAGTGGGTATTAGAATTACACCTGTCTGTGGGGGGCCTAGAGAGAGGGAGAGTTGCTGGGAGATGCGAATAGACCCTTTCAAGAGAGTTCCATTATCAGCATCATAGTTGGCCCCACAAGGCTTCCATTTTAACATTCCATATGTTATAGAGTAGATTGGGAACCAAACAGAATGTTCAAGCATTGTTTTTGTTTTTATTGTTGAAAGGGTCTATACCCTCTGAGCTCACCGTGACCGTTAGCCTTCCTAATAACCAAAGAGGCTCTGTTCTTGTGACGCTGAAGTTGGATGTGACAAGCCGCAGCAACGTTCTGTGAGACCAGACCTCAAACACAAGCCTGGCTGGCAGTGAGTTACCCGCATGGTCAGCCATCTTGTTTGCGTGGAGTTTACTATAGCGCCACCTCACATCAGAGGCATCATTCAACCATCTGAGTGTACGACAGCGGCTGGACGGATGCTGGTTCTGGGTGTTCTCGCTGATACAGTCAGCCAAGGCCCTGGCAAAACTACTCATTACTATGGTCAATATGTCCGAAATGAGTAGACGCATTAAAAGATTAAAATAAGATAAAGTCAAGCAGTGTGACATTAAGACGCTAATCTTCTTCACAATTTGAAGAGGGAAGGAATTTTAATAGGTCAGATATCGGTTTCATAAAATATTACAAGAGGAGTTTAATCGACGGCTATAAATTGGAGGGAGAAGACAAGCATTAGACAAAAGACAATTTTGCTTGGGCCACATGGGCAACTGTGCTGATGTAAGAACATGGCAGTCTCTGCTTGAAAGCCTATGCTACAGTGTGATTGTACATATGACGGATATACTTATTTTGTTTCACTTTGTGACACACTTTATGAAACTGTCCACAGCTTTTGCCGGAAACACTACTTTTATATTGTTCACCTTCAGTGATTTAAAGTAGGTGACAGTCTGTCAGCAGATAAAAACAAAAGCAGTGGTTAGTGTTTGTTTATGTTACACAATATTTTTTGAGTCTTTGAACACATTTAAAGCAGGCTCTCCAGAGAAAATGAGGGCTGTGGTGCCTTTGATCCTTGCCAGGCGCTCCTATGCAAAGGCGGATATGATCTTTTTGAGCTTGACAATGGCAGCCCACCCCAACCACAGGCAATATTTCATGTTATTGAAAAAAGAGAGAAATTTACAGGGTGGTGCTGAGAGGGGAAATACTTTAGGTATTATTCTGTTGCTCAAATCCTCCCTTTGATTGCCCCAGTTGACGGAGGAATTGAATTAATTTTCAAAGAAGTTCAGATTTAAATCTTATGCCCAAAGTCATGCTTCTTGGAGCGTTTAGTGGTGTAACCAGGAGTTTTGAATTTATTATGATTAAAACCTGTATTTTACAGTGCATAAGGGGACATTTTTATTCAGGCAAACACCTCACGTACCCCCTCTCTAATATGACCTGTAATAGATGAAGATTATTCACCTTTACTGAATTTTAGATGAAAATATATCGGCTTTAGTTTGAAGTGCTCTACACAACGTGCACCGAAGGTTAAAGTAATGAGTTTTCTGGCGAGAATAAGAAGGAAGCCTTCTGTTTGAAGAGCATCAACAATAAGTCATCGGATGACTTTGTTTACCAAGCTCACCAAGATATTTACAGTCCACAATAAATAATATTAGTTTTAATATATCCAAGCATACCCAGACCAGCAATACTTGCCAAATTCACTTTTTTTTCATTTAGTGAGGGGTTGAGGCACCACCATTGCTTTTTTATTTTAATAAATATTCTGTGAATGAAGTAGCTGATGCGTAAAAGGCAGACATCATGTTGGCTAGTCCCATGGTTCACTGTGTTGTTGTGGTGGGAAGGGGACGAGGGCATGTGCTGGTACTTGCTGTGCCCAGTCAGGAGGATGGCCACAATACCACAGGAGGACAGGGCCTGGGGGAAGCACTGCTAGGTGGTCTATCACTGCTTCAGTGGTCTTGGTATTTTGTAAAGAAAAAAAACAAGAGCAAACAAACACACAGGCCAGCAATAAATGCAAAAGAAAACCTGAAAAAAGGACGGACAATAAGCACCATGTAGAACACAATGCCGAGCTGAGACACTTGTAAAGAACAAGCTTTTTCCCCCCTCCGAACGCTGTCACATCCATATGTATGTTCCCTTGTGCACGCACATTAGCGTACATGCTCACTGGCATCTCCCATCTTATTGGAAATCCTGCCACCAAACCTTATGGATGGATTAACATTTACATTGCTGTGAGGGGAACTCATTATCCGGAGTGCTCTCACTCATTAGGCAAGAGAGGGCTGCTATTTTACTTGATTTCTGTCCCCTTTTGTTTGCTGAAGTCTGGAAAAAGTTTTAATACTGCCTGCAGATGCAAAATTGTAACACGCTGAGATTACGCTGCCCCCAAGCCGACCGTTTTCAATTTGTATAAGTTTGACTCTTTTGATGACAACTCAGGTGAAAAGATGTTTAGGGTTTTTTTTTCATGTAAGGTAATGAGATTTTTAATTAGTGAAGTCTTTCAAGGGACATCAGGGCGTGTCGTGGGAGGTTTGCAATACATTTTTATAAGGGTATGCATTTAAAGAGGCTTCTTTTCATTATTTAAGTTGGGTGGATATGTAAACTTTGCTGTTTTGAAGTTAGACTGATGCACTTCCACTGAACTGTAAATACACTCCAAATTACTGCTCTTGCAGGCTTCGTGCTCAGGTGATATTCAGAATTACTAAAGAGAGATGCAAATCAGTGATACTCGATGAAGGGTTCGGAGAACGTTTTTTTTTTTCAGGTTGCCTTCCAAGATTACCCGAAGTTTTGGAATGAATCGGAATGTAGATGAGTTATTATTGGCTCTGGTTATTAGAGCATTCATGTAGTGCCAAGGTGCCTCAGAGCGCTTGCTGCACAGGAATAGATCAGACGTGGCTTCTTAAATATCACAAAATGTCACTTATATGTTCTCAGTGGTGGTAGAAATAGAAGTGGCTGTCTTTTCTAGTAAAAGCAAGGTTACCACGGTGAGTGAGGCCTATCAGACAGAACGTTTAAAAAAAGCATACAGTCTATTTTACACAGTTCTCCGTGGCATGAGGAGCCATGGAAATAGAGTTCAAATGACAGTAAAAAGCCCTTTGGGCTATACCATTAGAGCGACGATATGGCTATTAAAGTAATTTTGGTGATGGAAAGTGGGTGGGTGGCTGAAAAGGTAGACCTTTTCAAAAAATGGGGGGGTGGGGGTGGGAGTACCCTGGTCTCTTGCATCTGACAACCTGTTTTTTCACCAGGTAATTCACAGCACACACTAATCACAGTGACTCTCTGTGATGTCCATAATGCTGGGAGACGGTAATACAATAATAGCAGGCCTAATAAAGTTCTGCGGCTCTTATTATTGGCAGGCCGAATTTTAATTCTGCCATTATTCGTCGCCACTGCCGTCGCCATCTCAGTGTGAAGGGTTAGTGAGAGGATATGCCAGGGAAGGGTGGAGGTGAGGGTGAGCAAAAGTCTGTGATGAAGTCCATCTCAGCGTTTTCTGTCCATGCCTTTGGGCGTGCAGGTCCCCAAATTGAATTCACACGGTGTACCCTGTTCCGCTTTTAAGCCTGCACTCCTTGCCTTCCCTCATCTTGATTGATAATCGGGTTTCTCCTGAGTGGTCGTTCTGGCCTGTTAGCATTTACTGAAAAGGAAGTAATTAACACATCGCAGGAAGGTAGCCCCTGTGAAAAGGTGAAAAATGCGCTCAAAATAATAATAAAAGGACTTGGAATGAGGCTGGCTTGTGGAGAATAGAGGCCGACTTCCCCTTCTCCACATCAAATCTATGCAGCCTTGGCAGTTATTCACTGCTTATGGAGTGATGGATAGAATGTCCCATCGATCGTCCAGGGGAGGCGATGAGCTGGGTGTCGACGAGGGGAGCAATCCAATGATTGCTTTCTGCTCACTCTGAAGGTCTCCGGAGAAACACCTGCACTCCCCCGAAATCTCCAGAAAAAACAACAAAAAAACAACCAACCCCTCTTGCTGCCTGCGTTGTTTGTTTTAGATCTGTGCTGCATTGGCCACACACATATCCGGTCACAATGGAAACCTCTCCATCTCTGTGCAAGGGGATACGGAGGAGCCATAATGAATCACGGTTGGAAAAAAAACAACAACTTGGCAGAGGCTTTAATTTGTTTTCTGCCAAACAAAGACGTCCTCTCCATACAAGGGCAGGGAGGGAGGTTGCTGTACCTGTCTGAACGGCAAAACAATGCATGCAACACTTGAGCTATTATCCTCTGGGAGAAATCCTTTCAGTTTAGAGAGCTGCTAATCCACACCCCCAAGTCTGCGAGACAACCCGTAATTACATCCTGGTCTCCATTATTTAGTACACACGACAAAAACCTTGATGGATTTAAACCGCTCAATGGGTTGAAATAGTCCTTGTAGGGGGCTTCTTGAAAATGGGCCACACACAAATAGTTTTTTTTAAATTCACAACACAACAACATTTAAATCAGAACTCTCTCTCTCTCTCTCTCTCCCTCGGTTAGCCATGTTCTTATTATTTGTGGAAGAATGACAAATTAACTTCACAAATTACACGCATGTTGCTGCTGTCGACTTTGGCCACCATGCCCTTCCTGCCGACACACAAATCCCCCAGTTTCCCTTGCAGCAATTGGAAGCCACCAAGATCCTCCTGTCAAAGTGAATATGCCTTCCCTCCTCTCTTCCCCACTCCGTGCCGGGTAAACGCAGTAAATAATTGAGCAGCGACGACGTCGCTTTTGCTCTATGATGTCTTGATATCTGCGCCAGCGGAAGCCGCGGCGTTCTCCCCGTGATGAGTTGCCGAGGGTCCTTTTGTTGGGTCCTTCGCCCCCTTGTCGGGATCCCGCAAGGGCACTTTCATCTGCTGTCGGCCCTTAGTGCTGATTTTGGATTCCCGCCGGTGTAAGTAGTCAGTAAGTAGTTTGGTCACAGTAGGATACTGTGCCTCTGAAGCATTAAATAAAAGGCACTCCAAGAAACCTGAAATAAATAAATAAGTACATATGCATGATGTGGAGCTAGCACTGTGCTGCAGTATACCTTAAAGTAAAGTGCTATGCTTGACAGTAAGACATAAGAATGAGATGAAACTGTCATGAACACATGACACTCTCATGAAACATGAATCCTAACCCTGACCCTAATCCTAACCCTAACCCTAACTCTATCCCTAATCCTAACCTTAAACCAGTGGTCCCCAAACTACGGCCCGCCACCTCATTTTGGGTGGCCCCCCAAAACATGTCCGTAGTATATAGCATCCGGCCCGCACGGGAGTACAACATCGTCAAACTAAAACCTCCGCAATTTCCCCCATTCATTCTCTATGGCGAGTCTTAACAGTACACTAACAGTACACATGTAATACTCTTTTTGTCCACCGGTGGTTGTTTTGGTGCTGTTTTGCGTTTGCCATCGAAAACGGAATGAAATTAAATGTAGGCCTACCTGCAAACAATGTAAGAGGCCTATGCTGACCGCATCAGTGCTCAAAGTATAGAACTACTCCGAGTCTCTGGCCCTCTCTTGGAGCCAGGCATAGTGAGCTGGCCCTCGGAAGAAAAAGTTTGAGGACCACTGCCTTAAACCTAACCCTAACTCTATCCCTAATCCTACCCTTAAAACTAACCCTAATCCTAACCCTAAATTGTTATGACAAAAAACAAATGTCACTTAATAACAGAAGCGTTATGTCATAAATGTTTATGACTTGTTTATGACATGTTCATGACAGTGTCATGCCACTCTTATGTCAATACTGTCAAGTAAAGTGTAACTGAAAGGACAAGGTGTCAGGATTTGGACAGGTATATTGGTTTTAATAATGGGCAGTGTCCTTTAAGGAGACCAATCTGCTTATGGTATTTTGCACTGCAGTGGGCCAAATGCATTTGAAGGTGTGAATTCATGAATTACACAATCTTCATTCAATGTAAAAGTTGCATAAAATGGCAAGGAGCTGGATTTGAGGTGTTTATAGGATGCAACACTTCTTAATAGACCACAATATGTCCTCTACATGATTAGCCTATCAACTATGCACTTAACAAAAGTGTTAATCAAAACTTGTATGGAATGCATCAATGAGATTTATTCTGTGCACCGCTGAATAGACAATTGCATCTTATAAGGTTGATTTAATTGAATTTCTGTTATCATGCTTTCTATTCCGCCTCTCACAGAAAATAAATAGGCTAAGGGCTACATAGAAAAGGAATCGTCTCATTTTTGTTGACAAAAGAGCAATGAAAATTGGAATTGAAAATGCCCAGGCACACCTGAAATGTGATTTGGTGATTGAAAGCATCTGGGTCCTTTCTTTATCCATCTCCCTGAACTCATGCAATTCTTCCTCCCTCTCTCTGTCTCTCTCTCTCTCACTCTTTCACTCTGTAGCACAAATGCCAATAAATGTTTATCCAGCACAATCTTTCAAGTGAGGCCCTTCTGAAATGACGCCCACAGATATAATTTATTACACTGTTCAAAGGCCCAGATGAGACTTGAGCATAAAACTGAGATACAGTTTCCAGGCGGATCTTTTTTTTCTTGGGGAATGATTTCAAACTCCATTACTGACGCCGCCCAAGCCGGAAATGCTTTGATCGTCTACAAGTCTCTGTCATTTATGCTTTCATGCTACGAGCGCGCATGAACACGCTGTGATGAACGGACATCCTGAAACGGGCGATAACTCCCCGCCAATTATAGCCATGTCCAAACTCAAAATCGCTGTCAATGAATAAAGTGGCATGGTTGTGTTCCCAGCAAGGAAGCAGTGTCAATACTGCTATAACAACAATGGCTGTATGATGCTTTGACATTCTCTGTGGAGACCCGGAGATAACCTAGAGAACGTTGTTTTCCACATGGCCTCTGTCGCTGCTAAAAGTAAACGTGCTGAAACTCTGGGTTGCAGGTGGCAACTGAGCCTCTCTTCAACAACACCAGCTGGTGCTTTAAACCAGCCACAAACACAAAATGCTAATGGGGCTTCAGAATATTACTGAAAGTAGAGAGAAGGGAACTATAGCAAACAATAAAGCAGATAAACACATTTGAAATGAAACTGTGACTGACCTAAAGATAAACAACCATTTTGGTAATGCTTTATTAGTCCGCCTACAGATATTTTACAAATGGTTTGGTGAAATTCAAGTTCAGTCTTTCTAATTGTTCACTGAAGATTACTTTTAATGAACTGTAATCTTGACCATACATTGTAGTTCACATAATGGGTTACACGAAGGTATCTACATAAGAGTGACATGACACTGTCATTAACGTATCATAAACAAGTCATAAACGTTTATGACACAATGCTTCTGTTACTCGCTTCTATCAAGTGTCATTCGTTTTTTGTCATGACAAGTTAGGGTTAGGGTTAGTGTTAGGATTATGACAGTGTCATGCCACTCTTATGTAGATACCTTCAAGTAAAGTGTTACCACATAATGTTAACAAATGCTCTGATTATAATTTGAGCATTGGTAGCCTTTGGACAATCCAGATAAAGTGTGATCATCACTCCCCACGCCCCACCCTTCAGTCCGCCTTTCATGCACTGTAAAATAACATTCTGCACAAAATTCAGACAAATAAAATAACAGGGAACATTGTTATTCATAGAAATATTTGAACGTTTCAAAGAATATTACCTTTTTACTTCAAGGTACTATTAGAGCGAAGCTATTTTCCGTGTAAAAATACACAGAAATCGTACTGGCAGAAAATGACTGCTCCCATTTTCCTCTCTGTGTGCTTCAGAGGCCCACGTCCACCACTCTGCCTCCCAATGCCAGTGCCTTTGAACCAGGCAGAGAATGGATTATGGGTCTGTGGCTGAAGTGGAGCGCATGAATATTGAAGAGATCCAGACAGTGCACCCAGGTGTAACAGCTGACAGGGTACTTTGGGGCTGCATGAATATCATGCTGAAACGCCGCACAAAGCAGGTCCTTGATGTCCTTACAGCAAGGTGCTCAATGGGAAGGAGGAGAGACGCTTTAAACAGCCATCTTTGGGCAACATTACCTACTTGACAGCACAGTTATTTATCACTGAATGATGAATTCTACAAAATGTTGTGTCTTTGAGGAGAGAGCTGTCTGTATGCTCCCATGTCATATCACACCTTTCACCTACGTCTTTCACCCTTGTCAGAGTGAAACTGTACATCGGTCAGCGGTGTTAGTGGTGCAAGATCATGTTAGCAGCAGTCATTAGCTAGCCTATCCAGCTGAGGCCTAGCATCAACACAATGTCAGTGGGCTCCTAATGAGGGAATATGAATGAGATGAGCAGGCCGGGGGGACTGGAGACGGAGCCAGATCCGATCTGATCCGAGAGGGCAGTTGGGATCCACTGGCAGCAGCAGGACTGGCGCTGAGGCAACACTGGGGTGTCCTGGGATAGACCATGTGTTTCACTTCAGTTCAATCCAGACGTGAAAATAAAGAGCTGCTCCCTGAGAAGGTGAGTGCTTTGTAGCTCCCATCCTTTCCCCTTAGATGGGGGAAACTATTATAACTCTGATGCACTGAACAGTGGCTTTAGTTTCACCCCTAAAGAGGTTAACACACACACACAGACACACACCAGGGTTGTGCAAAATTCGAATTGCAATTCTGCTTCCTGTTTGATACCTCAATTGAAATGCAAGTGCAATTCAAGAATTGAACTGGAATTTAAGAGCCAGTTTCAATTCAATTCTGGAATTTTGCACAACCCTGACACACACACCAACACACACACACACACACACACACACACACACACACACACACACACACACACACACACACACACACACACACACACAGCCCAGTCCTGGAAGACAAACAGACGACTCTGAAATGACTGTGCTCCTGATCTGGTGAGTATCTGTGCACAGACAAAACACACACACACACACACACACACACACACACACACACACACACAGTCACACACACTCTGAAATGACTGTGCTCCTGATCTGGTGAGTATCTGTGCACAGACAGAACACACACACACACACACACACAGTCACACACACTCTGAAATGACTGTGCTCCTGATCTGGTGAGTATCTGTGCCAGTACTATTCCCCCACGTTATGCCACCAACATGGGCTGGGCTGGCATCTGGGACTGCAGTGTTGCAAGAAATTAGTTACAGTGGCACTCCCAATGCTCCTCTGATTAAAATGGTCTCGATGCCACTCCCTCTCTCCGTTTTGATGCCTCAATTCAAACAGAGTTCAGTTTAACTCAATTTCATCCTGAACTCCCAGAGAACCTGCTCACTGGATCCTTTTGTGGGTAATTTATCATAGCTTCCCTCCTCCTGAATCACAGCCTCGGGTCGCCAACACCTACTCACTGTTGTTCTCATCAAGAAGTAGCTAAATTGTTGACTGTTCTGCGCTCATGATGGCAGGAGATAGGATCTTTCGTTTTTTGTCTTAGAGAGCGTTGTTGCTCCCCTGATATCTGCAAAAGTGTAAAAGAAAGCATTCCGGGGGACACATTTTTTTGGAGTGCTGACTGAAGTCATTCCTGGGATGTGAGAATTACTTTTTAGTTCCACATTACATGAGAGAGAAAAAACCACCACCTGTAACAACATGGGGCCTTTTTTCATTTTTCTGTAGTTTACAGTGTGTGTCTATGTATCGCTATTTTGGCTGCATCCACTGTAATTATATGTAGATGAACTTATTACCACCTTGAGGAAGTGAATTTCATACCGCAAATTGTGTTTAGGTTCACTTTTTACATTTAGTATTAATGTGCCATACCTGAGTTACAACTGAAGCTATCATTTACACAGCAGGCAGACGTTTTTTTTTATTTAGCAGTCACTTCAGTTATTTTACATTATTCTCAGAATCAGAATCCAAATGATTTCCCTATTGCACACTACCGATGTCCTTGTGTTTTAGTGTCTAAAGCCTCCATACATTCAAATACATTTCTGCCTATGTTACAGTTTTTTACTGTTGACACACGTTTTCAAAACTCTGTGTCTATTTTTCAAAACTCCACACACAAAACCAAGAATTGCTCACACAAAATGCAAAATGCCTCAAATCTCCAGCAAAATGACACACAACATTCAAAATGTCATAAACACATCTTTAAATCAAACATTCGCCTCACATTACAAACACTTTGTCATAATATGACATATTGGATACATTATGTACACACTGTTGCTCAAAACCTAACGCTCTTCTGTCTTTCATAGGCTTTATGTATTTCCATTCAAGAGTGAAATTTACGGTATCTACAGAGAGAAGTTGAAATAAAAATGCAAGCAATATTGAAGCCAAAAATAGTGTTTTTTCCCAAATAATTTGCTGTTGTGAATACAGTATTTTACAGCCAACAAGAACAAAGCAAAGCAAAATACAATGACCACCAGATGTGTTGTGTTTGAACAATGAAATCAGGTTACTTCCTGTTAGATTTTTGTGTGTGGTGTTTTGCAAAATGTGTTTTAGTAAATTGAAAACTGAGTCAAACACTGAGAATTAGTGTATGGCTTTGCAGATTTGGTGTGAGGTTATAATGTTTGGAATACATGTTTAGAAAATTGTGTGACAAACAAAGATTTAGTGTGTAAGCAGTTGAAAAAAAACTGTAACTGTTGAATAAGTTATGGACCCTTTCAAGAGAGTTCCATTATCAGCATCATAGTTGGCCCCACAAGACTTCCTTTTTAACATTCCATATGTTATCTTAATGCAGAGGAAGTAGATTGGGGCCCAAATAGAACGTTCAAGCATTGTTTTTGCTTACCTTGTTGAAAGGGTCTATTCTCACACTGTGACTGGCCATTTATCTCTTTGTGTGACTTCTTAATGTTCAGGTTGCCATGATTTGAGGGGAAAACTTTTAAAGCAGTATTGCATTTGTCATGATGAAGATTTGCTCCACTTCATTTTGTCTGTTCACAGTAACTGAGTTTTAGGATGATGTTAGTGCAAACATGCAACGTGTGTGTAGTCTATCACAGGAGGCATGCAATAAAACTGCACAGCACAGCGCGCCATCAAGAATCATAACCTGATCTGGTTGACAAAACACATCCATCAGCTACACACATACTAACACGATGAAACAATAGCACGTATATTTTTAAGTACATTTAAAGTTTCTCAAAAACATCTCTCATTCCTCCCTAACTGACAACACCATCGTTTGTAAAGACTTTCAGCAGATTCTCTGTACATAAAATGCATTAAAAAATTGTGATATATCTTCTTGATGTACGTACACATTCCCTACAGGATCAATAATGTATCTATTTTGTTGTTGTTTGTGGTGGTGCTAGCATAGCTGTTACTGATGCTAAAAACAAACATGCTGCAAAAAAGCTGTAGAGAGAGCAGTAAATGGTCAAATTTTATTTGTTAAACCAGTTTTGTTGTCATCTATTTTTGTGGCGTGCCACTGACAAACACCTCCAATTCTCAAACTCCTCCTTAGGCTCCATTCTTCAAGCTCAATCTCCGTCATCTTTCCCATCATTAGTGCTGCTGTATTGATTGTCAATGTTAAGGTTCAGAATTTTAAATGACTTGAAAATTTGCTTGTGGCAAAAGCATCTGAATATATCAAACCCTGAATCTACTGTAGACTTAAACATGATCCCCAACAGCTGACTCTGAACCAACTCCAGCATTGATCTGGCCCAGATAAGGTGAATTTAGTTTCAGGTCAGGGCAAGATCCACTACAGTCAGCCTCTCTCTGTTTCCTACAGCTCATGGCTCTAGGCTGTGTTTC